>NC_056438.1:27661152-27981152 GCF_018296145.1 Oncorhynchus tshawytscha
TCGTGGTTTTGTCTCACCAGGGGTGATGGCGGATTCGCGTTTATCGTTGAAGAAATGAGAGTTACACCGAGGCCTGTACTCTGGAGCGGGATTGATTTGGAGGTGGAGGGTCCGTCATGGTCTGGGGTGGTGTGTCACAGCATCATCGGACTGAGCTTGTTGTCATTGCAGGCAATCTCAATGCTATGTGTTACAAGGAAGACATCCTCCTCCCTCATGTGGTACCCTTCCTGCAGGCTCATCCTGACATGACCCTCCAGCATGACAATGCCACCAGCCATACTGCTCGTTCTGTGCGTGATTTCCTGCAAGACAGGAATGTCAGTGTTCTGCCATGGCCATTGAGAACGTCTGGGACCTCTTGGATTGGAGGGTGAGGGTTAGCGCCATTCCACCCAGAAATGTCTGGGAACTTGCAGGTGTCTTGGTGGAATAGTGGGGTAACATCTCACAGCAAGAAGAGGCAAATCTGGTGCAGTCCATGAGGACGAGATGCACTGCAGTACTTAACCTGTAGTGACGCCCAGCCCGTGAACGGGACCGTTATCATCATCTGACACTAATTAGCATAACGCAACGGACATAAACTTCCTAGAAAATATTTATATTCATGAAAATCACAAGTGAAATATATTGGAACACAGCTTAGCCTTTTGTTAATCACCCTGTCATCTCAGATTTTCAAAATATGCTTTACAGCCAACGCTAGACAAGCATTTGTGTAAGTTTATCATAGCCTAGCATAGCATTATGCCTTGCTAGCAGCAGGCAAACTTAATCAATCAAATTAAATTGTTTACCTTTGATGAACTTCGGATGTTTTCACTCAGGAGACTCCCAGTTAGATAGCAAATGTTCCTTTTTTCCAAAAATATTACTTTTGTAGGCGAAATAGCTCCCGTTTGTTCATCATGCTTGGCTGAGAAATCGCCCGGAAATTGCGGTCACCACAACGCCAAAAAATATTCCACATTAGCTCCATAATATCGACAGAAACATAGCAAACGTTGTTTAGGATCAATCCTCAAGGTGTTTTTAACATATATATCCGTAGAGGCAATTGGTTTCTCATAAGAAGCGATTGGAAAAATGGCTACCTCAGTATTTTACGCAAGATTTTCTGCGGGAGACACCATGTGACCACTTGCTAAATATTGTCCCTTACGGCTATTCTTCAACGGAAATGCACAAAAAGACGTCACAATGCTGTAGACACCTTGGGGAATACGTAGAAAACGTAAGCTCATTCGTAGCTCATTCACAGCCATATAAGGAGTCATTGGCATGAGGCGGTTTCAAAAAATGCGGCACTTCCTGGTTGGATTTTATCTGCCTGTAACATCAGTTCTGTTGCACTCACAGACAATATCTTTGCAGTTTTGGAAACGTCAGTGTTTTCTATCCAAAACTGTCAATTATATGCATAGTCGAGCATCTTTTCGTGACAAAATATCTTGTTTAAAACGGGAACGTTTTTCATCCAAAAATTAAAATAGCGCCCCCTAACACCAAGAGGGTAAGTTTGCTGAAAATAAACGCAGTTGACAGTGAGAGGACATTTATTTTTTTGCTGAGTTTATATAATTTTAAATTTTATATATATTTTTTTATATATGGCTCTGGTCTATAGTTGCGGTCCAATTCCCTACCCTTTTCCCAAAGTGTACACTTGTTCACTCCCCTACATGCATTTGGAAGTAGTGTAAGCATGGACTAAAAATTTCCACCATATTGTTTACCTTGTCCCTGTCTCTCTTCAGATATGGGTGATGGCGTTCTGTGTGGTTTTTGTCTTCACCGTCACTCTCGCTGTGTTTCCTGCCATCACTGTGGACGTCAAAACCATATACCCTGGGAAATGGGGTATGTATACTCTCTTTGATAAATATGTTTCAAAAGGGTCCTTCGGCTGTCTCCATAAGAGAACCCTTTCTCGTTCGAGGTAGAACCCTTTTAGGTTCTATATAGCACTATTTTGTATACTGTATGCATGTCATGAGACTTAAAACCACCTATTAACCACCTCTTTCTCCCCATCAGAGTCCTATTTCATCTCTGTGTGTTGCTTCCTCATCTTCAACGTGTGTGACTGGATCGGTAGAACCGTCACCACCCTGTTCCAATGGGTAGGTTTCTGATTCATTTGATCTGTGTGGATTGTCATTTTATTACACACTTGATAGGATCACGATGGATTAGATTTCTGTAACATTTTTCCAAGCTTCTCAGGGTTTTTATAATCCTCTACAAATTGAAATTCTCTCACTTTCTACCCCTGCAAGAAAGCTTCAGTTATTACTCGTATTACATTTAGTTGTTATTATTACTTTGTCTTACCAGTAACATTTCTCTCTGTGTTTGTTCCGCAGCCTCCCAAGGAGAGTCGTCTGTTCCCGGTGCTGGTGGTCTCCAGGGTGGTGTTTGTTCCCCTGCTGATGCTCTGCAACGTCCAGAGCCGCTCCTACCTCCCCGTCTTCTTCTCCCACGACGCTGCCTTCGCCTTCATCATGATACTCTTCTCCCTCTCCAGCGGCTACTGCGTCTGCCTGTCCATGTCCTACGCCCCACAGTGAGTAGAAGTAACACACACACACACACGGCGGCAGCTTACCCGGCAGGTAGCCTAGCGGTTAGGGCCGCTGGTTCAAGTCCCCACGCAGACAAGGCGAGAGATCATGCCGATGTGCCCTTGAGCTAGGCACTTAACTAATTGCTCCAGGTGTGCCGTTCATAATGGTAAACCCTGGCTGTGACCCTACTCTCTAAGGGTGTCTCAGGGAGAGTGGGATATGCAAAAAAAACACATTTAAATCACACACTTGGTAACGTGTGAAATAGGACAAGCACACGTGCACGCTCCGTACGTGACAGTCCACTGTCGTAACAATACGCCAGTTGTGCACATATTAGCTCCTTCAATCTCATTTCCATGGCTTGTTTACACACAATCTCTCTCTCTGGCATGTCACTCTGTTGACTTATTCTAATAATAGCAAAGTTCCCGTCAAAATCCGTCTTTTTTTTGCTTAGTGGGACTATCATTTGTTTTTCAACTGGACAATGACCAAACACCCCTCCAGGCTGTGTAAGGGCTATTTGACCAAGAAGGAGAGCGATGGCCTCCACAATCACCTGACCTCAACCTAATTGAGATGGTTTGGGATGAGTTGGACCTCAGAGCGAAGGAAAAGTGCTCAGCATACGTGGGAACTACTTCAAGACTGTTGGAAACGAGAATGCCAAGAGTTTGCAAAGCTGTCAAAGGCAAAGAGTGGCTACTTATCTCAAATATAAAATATATTTTGGTTTGTTTAACACTTTTTTTGGTTACTACATGATTCCATATGTTATTTCATAGTTTGATGTCTTCACTATTATTGTACAATGTAGAAAATATGAAAAATGATATTTGAAAGAAAAACCCTTGAATGAGTAGTTGTCCAAACTTTGGACTGGTACTGTACATACAATCATCATATACGCTGCTGCTACTCTGTTTATCATATATCCTGATGCCTCTTCACCTTACCCGTATACATATCTACCTCCATCACTCCAGTATCCCTGCTCATTGTAAATATGGTATTGGAACTGACCATGTATATAGCTGACTTACTTTCTTGTGTTCTTATTTCTATTGTGTTTTTGTTCTACTTCACTTTATTAAATAGTACTACTGATACGGATTACTGCATTGTTGGGCAAGAAGGACATTTCACTGTACCTGCATACTGTATCTATGTGTATGCCGCCTGGCTCATCATCACATCTGTCAGTATGCATCATCGTCTATTTCTACATCTCTGTAACCCTTTTCTCTCTGTCCTCCCAGGCTGGTGGCGTCCAAAGATGCAGAGACAGCTGGGGCCCTGATGACTTTCTTCCTGGGCCTGGGCCTCTCCATCGGGGCTGGCTTTTCTTTCCTGCTGCGTCTACTGGTCTAGACAGGCACACCAGAGGGACCACCACCATCCGTCGCCAGTCCCTGTTTCGAACGACGGTCGCCTCCATGGCCATTCATAAATTTAGCGACCACTGCCACCAAATGCCATATTTTTTTTAATACCTAGAAGGACCTAGGCTGGGAATAGAGAGCTGCCTGCATATAAAGCCTGCATCAAAAAAATGAATTTAGTACTGACCACAATAGATATTATACAAGGGATTTGAGTATTACCTCTCCATCTGCCACATACATATACTATACTCACTGAAATAACTGAGAGAATGGCCTTAGGAGCTGGCTTTAAGGGAATAATGCGACATGAATGCTAGCTACCTACTTAACAAGTGGTTTACAGTGATAAGAATGCATCACTGGTTGCCTCTCGGAATAATGGACACAATCAGTGCCAGACCGCTCTAAACTTGGGTTGTTTTCGTTATTTTTGAGTTGGACCATTTTAAGGATTTCTTTTGTGTTTTTGTATAAAGTTATTTGTTTTCTTAGCTTTAGAGCTTTTTATGTAAGGCGTTAACTTGAGGCCAAGTACTGTAGCTGTGTGAGTGTTTGGAGAGCTAATGTATTGTTACATTAAGTAGTTCCATTATATTATAATCCTGCCTAGAAACGGCAGAGCAAATCATACGGCTACCGGCTCTGAAGTTGATTTACTTATTCTTTTCAACTAAGCATTTTATTTGATTTAAAACGTATATTTCGGTTTTATTTACACATCAGAACAAAGTTACCACGTTACACAGAAAACATGGACATTAGTCTGTCGACATCAGCACATTCCTAACCTTTTAGCCCGTTGGAGTGGAGAGGAGCACCTATGGCGTGTTCAGCAGAGTGAAACAGATGTCATGTACAGATAAAAAAAACTATTCACCATTCCACTCACTTCCTGTTTACGTGAGGATAATGGCCCAGTAGGACTGTTTTTTTTTTAGAAACAAAATATGTTTGATAGGACCACTCCAGCCCGTTAGTCAAGCAGCTTCTGTTTTGATTTATTTTTACGAGGGCAGGCGGGTTATGGGAGCCTAACCATATTCCTAACCCATTCCTGTCCTCTTGTTCTAAGGGTAGCGTTGAGTCTGACCTTAACACCATTCCGCTTGGCCAACCTACCTAGTCACTTTGTTTAAATAGAAGTTTTGCCTTAGATGTGGTGTACAAAGGCGTGCTGTTCCAACTTTTCAAAAAGGAAAGACCCAGGCTTCATGCTTTGTCGTAAGCAGGGTGTGTTTTGGCCCTATGTAATTAAATGTTTAACTTCTGACAATGACCATGAAAAAAAGTGGCAGCTATTCTGTAGTGTTGATGAGGTGAATTGGTTGGATTTAAAGTAACGGTTTTGTTTCGCTGTTGGTCATTTACTAGAATAAACTATAGTGTTTGAAGTAGGATCACAAACTAGAATGGCTGCTAGCTGTCTTTGTTTGAGGCGTTGGCTCTGGGCAAGGTGTCTGTATCTGCCAATCTGTGAGCTTCATACTTCATAGAGTGTCACACAGACAGTGGGAGTACTAGCTAAACTGCATTACAGTAGGCCATTATAGGGCCTTACATTTGAAGACATTACCATAACACTAAATCACAATTCGAGACACAATTCTCTGGCGATTTTCATTTCTTGAATGTGTCATGGCCACGATGACTGACTTGGAGTCAGATTTTACATTTTTAAACTGCCAGTATAAAGAGTGCCATGAACACAAATGACAACAAATCACTTTATTTTCTAAAACTGGGCTTTCAAGCTATAGATTTTTAGGACTATAAATGTATTTATTTTTGCCCATTCCAATTTTCTTCTAGAAATGAACGCAATCATTAGAAACTTACAAACTATTGCATGAAACATTTTTTGT
Organism: Oncorhynchus tshawytscha; assembly: GCF_018296145.1. NCBI lineage: Eukaryota > Metazoa > Chordata > Actinopteri > Salmoniformes > Salmonidae > Oncorhynchus > Oncorhynchus tshawytscha. The sequence continues at coordinate 27,666,973 of NC_056438.1, forward strand.
GTGTTTGCTCTTTTTTGGTTTCTAGACTTTCTCCATTACTCTTATTTTATTCTCCATAGTTTTATTGTTTAATGCTCTGGAACGTGTGACTTCTTCTAAGTGTTTTTTTTTTTTTTAACCTTCCACTTTGGGCTGTGTCAAGGTGTAGTTTATACATGCGTAGTCTATGAGCAGAATTACTGTTTTACCTCAATTTGCAACAAAATCCGTAGTTTGAATGCCACCTTTTCTAGAAGCTGTTTCATTTTCCCTACATTTTCCCCCGCGTTGGGCCACCCTAGCAATTCGAGTTAGAGCCAATGAGCTTCAGCTCGCCATTCGAGTGACAGCTAGCAAGATGCACACACAGCAGAGGGAGAGCCATGACGTGGTACGCAATTTTCGGGAACTGCTTTTGGCTCATGAGCGCTACTTTCACAACTACTAGCTAAAAGGTAGACAAAAGTACCGGAGAATCTCTTCATTCTGATTTGATTAAGGTGTATGAGTGAGTTTTCGGAATGGAGTGAACTAAGTCATAAATTAGGTACCTGTGCATAAAGTGTTGTTGAGTAAAACAGCCGTTTGGTTTCAAAAGGGCTGGACGAAGGGCTGATGTAGACAATGGCCCTGTTTGAATACACCCCAATTCTCCGCACATCTCCCAAAGTGTGCACTTTCTTGCATTGGCGTTAACAGTAGTGGAAAGTGGAAAATCCCTCCAACCAATGTTTTTAAATCCATGGCGAGGAGTGTGTAAGTGTACACTTCAGGAAAATGGTGGAGAATCTAAACCATTTACTATGACTTATTTCTGGCAGGAGTCAGGACTCGGGGTCATGACCTTGTCTGAATTATTTAACATGGGATTGTCGACATACTGTGGATCACCGTTGACAGCTTAGAGTTGCGTAATAACACATTACTTGAGTAGGAAAGACTGAAATATAGCAAAGGCCAAGAGTCCGACATACTTTTGAATAACCTCTTCTTTAGGAAGCGAGACCAGATCGAGGGAATAGTGATTCAATTATTAGTTGTAGATAGTTAAAATAATACCTGTTGTAAAAGTACTTTAGGCACTAAGCCGTAACGTGGTTTTTGAGACCCCGGTTATGAGAAGAGAGTCTTCTCAGGAATATAAATGCCATTGTTACATACATGTTACTGTACAGTGTTTTAATACAATTTCAGCTTTTGTTTTATGGCGCCACAATCATGCCAATCAGTTTGTTAGGCTGTGGCTGTGAGCAGGGATTTGATCTGTCAGGATCGTACTGTATGATTGGGCAACAAACATTTAACGTGCGCTACCACAGCGAAGGGAATCGTGGCTCTGTGTGTATATGCATGCATTGGCGTAGTTATTCTGTGTTGAGGAATTTGACTTGCTGTTGGGATAGTTTCTGATGACATTAAATGGATTGTTTTTAGATTTTGGTTCATGTCTTTGTTCAGTACTTGAGTGGACATCGAAACAAACAAGGATTAATGGAGTAGGTGTTCTATTTGCTTCTGCATGGAAGGCACTATCAATAAAAATATTTAAAACACAGACCATGTAATAAGGTTTATTCCTCTTTTTTAAATTATTTTTTTATTGAAAACCCAGCAGTCGTCATTAACACCTGTTCTTACTGGATAGGAATGAAATGCTCAACTGGAGCTAGTAGCCGGTCATTCTGCCATAAGCCCAAAAACGCCAGAAGAAAAAAACACTTCTGCAAACAGAACGACTACTTCAAAAAAACAAGTGTGGTTGGTTACACAGTTGCTAAAAAAGCCTCTGGCAGGAGAGCGGTGCGTGACAAAAGTTCAGAGGGGAATTAAAATGAAAAACGGGTGGGGGGGCATAATATCAAACTTTGCTTTGGGTTTTATCTACTTTCTCTGACAAGTGTTTCTCTCGTGGAAAGCGGATGAGGGACCATCGCTCATCCACGACGTCCGCTCATCTCCTTCCTCGCGCCCAAGTTCACCGTTTCTTTGGCGGGACGGCTGTGCGGGGCGGGGTGACGGGTCGGCCAGAGGTCATCCCTCCGTACTGATACTTGGCCTTCTTCTCAGACGGCTTCAGGATCTGCACAGTTGTAGTGGACAAGGACAGATACATGGATCATACACCTAAATCCCAATCAAAGGCATATACCACCTGTATAATTGTACCTAATTCTTCTTTAAAATGTTTGGTGAATCATTAATACTAATAGACACAATAAGAGACTAAACAGTATAATTATATCACACCTAAGGGTAGTTCGGGCCCCAGGTGTATCCGAGTGATTTTCGTGATATAGTCACAATATAGAATGGACAAGAGGCTTATTGCTTAAACGGTGTACAAACTTCACTGTGTGGAATGATACATTTTAGGGACTTATGAAAATGTTCGTAGTCTGTGTCTCTGATTTTACATCCACACCAATCGTACTCCATACAGACGGAAACCAGCTGCGGTTGTCAGTGGTGCCAATGACGCTGCTTTTACCTGGAAGGAGCACATCAGGGTCTCGTCAACGCTCATCATGCCGCCGGCATTGTCAAACTCTCCACAGTAGTTAGGAGCTGAGAACAGAGTCACCAGCTGCCGCTTGGCAAAGAACTCATATCCATCCTCCACCACCTGGTGGAGACACAGTCAGCACATCAGAGGACCCGCAGTATCACAGTCAAGCTAGTCAATGTATTTTACAGAGTTAAGTTGTAGTATTGCAAGTGAGGTGTATAATACTTTTCATGTGCTGTTGTCTGTGTGTATGTCAGTGTAAGAGTGCTTTATCTAAGAGTGAAGGTAGTGAAACATTTTTTTTTAAAGAAGTGGCTTATAAGCCTGGCGGTAGGAGCGTTGGGCCAGTAACCGAAAGGTTGCTGGATCGAATCCCCGAGCTGACAAGGTAGAAATCTGTCGTTCTGCCCCTGAGCAAGGCAGTTAACCCACAGTTCCCCGGGCACAGAAGACGTGGAATGTCGATTAAGGCAGCCCCCCGCACCTCTCTGATTCAGAAGGGTTGAGTTAAATGCGGAAGACACATTTCAGTTGTACAACTGACTAGGTATACCCCTTTCCTTTATGGGAAAGATAGAGAGTTGGAAAGACACCGGAAAGGTAGAATAGGAAGGGCAAGGGTCACTGGCCATGTAGTACATTATGATTATGAACTTGCTTAGTCTAGAACCTAGACTAGACTAAACTATAGGCTACCCACTGGGCATACGTGGATAATTGGGTCATATTTGGTTGAGACGTTAATGAGTTTATAACCTGTATTCACCCACTCAAAAAGACAGCCAAATATTAGTTGAATTTGCACCTAAAAGCACAACCAAATTCCAATGGAAAAATTAGGTCAGATTTTTGGTTCAGTTCAGTTGTCACCCGAATGACGTATGCTGTGCTTTCAACCATTTAAAAGCACAGCAAAGTTCAAATGGGAATACAATGTCAGATATTTTTGATAACAGATGAATGTGTTATCACTGTGGTTCATCTAATAGAAGAACCAAATTACCTAGATTGCAGTTGAGATTACATTAAAAGTACATGGTACAGGGCCTTCCGAGTAGCGCAGCGGTCTAAGGCACTGCCCTGCAGTGCTTGAGGTGTCACTACAGACCCGGGTTTGATACCAGGCTGTGTCGCGACCGGGAGACCCATGAGGTGGCGCACAATTAGCCCAGCGTCGTCCGGGTTAGGGGAGGGTTTGGCCGGCTGGGATGTCCTTGTCCCATCGCGCTCTAGTGACTCCTTGTGGCGGGCCGGGCACATGCACGCTGACTTTTGACATTGGTGCAGCTGGCTTCCGGGTTAAGCGAGCAGTACGGCTTGATCAGAGTCGCGTTTCGGAGGCTCTCGACCTTCGCCTCTCCTGAGTCCATACGGAACTCACCAAATTAGGTTTAAAGAAAGTTTAAAAAAATGTAAATTATACCTGGTATAACCTATGCATGCTACCTTGAACACACACGCTTTATATGATTACAGAAGAAGACCTTTATAGTTACAGTCACCTTAAAATGTGGCCATGGATGTGTTACTCGTTTTAAGGTTGAACGTTACAAACGTTTGTAAAAGACCCTTAACTTTAGTCTATTTTTACGGTACTACAATGTAATACTGAATTGTGTTTGGTTGACAATATAACCCAATATCAACATTTAAAGGAGATGTATCTACTGCTGGGATACTTCCATCTGACAATTCCATTCTTTTAACATTCATTTTTGGTTGAGATGGAGATGTGAATCCAACATATCAATGATTCATTTGAAAACCAATTGGAATTAACGCCAGACTAATTCAGTGGCACAGATGGAAGTGTCCAAGCAGAAGATACATCGCTTTCAAATGTTGATATTTGGTTTGCGTTGGCTCTAAATATCATTACATTTGAAATCAAACCAGAGCTTGAAAGCCTAGGCCTTTTGTATGGTCTATTTTTAGTTGAAGTATGTGTTGAATTCCAACCATGGCTGTTGATGACTTTGCAGATGCTATACAGGCCTAAATAGCATCATTGATGATAAAAGTGATAAAGTAGGGTCACATTTAATTTGCTCTGTTAAACCTACTCTTTGGAATGACGTATAGCAACAGTGAATCTATTTAGTTTTAAAGTGGAGATCTCTCAACAATCATTCTCACGAACAGCACATTGGTAATAATCATTGTCAAATATCATAGATAATCAAGGCTGGGCTTGGTTAAAACCCTGGATGGGAGACTGTAGAGATATCAATTCTTTAGTAGGAGGTGCTGACCCAGCCTATTGTTTTTCGTTTTTGGATATAACATTGAAGTAGTGGATATAACATTGAAGATCTGACATTGTTTTAAAGGTACAAACTCAACATATTTTATACAAGGTTTGTCTCTGTTGGCATTTGGTTACCATGATGACATAATCGTGTGGTTGAAATGTTACCGTCAAAACAACAGTTTACGTGGACGACTTTTTTTCAAATACAATTTATGTTCCACGTAGATTCCGCGTCACAATGCGTTGACTGATTCTGTTGAAACAATGTTGACTCAACCAGTTTTTGCCCAGTGGGTAGTGTCTTTTTTCCCTATCAGAATGACAGGTCACTTCAGTTGTACCTGGTGGGCTCTGCAGATGAGGTCCAGATCGTGACGGTTGAGGAACTTGCTGACCACATCAGCCCCAAATGTGAACGAGACCCCGCGGTCGTTCTCCCCCCAACCCTGAACGTCTTTGTCTGGGTCCGACCACAGCAGGTCACACAGCAACCCTGGAACACACACACACACACACACACACACATACAGCAGGATCTGAGACGTGAACAATGGCTTCGGTGGTTCACATCGTGACCATATAAGGAGATGTGTTCTAGAAAGTTCTGTGATGAGCCGATAATGGACTTGGTCAAAATGTACTTCTCTTTAAAAATGAACCAGACAGTCAGGTTTTCTGTGACTTATACAGTGAGTATCAGAGCCTTATTTAGATATAATTATACATAGGTCTACAGTATTGACATAACAATAGGTTTATCCTGGACACATGAACAGTCTTTTAAATAATTTTTAAATAACCCATATGGTAATGTCAAAAGTCAATTGGTTTTGAGAATCAGAAAATCTTTAAAGAATTAGCTACATTGTACAGTACAATAATCTGGGAACACCCTGTGGGCAATTCAATCAAATTTTGCTTAGGAAATACTGACCACTACTGTCCGCTAATATAATAAATAGCACTTGTTTTTGTAATGTTGGAGATGTGTGTGTATATAAATATATATATATATATATATATATATATATATATGTGTGTGTGTGTGTGTGTGTGTGTGTGTGGACCTACCCGTGTCAGGAACGTCTGTGGGTCTCATGATGCGACGGATCTGCTCCATAGACTGCAAGTCTGGAGAGAGGCCTGGTAGGAGACAGAGGAGCACAGAGACAATAGCACTCAGTCACAGTAATCAAAAACACATCCATTTAAAATCCACACACTTTCAAGGTCACTTTTCCTGCCAGAACCAGCCCGTTGTAGGATACCGCTCGACACGGAGCCTTTAACTATTTTTTTTGCACCTCGTCATAGTCATGACTCCTGTCCAATGTCCTGCTTGCATTGTTATTCCATTGTACACATGTTGAATACATGCGTAGTATGTAATAATTATTGTAATGCACAAAATAATGATGTGACTGATTTGTTCTATAGGGTGTTCATTTGACTGACAGGAGTAAAGGTTTGCTACATCAACTGTCATATTCATTTGCTGAGCAAGACGATGATCGTTTAACAGCCAAGTCATAGACAGGGACTTTGAGTGGCAGCTCCTCCAGCAGTGCTGTACCTCCATGGCAACAGAAGATCTTCTCATCCACGATGGCAGCGATGGGAAGGCAGTTGAAGCAGTCAGTAAATGTCTTCCACAGCTTTATGTTGAATCTGCGCTTACCTGGAGAAACAGAGAGACAAGAAAAAAAAACACACTTTGTAACATCAGGGATCTTGTAATTCCAGCAATTTTACTCTTGTGACAGAGGCCGCCCTGTGTTGAATGGCTGCATTTGTTTTTCCAAATAAGCATTCATTAGTGTGCGTGTCGCGGCGGGGGTATTTGGCTCAATTACTTGTATGAAACCCAAACAATTGCACTAGGCAATGTATTGAAGTGTATGTGTGTGCAGAGCGTGTGTGCAAGCAGGCGTGCTACTCACACTCGTCGTAGAAGCCGTAGATGCGGTTGATGGAGGCACACTCGTGGTTGCCTCTGAGGAGGAAGAAGTTCTCGGGGTATTTGATCTTGTAGGCCAGCAGTAGACAGATGGTCTCCAGGGACTGCTTGCCTCGGTCCACGTAGTCTCCCAGGAACAGGTAGTTGGCCTCGGGCGGGAAGCCCCCGTACTCGAAGAGCCGCAGCAGGTCTGTGTACTGGCCGTGGATGTCACCTGAGAGCAGGAGGAGGTGGGAGAGAAAGGAGGAGCGTAACTACCCTACCCTAGCCTAGCTAACCACAGTCAGGGCAATTCATGAATGACAGGTGCAGAACTGGACATGGAGGGGAAACGATGTGTGTTCGAGATGCACAGATTCTGCGCTGACCAACAGATCTTCAAAATCCCCGGAGAGGCTTTTACTCAATGCGCTCGACAGAGACCCGGTAATAATGTAATTGTATGGCGCTATAATAATCACACTCAACGTGATGAGGTTAAAAAGTGGAGGGGAGATGTAGTGGGGATTCATCATCATCTTCGTCATCATCATCACCTACCACAGATCTTGAGGGGAGCCTCCAGTTCCAGGAGGATGGGCTGGCTGAGGAAGATCTCTCTGGACTTGATGCAGAGGCCCCTCACCTCAGCCTCTGACATCTGCACGATCTTCCCAGGGCGACATCCCCGCACTGACACAGAGACCGACAGAGACAGTTAGATTTGATGGCAAAGGGTACTGGAACTTAAAAGACACATTTCACTCCAATTTCTTTTTTTTTATTAAAAAAACTGTCAGATGTTTTCAGACCTGAAAATGTAGAGTGGGATCAAGATTAAACCCCATCCCACGGCATCAGTTGTGGTTTAAATCTTGACATTAGAATCCTTCAGCGGTCTGAAAACGTCTGACAGACTTTGATTTGAAAGTGTAATGTCCCTTTAAGAACTGCATGTCGTCTGCAGTGACACTTCCATCTCTCTGCCAGGTGCAACAGACCTACATTCTATACGTGACAGTGTTCTTTTTTGGCTTCTCAGTAGTCAGCGTGATAGTGCAGTACTACCGAGGCCTGCCTGAAGTGATGACTGAAGGGGGGTGGAGTGGAGGGGGGGTGGGACTAATCCAGTTCAGGCACAACACTCTACTAAGCAGGTACCGCCTACTACCCCCGAGCACGCACCCCGAATTCCTTTTTACTTACTTTTCACGTTTTTAAAATCTGTGTTTTTATAACCACAACAGGAACACATGGCGAGTCAGTCCGGCCCAGTGTCCCGAGGGTGAGGTTTTCATGAAAAAGCCAAAAAGGGTAAATATGAGGGCCTGGGTTGTGTCAACACAGCGGTCCAAATAGACTGACAGTCTATTTGACCTCACAACGCCAGCCATTCAGAATAACTTGGGCAGGGCTGGGGCTGTGTACAGTAAGTGCCTTTTCTCACACTATGGCAGGTACAGGTAGACCTACTCCTACATTAACAGTAAAACAGTACTGGCTGTGGCTGTTGTTGTTGTTATTTTACATGACATAAAGTGCATTTGGAACATATTCAGACCCCTGACTTTTTCCACATTTTGTTACGTTCCAGCCTTATTCTAAAATGGATTAAATCGCCCCACTCCCCATTAATCTACACACAATACCCCATAATGACAAAGCAAAAACAGGTTTTTAGAGATGTTTGCAAATTTATAAAAAAAATAAAAACCAGAAATATCACATTTACATAAGTATTCAGACACTTTACTCAGTACTTTGTTGAAGCACATTTGGCAGCGATTACAGCATCGAGTCTTCCTGGGTATGACGCTACAAGCTTGGCACACCTGTATTTGGGGAGTATCTCCCATTTTTCACTGGACAATGACCTAAAATACATCTCCAGACTGTAAGGGCGATTTGACCAAGAAGGAGAGTGCTGGAGTGCTGCATGAGATAACCTGGCCTCCACAATCACCCGACCTCAACCCAATTGAGATGGTTTGGGATGAGTTGGACCGCAGAGTGAAGGAAAAGCAGCCAACAAGTGCTCAGCATATGTGGGAACTCCTTCAAGACTGTTGGAAAAGCATTCCAGGTGAAGCTGGTTGAGAGAATGCAAAGAGTGTGCAAAGCTCTCATCAAGGCAAAGGGTGGCTACTTTGAAGAATCTCAAATATAAAATATGTTTTGATTTGTTTAACACTATTTTGGTCATTACATGATTCCATATGTGTTAATTCATAGTTTTAATGTCTTCACTATTATTCTACAATGTAGAAAATAGCAAAAATATAGAAAAACCCTTGAATGAGTAGGTGTGTCCAAACTTTTGACTGGTACTGTATGTAAATAAGATATTCCTGTTTTAATAAATGTGTAAACATTTAAAAAAACCTGTTTTTGCTTTGTCATTATGGGGTATTGTGTGTAGATTTGATTATGATTTCGATTTTATTTAATCAATTTTAGAATAAGGCTGTAACGTAAACATTTTTTAGAAAAAAGGTCAAGGGGTCTGAATACTTTCCGAATGCACTGTAATTGGGTCACATTCATTTATGTCGACACAGGTGTCCCTAAAGTATTCCAAATGAAAAAGTAAATTGTGAACAATTAGGCACAATTCATCCTAGATTTGAGCAAACTAGGTTTCTTCAGTTATAACTAAGAGAAAGGATTTTCACAGCATGCATTTGGGAGGGGAAAAAAAGCACAAAATATTCAGTCTGTTTAAAAAATAGCACATTGCAGATGTAGATGGCAGATTCCCAAAGTCATGCACAATGGATTAGTTGCCATATCCCTAAGCATGTATACCATTTAGCAGTTTCATTGCTGCCCATTTAATGACAGACTACAGTTCCGGCATGAGCCAGAGAACCAGAGATTCCTAGAAGTGACTGAGCCACTGCCTAGCACCCGACCCACCCATAGCACAGGGGTAAATCCATTTGATTTGAATGGAACCTTCCAAACATATTTGAACTGCACAGAAAGCAATAAAATGGCTGAGATTGATATCGCTTAAAAGCTTACAAACAGGGTTGTCAAACTCTTTTATCATTGATTTAATTAAAAATAAAATCATGTAATTTGTTTAACCTTAAAATGCTAATCATCTAAAAACGTGTAGCTTAGACCCTATTTTACATCCGCTGAGGTTTCTGTGTTGTGCCCGCCAACAGTTGAGACAAAAAATGCTCTTGAATACAGGGTGGGTGTCATGTTTTGGCTGACAAATGTGCTAAAAGGGGAATAAAATTACAATTTCAACTTTCGATGGTTGGAGGTTCGCACATCGGAGAATATCTGTTTTAAATTACACTGTCAATCCTCCATAGGAAACCTATTGAAATAATAGAAATATAGATACTAGAATGGGCACAACCATTTAAGTTGACGTTTGAGGGTGGGAGTACCGGTGGCCATCTTTGTGGTAGCAATTAGAAGTTAAAAATCTATTAAAATGTAAATGGTGTACCAACGAAATTGCAGTGGTCTGATGGAATATGACCATTCTGTGATTTATATTTCTATGATTGAATTGACACCCACCCTGTATTCAAGAGCATTTTGTGTCTCAACCGATAGCAGGCACAACACAGAAACCTGAGGTAAAGTAGGGTCTAAACTACAACAACAAAAAACGGAGTTTACGCATTTAGATAATTGAAGTTAAAAGTTGTTTTTTTTAAAGGCATAATTTATCAAATAGTTTGACAACCCTGTTTTGTATGCTTTTAAATGATATCAAACTCAATGGCTTATCTTTTCCAGTGATAAAGGACACAAACGTCTCAGTATGTTGGGGTTTTCAAAATGGGTCAACTTTATGTTTTGGCATTCAGGTCCAAAAGTCATTTTCGGACCACTTTTTTCACGGGCAAACATATGAAACGTTTTTTTTAAATCAAAAGGGATGCTGTCAAAAAGTGAAAATTCAATTCAAATGGATTGACCCACTGTCGCCTGGTACTTTGTGTGACCCGGCTATTTCTGCATTGAGACCTTAAATCAAGCTGTGTAAACATTCCCTCTTCTCCTCCAAACCCACAGGAGAACGTTATCTAAAAAGATATCATATTTCTAGTATCCCTAAGAGAGTCCTATACAATGAGGCCAGGAGGCAGAACTAAGTGGACCTAGCCTTCCTATTGAACAGTCTGCCCTCCTAGTTGGTGATTTAGACAGGGGTCCCTATCAGAAAATATAGTCACATTCAGGAACATAAACAACACCCTCTGACTTCCAACGCACACACACACACACACACACACACACACACACACACACACACACACACACACACACACACACACACACACACACACACACACACACACACGCACACACACTCCAGTGAGGATGAAACCTGAGGAGGATGGGGTCAGAGGGTGTGTGCATGTCTCTGTGTGTGTTGTCCTCAGACCCTCCACACACCACCTCCACCTCAGACCAGTGGTGAGGTGTTTGCAGAGAAGCGACTGGGAGTCCCAACATATGAGAGGAGAGAATCAACGCAGACTCCACAGCCGGGCCACCACTGCACTGCAACACTGGACCGCAGTGGATGGCCTTACATGTAATGGAAAGGTCTTACATGACAGACATGCACATTCGCAGCCGAAGCTACAGGGTAATTCCACGATAAAGGAATTACACGTTGACTCAGATTTCTCACTTTCAAAATGTCTGCCACAAAAGGATTACATTAATTTGTACCGTCAATTGGACACAAGGTCCAACCAAAAGTTGACTTCCACGTTTATACCCAACCCCTCTGAATCAGAGAGGTGTGGGGGACTGCCACATTGGTAATCCGGGAGCTGTTGTTGAGGGCAGAACGACAGAAACAGATGTCTATGACTGGCTCAGATTTGGCCCAGCCAGGGCAGACTGACCGAATTTCAACTACTTTTCAGAGTCCAGAGTCCATTTCAACTACTTTTCAGAGTCCATGGACATCTGAGAAATCCTTTTGGAACCATTTTTTCTAGGAGTGTGGGTGGTAGGTGTCAGCAAGAGCTGGGAGAGGTGACATTAACTGGAGAGAAATAGGAGAGAGCGGCAGAGAGAAAGAGGGAAAGTGAGAAGGAGGAGTTGTCCTGACTGTTCTCGCAGTCTTGCTTTAACAACAGAAAGAGGGTAAAAAAAAACAGTCATGAGCTGAACATAACAGTATGCCAGTTTGAATCACTTAATAATGAATCAATGGAATTACAAGGCAACCTTTCTTCAACTTACAGAAGGAATATAATTGATACAAAACTAAATATAAATGTTGATATTGGTTTGCAAGGGTCTTTATGTCAACATGATTGTGTTTGGATGTATTTCTAATACCAGTAGATGTTGTCTAAGACCACTTTTCCATCTGGTTGACCAGAAATTAAAGCTTTTGCTTATTCCCAAATTTTAGAATGGAAAATGGTTGACAAATGTATCTATGCCTTCATTTCCCCCCAAAATATAGACTCTTAGCTTTCATTAGACACCTAATTTGACATGCTCCTATGAACTTCACATGTTGGTGCTCATGGGTCATTTTAGATGGAAATGCCACACACAAACACAAAGATGTGCGCACACACACATGTCCACATCATTGTAAAATGCATAAAGGTGTACACACACACACAGAAAAAGACGTGTGCACTGACACGTACACTGCTGCCTGCCAGCCACAGTCTTGTGACCTTGACTTCAGCTGCAACCACTGGCGGATTCGCGGGAGGTATCAACCCACTGATCCTGCCCCTTTTCTCTGCACTGCAGCGTTTCGACGGCGAGGGGCGGTACCGCAGGCAGTCACCATGGCAACACACCAGGGAGGTCATCTGCGAGGCAAGTTGTTGATGAGCGTTGGGTTGCTAGCTGAAGGCAGAGCCGATTGGCAGACACAGAGCCTCCACCACTCCACCTACCCCATGGTGTGAATACTAATGTGGCATGTCATGGCCACTGACTGACGTGGCGAGCAGACTAGAACAGCACACCCTGGGTCCTGGATGTTTATGAATAGGCGGCACCACTTGTTCGCTTGTGCCGAGTCAAAATGAGCCAGAGCCCGATAGAATAAGCTGTAATTTTGACAAATGTGCTCGACTTGAAAAGACATTGAAGTTGCGTCGTGGATTGCTATTGCTTTGCATGAGAGGTTGGTACGGGTTGCAAGTTAGGTCTTCCTTTGGTTTTGTTTGAAAAGGAAATCTCTCGCTCCAACATCCAATTCATCACTCTTAATTTGGCCATGTTCTGACAGTGTGTGTGTGTGTGTTTGTGTGTGTGTGTGTTTGTGTGTGTGTGTGTGTGTACAGACTGCAAAGGGGGGTAAGAGGAGAATAGGGGTACAGAACCTGACCTTTCGTAAGCCAGTACAAAATGTCCTTTCCAGTGCCCTGCAATCTTCCCTCTGCCAGATCAGATCACTGCTATGCAGCTCTCTCATCCAGACCCTCTCCTTCTATCCTCTCCTCTTCTTTCCCCCTTTCTCATCTTATGGTTCTTCTAAAAGCTGTGGAATCCTGCCCAGCTAGCGCATAACGTTCTGAGAACCATATGTTTCTTAGAGCTTGGTGAGAGCATGGTTGTCCTACGGTTATTTTGCATACAACCTTCCCACATCTTTCTGGGGATGGTGCAGGATTGTTTTTTGGCTTTGGAACGTTCTCAGCACATTTAAGGAACTTGACAAAAGAATGTAATTTTTGGGGTATTTCATTACTTTAACCAAACATTTCCTAAAAGCTAAAATATGGTTTACATTTAATAACATTTTTGGAACGTTTTCCAACTGGTTTGACATTCAGAGAACATTAACGAACAACGTTCATCTGTGGGGATTTCAGTATTTCATAACATTTCATACTGGCTTCCTCGTGGTTTTATTTAAAGTCATGTACTCAGAACATTAAGAAAACGTTCCATAAAAACCACAAGAAAACATTAGTAACGTTCAAAGAACGTTCTAAGAATGTTATTTAAAAACATTTCATTCTCAGCGTCAACAACTCTCTCTCTCTACCTTCTATTTTGTTAAGTGTGTTCAGGTGTGTTGGCCACGCCCACTAATTGGCCACACCTGATCTTACTGAGTGTGTGTTTCCTTTTGAAATGGGGTCTGTTTGAATAGACTAAAATGAACAGCTTTGTACGAGTAAAAAAAAGCACACATGGTGTGCTAGCTCCATCTTGGTGGTGCAGTGGACTAAATTCATGGATAGAGAACAAAATATCATAGATTCAAATCTCACCGACGCCGTGCCACAATAAAGATATATGTGTTCGCAGCATTAATGTCTAAGCAAATTAATTTCCATGTGTCCTGTGTTTGAAGTTCCAAACAGTTAACCCAAACTAAGCCAGCAGTGTTATTAAAAGTTGAATTGAAACATTCAGTTAAAGTTAAATTACTCAAAAACCTCCAAATAACCTAGAATTTCTGTTCTCAGAACGTTAATAAAAAACTCCAAGGAAAACTCAGGGAACCATAGTAAAACATTCTCAGAATCTCCCTGCAACCTAAAAAATGTACGTTTCTAGAACAGGCAAAATTCTCACTACCGTTCTCAGAACAGTCTGTTTTACCGGTCAGGAAACTCATGGCTTCGTTCCCAGAACCAATGGGAAACCAAACACGTACATTCCCACAACTTCCAAGAACCCAAATGTGCTAGCTGGGTGGTCCTTCCACCCCCTCCCTTCTATCATGTATCTGTCTGTGAACTGTGTGTGACTTCACAGGACAGTCTGGCCCTGCCCCTGCCCTGAGATACACAACATTCCGCATGACCTGTGCACGCACACACACACACACACACACACCCCAGCTAGCGCATAACATTCTGAGAATCATGTTTCTTAGAGCTTGGTAAGAACGTGGTTGCCCTATGCTTATATTGTACACAATCTTCCCACAACTTTCTGGGAATGATGCAAGGATAGAAACAACAATCTTCGGTGGGAATTTCAGTACTTCAGCATAACGTTTCCTACAAGTTTCCTCAAAGCACAGACACACAACACATCACACAGCAGAACACCTCCCGAGGGCTAGCTTGTCTTGTCTGGGCGAGTCAGTCACGTTCCTACACTACACCCTGATGCAACAAACCCAACCAGAGAGGTAAGGTTGTGCCACAAAGCGATCCCTGGTAGATGATGAGCCTGAAAGGAAGGTGTGGAGAGGGAAACTAAAGCAGAGGGGGGGTGTAATTTCAGTTTGTGTACGTATGTGGTTGTATTCTAGACAACACGAAGATGGTCTTGTGGCTAGTTATAGGGCAACTTGTAGCCCACTTAGCCGTCATCTTTTTCACTTCCTTGCCTGTGTTCTATTTAGGAGTCAGGTGGGTTGAGAAGTTTTCCATTCATTGAAGAGAGCAAGGCTCCGTTAATGTTGGCATAGAAGGAGAGAGAAACAGATTCAGACCGTGCTTCTCCCAGCATTACCATATATGGGTGCTGTTTCGTAGGAGAGGAAGTAGGAAGTAATCTCTCAGGACAAATGAGGACAGAGCGAGAGAGAGCACTTCAAAAGTCTTCAGCCACCACCAACTGATGCTAAGTGCACTAGCTAGCCACTCAGGGCTGTAGCCAGGGTCAGGGTTTTAGTGAGGTCTGGAGAACAGCAAAAAGAAGCTAAAATGACATCAGCCATTATCACATTAGCTTCTGTAGCTTCAATCACGTTAGTCGATCTACAAACACATAGCGGCCATAGCCTGTTAGCTATACAGTTAGCCGCTACACATTAACTCTGGGATTAAAAGCTACAGTTTAATACGTACAGAGGGACCTGTTAACAGAACAAGTACTTTATAAACAAAAAGGTAAATAAATACATTTGCTTTTACATCACTTTTTGTTGTTTCAGTTTTACAACTCATGTCCTGCAACTCCACACATTTTGCCATGACTTATGCCAAGTTGCAGTAATATAATATCTAAGTGAGAGTGACTAAGAAAATCAATGGGGTAAGTCAGGGCCCCTGGGCCTGGTTGGTAATTCGGCCATGATTACTACATGTTAAGATTCCTAAATTAGTCTAGTTAGTCTAGCCAGCTATCTAAAAAAAAAATGTTTACTGACATGGGCTAATTGAGTGACTGTCAGTGAGTGACATAAGAGGAAAACTCCTAACGCACAACCAAGTTTCTAAATTTCACCTTGTCTATTCTACTCTTCCAACAGTAAGTTGAGACCCCGACTGAGTTCCCAAATTGTATTTGATTTCCTTCAAATACATGACCGAGGTCCGGACCTCGGTGTCCTCATAGGTACTGTAACTACGGCCCTGTAGCCACTAGCTAGCCTGGTTCACAACAATCTGACAAGAACAACAACAAGTCACACCACTGGCAGCCATGACGACTGAGGCCCATAACAATACATCCCCTGTCAGCTGCAGTCGGCCAATCACAACGTCAGCCCATTCACTATGTGGCAGAAAGGGCGACTCAGACTGATGTCACACTGACATACCACGCTGAATGGGAATGCTTTTTGGTGTGGTTTTAACAGATACATTTTAACAGTATATTGTCAGATGAAATATATTAGCTTTTTCTACATCCAATCCAGCTAGAAATATTCAAACTCCAATCAAGGCTTAAAGGTCTCCACAAAAACATCGCAGTCTCTTCACACGAGTGAACAATAACTACGGTAATAAACTCTGTGACCTTTCGCCAGTCACCATCTCCATTCTACTTTGTTGTTGCCATGCATCTCGCTTTCTCCCATCGGGCAACAGGCCAGGCTGGCTCAGCTGCCCCCCCCCCCATCCACTCCCACCATACCTCCTCCGTCCTCCTCTCCCACACACAGGGGATGGAAACCAGTGACCCCCACAGTGGACACGCAGTGGCTCGAATCTGGGTCCGAGAACAGGAGAGAATGTCAAGCAGAAATCCCAACTGCTTTCCATGGCATTTCAGAAATGTTTTTCTCCTTAGTTTTTCTTCAGAGTGCTTTTTTGTTCTTTGTGAAGTGTCGTGGTGAATGGCCGTCATTGTGGAGCGAGAGAAAGTAAGAAGGGGAGGGAGAAATGGAGAAAGAGAGGGAGAGAAAATAGAGAGAGAGAGAGTGAGGGAGAGAGAAAAAAATCAAGTGATGGATGGAGAGAGAGAATGATGGATGAAGAGAGAGAGAGAGAAAGCACACGAGTGAGAGAGAGAGAGAGAGAGAGAGAGAGAGATTAGAGAATGAGAACAGTTTATCTGAAAAGCTCTCGAGCTGAAAAGCCTCCACGAGTCCAATGCTGTGCCATGGCTGGTGCCAGGGGGAGACGCTCCGCACTGCCCGCCACCGAGCCACACACACAGGCACCACCATTGTTGTTTCCACAACAGTGGAGCGCCACCCTCACTGTCATTGCTCGACATCCATCCATCCTCTACCCCTTCACAGAGAGCACCATCATACCCATCAACAACAACAACAACAACAACACCTTAGAAACCATAGCTATACAACGTACACTGTACTGTGCTCAGTTCAGGAACGGATTTGGACACATCCCAATATGTGGTCCATGAGCATCATTTATGCGCGTACATTTTCGTGTAAATCTTCCGTTGACATCATCTCAAGATTACAAGTAAGTAAAGATCTCAAGTAAGTTTTGGTCCAGAGTGACACAAACAGCATGGCTTGCGTCTCAAACGGCACCCTATGGGCCCTGGTCAAAAGTACTGCACTATCTAGGGAATAGGGTGTCATTTTGGACACAACCCCATAGCTGCACTGCGCCCCCACAGTGAAGGCTTTATCAACTCAAGTCAGTTGACTTCATGAATAGGAAGAAAGAAAAAAAAGCCCACCTGATGCCCCATAAACAAGGATAACAGAACACGACTCCAGCTCTAACTGCAGGTCGCCATGCGAATGTACGGCCGAATGGTGTTGTTTGTGCCGTATAAAAGGGCCACGGGCCACCTGTGATGGCAACGAGACAGAGAGGCTGTTGTTGGGATGTTGTTGGTAAGCTAGGGCATGTGGGCATACAGAGAGAGAGAGAGAGAGAGACAGAGAGATGCAGTGGAATAGTTAGTGCTGGCTCCCTTGCATATTACACACATACTAATAAAGCTAACGAGAAGAAGGGAGGGGGGGATGCAAAACTGAAACAAACATAAAAACACACTAGATGAAAATGAATGGTGTTATAGGAAATTGATAGTATAGACAACTGGTAGTATAGACAACTGATAGTATAGACAACTGGTATAGGAAACTGATAGTATAGACAACGGATAGTATAGACAACTGATAGTATAGACAACTGGTATAGGAAACTGATAGTATAGACAACTGATAGTATAGACAACTGGTATAGGAAACTGATAGTATAGACAACTGATAGTATAGACAACTGGTATAGGAAACTGATAGTATAGACAACTGATAGTATAGACAACTGGTATAGGAAACTGATAGTATAGACAACTGATAGTATAGACAACTGGTATAGGAAACTGATAGTATAGACAACTGATAGTATAGACAACTGGTATAGGAAACTGATAGTATAGACAACTGATACTATCAGTTGTCTATACTATAGACAACTGGTATAGACAACTGATAGTATAGACAACTGATAGTATAGACAACTGGTATAGAAAACTGATAGTATAGACAACTGATAGTATAGACAACTGATAGTACAGTGGGGCAAAAAAGTATTTAGTCAGTCACCAATTGTGCAAGTTCTCCCACTTAAAAAGATGAGAAAGGCCTGTAATTTTCATCATAGGTACACTTCAACTATGACAGACAAAATGAGAGAAAAAAATCCAGAAAATCACATTGTAGGATTTTTTATGAATTTATTTGCAAATTAAAATGACAAAAGCTAGGCACTAAATAACACAGATAGAGTGTGACAAGAAAACATATTGTATATGTATGGTATGGAGAATGAGAGAGACCCCCTGAGAGATAGAGAGTCCACCTATCAGGAGACCGTACTATACAGCCAGAGGCCAGTGGCTTAGGGACAGACAGACAGACAGTAAAGCAGACGGAACAAACGCCAGCAACATCGGTTCTTGGGTGTGTGGCCGTGACATCAAAGACCACAGGCATGGGACTGATGTAAACAGTTCATCACACACACACACACACACACACACACACACACACACACACACACACACACACACACACACACACACACACACACACACACACAGAGCAAAGTAGCTTATTTTAAAGTATCGTTACATTACTCCTTCCACATGATACGGCCAGAAGGCTTTCTCTAGTCATACAACAGGAGGGAGGGCAGACTATACTCTTATCACTAGATCTGTTAGCCAGCTATGCAGTAGAAACACAGGCTCCCCCTGTTCCTGCCTATTGCACATCACCATCAATAAACCACAATGTGAGAGAGACACGGAGATAGGTAGAAGTGAGTACATGTGAGAGAGAGAGATAGATAGAAGTGGGTATATGTGTGTGAGAGAGCGAGAGAGAGAGAGAGAGAGAGAGAGAGAGAGAGAGAGAAAAGTGGGTATATGTGTGAGAGAGAGAGAGAGAGAGAGAGAGAGAAAGATAGTCTTCGAAAGCCAAGTTAACAAGCAGATCACTGACCGTTTCCAAGCTGGTCACGGGTGCACCTCAGCCACGCTCAAGGTAGTACAATATCATAACCGCCATCGATAAAAGACAGTACTGTGCAGCCGTCTTCATCGACCTGGCCAAGGCTTTCGACTCACATTCTTATCGGCAGACTCAACAGCCTTGGTTTCTTAAATGACTGCCTCGCCTGGTTCACCAACTACTTCTCAGATAGAGTTCAGTGTGTCAAATTGAAGGGCCTGTTGTCCGGACCTCTGGCAGTCTCTATGGGGGTACCACAGGGTTCAATTCTCAGGCCGACTCTTTTCTCTGTATATATCAACGAAGTCGCTCTTGCTGCGGGTGATTCCCTGATCCACCTCTACGCAGAAGACATCATTCTGTATACATCTGGCCCTTCTTTGGACACTGTGTTAACAAATGCCATACAACACTCCTTCCGTGGCCGATCGCTGCCCGCACCCGCCCGCCAGACTAGCATCACTACTCTGGACAGTTCTGACTTAGAATATGTGGACAACTACAAATACCTAGGTGTCTGGCTAGACTGTAAACTCTCATTCCAGACTCAACATTAAGCATCTCCAATCCAAAATTGAATCTAGAGTCGGCTTCCTATCTCACAACAAAGTCTCTTTCACTCACGCTGCCAAACATAACCTCGTGAAACTGACCATCCTACCAATCCTCGACTTCGGTGATGTCATTTATAAAATAGCTTCCAACACTCTACTCAGCAAATTGGATGAAGTCTATCACAGTGTCATCCGTTTTGTCACCAAAGCCCCATACTCTACCCACCACAGCGACCTGTATGATCTCGTTGGCTGTCCCTTGCTACATATTCGTCGCCAGACCCACTGGCTCCAGGTCATCTATAAGTCTTTTCTCTGTAAAGCTCCGCCTTATCTCAGCTCACTGGTCACCATAGCACCCACACGTAGCACGCGCTCCAGCAGGTATATCTCACTGGTCACCCCCAAAGCCAACACCTTTGGCCGCCTTTCCTTCCAGTTCTCTGCTGCCAATGACTGGAAGGAAATGCAAAAATCGCTGAAGTTGGAAACTTATATCTCCCTCACTAACTTTAAGCATCAGCTATCTGAGCAGCTTACCGATTGCTGCAGCTGCACACAGCCCATCTGTAAATAGCCCATCCAATCTACCTACCTCGTACCCATATAGTTTAGATGCACTTTTTTGCACACCAGTATTTCTACTTGCACATCATCATCTGCACATCTATCACTACAGTGTTAATTTGCTAAATTGTAATTACTTCGCTATTATGGCCTATTAATTGCCTTACCTCCTCACACCATTTGCACAAACTGTGAATATACTTTTTCTATTGTGTTATTGACTGTACGTTTCTTTATTCCATGTGTAACTCTGTGTTGTTGTTTGTGTCACACTGCTTTGCTTTATCTTGGTCAGGTCGCAGGGTTAAATGAGAACTTGTTCTCAACTGGCCTACCTGGTTAAATAAAGGTGAAATAAATTGGTAAAAAATGTAAAAAAGAGAGA
This sequence comes from Oncorhynchus tshawytscha, assembly GCF_018296145.1. NCBI lineage: Eukaryota > Metazoa > Chordata > Actinopteri > Salmoniformes > Salmonidae > Oncorhynchus > Oncorhynchus tshawytscha. The sequence continues at coordinate 27,687,749 of NC_056438.1, forward strand.
GAGAGAAGTGGGTATGTGTGCGTGTTTGTGTTTGTGTGTGTGTGTGTGAGTAGGAGAGAGAGAGAGAGAGAGAGAGAGAGAGAGAGAGAGATAGAAGTGGGTATATGTGCGTGAGAGAGAGAGAGAAATAGAAGTGGGTATATGTGAGAGAGAGATATATATATAGAAGTGGGTATATGTGAGAGATAGATAGAAGTGGGTATATGTGAGAGAGAGATAGAAGTGGGTATATGTGAGAGAGATATATATAGAAGTGGGTATATGTGAGAGAGGGAGAGATAGAAGTGGGTATATGTGAGAGAGGGAGAGATAGAAGTAGGTATATGTGAGAGAGAAATAGATAGAAGTGGGTATATGTGAGAGAGAGATAGAAGGAAATGGGTATATGTGAGAGAGAGATATATAGAAGTAGGTATATGTGAGAGAGAGAGAGATAGAAGTGGGTATATGTGAGAGAGAGAGAGAGAAGTGGGTATATGTGAGAGAGAGAGATAGATAGAAGTGGGTATATGTAAGAGAGAGATAGATAGAAGTGGGTATATGTGAGAGAGAGAGATAGATAGAAGTGGGTATATGTGAGAGAGAGATAGATAGAAGTGGGTATATGTGAGAGAGATAGATAGAAGTGGGTATATGTGAGAGAGAGAGAGATAGATAGAAGTGGGTATATGTGAGAGAGATAGATAGATAGAAGTGGGTATATGTGAGAGAGATAGATAGAAGTGGGTATATGTGAGAGAGAGAGAGAGAGAGATGGATAGAAGTGGGTATATGTGAGAGAGAGATAGATAGAAGTGGGTATATGTGAGCGAGAGAGATAGAAGTGGGTATATGTGAGAGAGAGAGATGGATAGAAGTGGGTATATGTGAGAGAGAGATAGATAGAAGTAGGTATATGTGAGAGAGATAGATAGAAGTAGGTATATGTAAGAGAGATAGATAGAAGTGGGTATATGTGAGAGAGAGAGATAGATAGAAGTGGGTATATGTGAGAGAGAGATAGATAGAAGTGGGTATATGTGAGAGAGATAGATAGAAGGGGTATATGTGAGAGAGAGATAGATAGAAGTGGGTATATGTGAGAGAGATAGATAGAAGTGGGTATATGTGAGAGAGAGAGAGATAGAAGTGGGTATATGTGAGAGAGATAGATAGATAGAAGTGGGTATATGTGAGAGAGAGAGAGATAGATAGAAGTGGGTATATGTGAGAGAGATAGATAGATAGAAGTGGGTATATGTGAGAGAGATAGATAGAAGTGGGTATATGTGAGAGAGAGAGAGAGAGAGATGGATAGAAGTGGGTATATGTGAGAGAGAGATAGATAGAAGTGGGTATATGTGAAGAGAGATAGAAGTATATGTGAGAGAGAGATGGATAGAAGTGGGTATATGTGAGAGAGAGATAGATAGAAGTAGGTATATGTGAGAGAGATAGATAGAAGTAGGTATATGTAAGAGAGATAGATAGAAGTGGGTATATGTGAGAGAGAGAGATAGATAGAAGTGGGTATATGTGAGAGAGAGTAGATAGAAGTGGGTATATGTGAGAGAGAGAGATAGATAGAAGTGGGTATATGTGAGAGAGAGATAGATAGAAGTGGGTATATGTGAGAGAGATAGATAGAAGTGGGTATATGTGAGAGAGAGAGAGATAGATAGAAGTGGGTATATGTGAGAGAGATAGATAGATAGAAGTGGGTATATGTGAGAGAGAGAGATAGATAGAAGTGGGTATATGTGAGAGAGAGAGATAGATAGAAGTGGGTATATGTGAGAGAGAGATAGATAGAAGTGGGTATATGTGAGAGAGAGATAGATAGAAGTGGGTATATGTGAGAGAGATAGATAGAAGTGGGTATATGTGAGAGAGAGAGAGATAGATAGAAGTGGGTATATGTGAGAGAGATAGATAGATAGAAGTGGGTATATGTGAGAGAGATAGATAGAAGTGGGTATATGTGAGAGAGAGAGAGAGAGAGAGAGAGAGATGGATAGAAGTGGGTATATGTGAGAGAGAGATAGATAGAAGTGGGTATATGTGAGCGAGAGAGATAGAAGTGGGTATATGTGAGAGAGAGAGATGGATAGAAGTGGGTATATGTGAGAGAGAGATAGATAGAAGTAGGTATATGTGAGATAGATAGATAGATAGAAGTAGGTATATGTGAGAGAGATAGATAGAAGTAGGTATATGTAAGAGAGATAGATAGAAGTGGGTATATGTGAGAGAGAGATAGATAGAAGTGGGTATATGTGAGAGAGAGATAGATAGAAGTGGGTATATGTGAGAGAGAGAGATAGATAGAAGTGGGTATATGTGAGAGAGAGATAGATAGAAGTGGGTATATGTGAGAGAGAGATAGATAGAAGTGGGTATATGTGAGAGAGAGAGATAGATAGAAGTGGGTATATGTGAGAGAGAGATAGATAGAAGTGGGTATATGTGAGAGAGAGAGATAGATAGAAGTGGGTATATGTGAGAGAGAGATAGATAGAAGTGGGTATATGTGAGAGAGAGAGAGATAGATAGAAGTGGGTATATGTGAGAGAGAGAGATAGATAGAAGTGGGTATATGTGAGAGAGAGATAGATAGAAGTGGGTATATGTGAGAGAGAGAGATAGATAGAAGTGGGTATATGTGAGAGAGATAGATAGAAGTGGGTATATGTGAGAGAGAGATAGATAGAAGTGGGTATATGTGAGAGAGAGATAGATAGAAGTGGGTATATGTGAGAGAGAGACATGGAGATAAAGAAGAAAGAGAGCAACAGATGTGAACCATAAGAGGCCATTTCCACAACCGTGCAGTATGCTGCTGCCGTGTGTTTGTGTCACCAGAAGGAGTGTGTGGGTAATTCCTCAGAAGGGGGACAGCTGCGTCTGTTGACATTTAATGGTGGATCCGACAGGGGTCGGGTGGAGGGGAGCTGAATGGCACTAGGGCTCACCGTTAAAGAGGTGAGGCAACGATTTGAGGGAGTAACCCGGAACCTCCAACCCTGGGATGTGTTCATTAGGTGTGTGTGTGTGTGTGTGTGTGTGTGATGAGGGTCTATCCCGAGTTCTTGATTGTGCGCCTATTAAAAAGGGGGTATTCTGCTATTGGTACATACATTTTAAGACGTTTAAATGAATGATAAATACCCATTGATTCTTGAAGAATAGTACTTAGAAATGCCTCGTGAGCTTAGTTCCAAATATTATACTCCATCATAACCCAAAGTATGAACTGGTTTGAAAACAATGTAATTGTAAACAAACACTGTATAGCCTCAAAACGTGGTTGAAACTGTCGTAACCGGCCGCGACCGGGAGGTCCGTGGGGCGACGCTCAATTGGCCTAGCGTCGTCCGGGTTAGGGAGGGTTTGGCCGGTAGGGATATCCTTGTCTCATCGCGCACCAGCGACTCCTGTGGCGGGCCGGGCGCAGTGCACGGTAACCAAGGTTGCCAGGTGCACGGTGTTTCGCCCGACACATTGGTGCGGCTGGCTTCCGGGTTGGATGCGCGCTGTGCTAAGAAGCAGTGCATCTTGGTTGGGTTGTGTATCGGAGGACACATGACTTTCAACATACGTCTCTCCCGAGCCCGTACGGGAGTTGTAGCGATGAGACAAGGTAGTAGCTACTAAACATTTGGATACCACGAAATTGGGGAGAAAAGGGGTCAAATTACAAACAAAAACAACAACAACAAAAGAAACGTGGTTGAAACTATCATTTTGACATCATGTACAGTATGGTCAGTCCTTGGATCCATAGCTCTGTCTATGAATTTAAGAGTGGTTACATTTATCCAGACCCATCCTTCAGCTGTTTACCAAAACAGTGGTAGGGTGATCGGTTTTGACATTTTAACAACAGATTGCACCTTTAAGGGTTGATGTTCAGTGTTTTTCCAGGATAGAAAGTGGGCTAGCAGTAGTGCATGGAGCTAGCTCGCCTAATTCTCGCTAGGTCTCTGGTAGGACACATACACACACATACACCTAGAAGCCTTTAGGAACAGATCAGGCAAATTTCCCCATCTGAGTTTCCTCAGTGCTACGGAGCGCTTGGCCAAAAATGCAGCCTGCCTCTGGCTCAGTCTCTGGGCACAACTGGCTCTGTTCTGAAGACATCCATCCTCTCCACTACTGGCTCTCTCTCTGTTTGTCCAGAGACTACATTCCACTAAGTGTGTGTGTGTCTGTGTGTGTGTCCGTCTGCTGGTCTGTGTGTGTGTGTGTATATTCAACGTTTGTACATCAGTACTTCGGTCCATATACAGGTTTACAAAACACACAGGAAGAACAGTATCTTTGACGGCCGTTCCTAAGAGCACATAGCCACACCTATCTGGAAATATCTTATTTAGCCTTGCTTCAGTGAGGCATCATCCCCAACTAACTCTGCTCATAACACTGGCTATGGGCACAAAAGGCTTTCTTTGAAAGATAAAAAGGTTACCTACTGGGTCAGGAGCACTTAAGAGTATTTTTTATTGATGCAGTAGATTTAAGGTTAAAACTCGAATGCTGTGTCGCATTAATAACACAACATATTTTCTTTTGCCATGTTTACCAGATCAGCTTCTTAACTTCAGGAAAGAACTGCCAAAATGTAGCCTTCTGCACAAGCAGGGACTTTCCAAATGGCTGAGACCTAAAGTCTGTGTAGTTACGGTGTACCTTACAGTGTGAAAAGTGCCTACTCGTGAACAGAGAAGCCTGTCCATCGCTCCGTGGCTTGTACAAAATAATTGGCATGCAAGAAGGGGAGCACAGCCCTCCTTAAATTCTTTATGATGACTATACATAAGGTCATTTCCCAGCTTCCTTAGTGACATAATACTAGGCATCGGACTCAGAGCACAGTTGAAGTCGGAAGTTTACATACACTTAGGTTTTGAACCACTCTACAAATTTCTTGTTAACAAACTAGAGTTTTGGCAAGTCGGTCAGGACATCTACCTTGTGCATGACACAAGTAATTTTTCCAACAATTGTTAACAGACAGATTATTTCATTTAATCACAAATCCAGTGGGTTAGAAACATACATACACTAAGTTGACTGTGCCATTAAATAGCTTTGAAAATTTCAGAAAATTATGTCATGGCTTTAGAAGTTTCTGATAGGCTAATTGACATCATTTGAGTCAATTGGAGGTGTACCTGAAGATATATTTCAAAGCCTATCTTCAAACTCAGTGCTTGACATCATGGGAAATCAAAAGAAATCAGCTAAGACCTCAGAAAAAAAATTGTAGACCTCCACAAGTCTGGTTCATCCTTGGGAGCAATTTCCAAACGCCTGAAGGTACCACGTTCATCTGTACAAACAACAGTACGCAGGTATAAACACCATGGGACCACGCAGCCGTCATACCGCTCAGGAAGGAGACGCGTTCTGTCTCCTAGTAATGAACTTAATTTGGTGCGAAAAGTGCAAATCAATCCCAGAACAACAGCAAAGGACCTTGTGAAGATGCTGGAGGAAACAGGTACAAAAGTATCTATATCCACAGTAAAACGAGTCCTATATATCGACATAACCTGAAAGGCCACTCAGCAAGGAAGAAGTCACTGCTCCAAAACCACCATAAAAAAGCCAGACTATGGTTTGCAACTGCACATGGGGACAAGGATCATACGTTTTGGAGAAATGTCCTCTGGTCTGTTGAAACAAAAATAAAACTGTTTGGCCATAATGACCATCGTTATGTTCAGAGGAAAAAGGGGAAGGCTCGCAAGCCAAAGAATACCATCCCAACCGTGAAGCACGGGGGTGGCAGCATCATGTTGTGGGGGTGCTTTGCTGCAGGAGGGACTGGTGCACTTCACAAACTAGATGGCATCATGATGAAAGAAAATTATGTGGATATATTGAAGCAACATCTCAAAACATCAGTCAGGAAGTTAATGCTTGGTCGCAAATGGGTCTTCCAAAAGGACAATGACCCCAAGCATACTTCCAAAGTTGTGGCAAAATGGCTTAAGGACAACAAAGTCAAGGTATTGGAGTGGCCAGCACAAAGCCCTGACCTCAATCCTATAGAAACATTTTGGGCAGAACTGAAAAAAAGTTTGAGCAAGGAGGCCCACAAACCTGACTCAGTTACTGTCAGGAGGAATGGGCCAAAATTCACCCAACTTATTGTGGAAAGCTTGTGGAAGACTAACCGAAACGTTTGACCAAAATTAAACAATTTTCTACCTCTTACCATATGTGAGTAGCAGTTGTGTAAAGTACTTAAGTAAAAATACTTGAAAGTACTACTTAAGCATTTTTTTTCGGGGGGGTATCTGTACTTTACAATTCATATTTTTGACAACTTTTACTTTACTACATTCCTAAAGAAAATGATGTACTTCTTACTTAATACGGTTTCCCTGGCACAGAAAAGTACTCGTTACATTTTGAATGTTTAGCGGACAGGAACATTGCCTAATTCACACGCTTATCAAGAGAACATCCCTGCTGCCTCTGATACGGCAGACTCACTAAACACGTGCTGTGTTGGAGCATGCACCTGGCTATCCATAAAAAAATACATCAAAGAAAATGATTTATACTTTTGATACTTAAGTATATTTAAAACCCAATACTTTTATACTTTTACTCAAGTAGTATTTTACTGGGTGACTTTTACATGAGTCATTTTCTATAAAAGGTATCTTTACTTTTACTTAAGTATGACAATTGGGTACTTTTTCCACCACTGACTCTCTGTGTGTGTGTGTGTGTATATATATATATATATATATATATATATATATGAGAGAGAGAGAGAGATAGGATTGTTGACTCAATACTCAGTTTGTTTTCCTAAAATAGAGTATATCCTTTCATTCAACCTGACACTAACTATCTATATATACATTATAGTCAAAAGTTTGGACACACCTATTTATTAAGGGTTTTTCTTGATTTTATACTATTTTCTATAATAGTGAAGTCATCAAAACTAGGAAATAACACATATGGAATCATGTAGTAACCAAAAAAAGTGTTAAACAAATCCAAATATATTGTAGATTTTGTATTCTTCAAAGTAGCCACCCTTTGCCTTGATGACAGCTTTGCACACTCTTGATATTCTCTCAGCCAGCTTCATGAGGTAGTCACCTGGAATGATTTCAATTAACAGGTGTGCCTTGTTAAAAGTACATTTGTGGAATTTCTTTCCTTCTTAATGTATTTGAGCCAATCAGTCGTGTTGTGACAAGGTAGGGTTGGTAAACAGATGATTGGCCTATTTGGTAAAAGAGCAAGTCCATATTATGGGAAGAAAAGCTCAAATAAGCAAAGAGAAAACGACAGTCCATCATTACTTTAAGACATGAGGGTCAGTAAATCCGGAAAATTTCAAGAACCTTTAAAGTTTCTTCAAGTGCTGTCACAAAACCATCAAGTGCTATGATGAAACTGGCTCTCATGAGGACCGCCACAGGAAAGGGAGATCCAGAGTTCCCTCTGCTGCAGAGGATAAGTTCATTAGAGTTAACTGCACCTCAAATAAATGCCCCTCAAATAAATTCTTCACAGAGTTCAAGTAACAGACACATCTCAACATGAACTGTTCAGAGGAGACTGCGTGAATCAGGCTTTCATGGTCGAAATGCTGCAAAGAAACCACTACTAAAGGATACCAATAAGAAGAAGGGACTTGCTTGGGCCAAGAAACACGAGCAATGGACTTTAGACCGGTGGAAATCTGTCCTTTGGTCTGATGTGTCCAAATGTCTTTGTGAGACGCAGAGCAGGTGAACGGATGATCTCCGCATGTGTGGTTCCCACCGTGAAGCATGGAAGAGGAGGTGTGATGGTGCTTTGCTGGTGACACTGTCAGTGATTTAGAATTCAAGGCACACTTAACCAGCATGGCTACCACAGCATTCTGCAGCAATACGCCTTCCCATCTGGTTTGCACTTAGTGGAGTATAATTTGTTATTAAACAGGACAATGACCCAACACACCTCCTGGCTGTGTAAGGGCTATTTCACCAAGAAGGAGTGTCATGGAATGCTGCAACAGATGACCTGGCCTCCACAATCAAACAACCTCAAACCAATTGAGATGGTTTGGGATGAGTTGGACCGCAGAGTGAAGGAAAAGCAGCCAACTGCTCAGCATTAGTGGGAACTCATTCAAGACTGTTGGAAAAGCATTTCAGGTGAAGCTGGTTGAGAGAATGCCAAGAGTGAAATAGAAAATGACTCAAGTAAAAGTCATCCAGTAAAAAGTTTTAAAGCATTTTGTTTAAAATATACATAAGTATTGAAAGTAAATGTAATTGCTAAATATACTTAAGTATTGAAAGTAAAAGTATAAATAATTTCAAATTCCTTATATTATGCAAACCAGACTGCCCCATTTTCTATTACATATATATGTTTTACATTTACAGGTGGCCAGGGACTTTATCTTGATAAGTGCGTGAATTGGACCATTTATCTGTCCTGATAAGCATAAAAAAAATGTACGAGTGCTTTTGGGTGTCAAGGAAAATGTATGGAGTAAAAAGTATATTTTCTTGAGGAATGTAGAAAAGTAAAAGTAGTCCAAAATATAAATAGTAAAGTACAGATACCCCCAAAAACTACTCAAGTAGTACTTTCAAATGTAGAAAAGTATTTTCTTAAGTACTTTGCACAACTGCAGAAAGAGGGGGTGTTAAACGTATAGGTGTGCCTGTGTTTCTGATAAGTGCCGGATAGTCCTATACAACTCCGGGCTCTCCTTCCCTCGAACCAGGGCCTCCTGTTGTAAACTAACCACTACAAGGACAGGGTTTCAGACCGCAACGCAATGGCCAGCGCCTTGTTTTGAAATGTAAAATAAAGAATGTAAAGGCTTTGATAAACTCACCCTCTAATAGCCGGGCGATCAGCGAGTCGACGTCCAACTCCCCCTCCGCCATTTCTACAGTGGGTGCTGCTGACAGACAGGGCTCTCTCCACTGCTAACTGCTGCCACAGACCCTGGCAGGCACCGCCTGAACACCGGCGCCGACTCACAGCCGCGGAATGCATGCTCCCGGGTCTCTCCGCCCGAATTTTATTTGTACTGGGAGGGAATCAAATGTATGGTATAAGCTTATATAATAGAACAGGTTCACGATAATAACACCGTTCCAATATGATAATGTAGGCTAATCATAATAGCTAGTCTAGTGTATGTTTTATAGATCAATAACAATGCAGTCATATCCTAATAATAGTCTGGAATGAAGTCCTATATGCCCTAAACCCATGCGCAATATTCAGTAAGGTAGGCTGTAGGAAATTGCAAGAAGCGATTTCTTCATTCATGGTTTGTTTATGTCAGTGCTTGATTACGGATGGAAGAGGTCGGTCCATTAGACTAGCATATGTTAACTGAAATTCACTAATTACATTACGCTATAAAGAGCTCTGATTATTCACTGTTAAGGGTTCATACACATTTTGACAGATGGAATGTCACGACTTTTAACATTTCCATGTCCAAAAATGGATGGCGTCTCCATGTAGCCTATAAATGAAAAAGTAACGATATGCCCTTGATCAAGGCATAATAAATAATAATAATAAATGCACTCTTATGTTATTATTGATTAAAGCAGAAACCTAAACAAATGAGTAAATAATTCAGTAACAATGAAATACATCTCACAGGGTAGCCTAGATTTGTAAATCACTTCAAAATCAATGGTGAATTTCATTGATATAAATACTGTCAATCTTATAGACTGGCCGGATTTTATTCCACCTGGAGTTGAGTTGACTTTCTGAGTGAGCTAGTAGAGACTGGAGAGAGTGTGATGGGTCAGCTCGCGCTTCTTAACTTGGCTTTTGGCGCTCTCTCTTGGCCTTTTGGCGCATGATCCAAGAGCGCACGAGGGTAAATGCGCACACTGGTGACTTTCCCCTTTAGACTTGCTTGAAGACAGTACCAATGTATGTTCTATAAAGAACATATACAGGTACTTGTACTTTAGCACGACCCACACTACATGTAGGTACAATAAGGACTTTACCTTTTATTTGTATAGTATAGTGATAGCACATGCCTGTAGGTCTACTGGCCCAGTTGTATATACCAAACCACTGTATTCTGCCTTGCTGACCTAGTCTCTGACGTCTCTACTCAGCTTCAACATATTAACAGGCCTTTAATATAGGCAAAAATAATAAAATAGAATAGAATATATGGGTTTATGAATAGAATAGAATGTAACATACAACTAATACAGCTGTAAATTGCACTAAAACTCGTTGAATAAGGACTTCAGCCACCTGAGCCACGGCATATTCACTCCGCTAACATCCAGAAGGAGGAGACGGTACAGGTCCATCAAAGCTGGGACCTGGAGTCTGATAAACAGCTTCAATCTCCAGGCAATCAGACTGTCAAACAGTCATCACCAGCTAACCTCCGGCCTGTCCTGAACTTTAGACACTGTCACTAGCCATTTACCACTTGGTACTCTACCCTGCACCTTTGAGACTGCATTCGGGAAGTATTCAGACCCCTTCCCTTTTCCCACATTTTGTTACATTACAGCCTTATTCTAAAATTGATTAAATAAAAAATTGTACTCATCAATCTACCCACCATACCTCATAATGAAAAACAGAAATACCTTATTTACATAAGTATTCAGACCTTTTGCTATGAGACTCAAAATTGAGTTCAGGCGCATCCTGTTTCCATTGATCATCCTTGAGATGTTTCTACAACTTAATTGGAGTCCACCTGTGGAAAATTCAATTGATTGGACATGATTTGAAAAGACCCACACCTGTTTATATACGGTCCTACAGTTGACAGTGCCAGTCAGAGCAAACACCAAGCCATGAGGTCAAAGGAATTGTCTGTAGAGCCCCGAGACAAGATTGTGTTGAGGCACAGATCTGGGTTAGGGTACCAAAAGGTCCCCAAGAACACAGTGGCCTTCATCATTCTTAAATGAAAGAAGTTTAGAGCTGGCCGCCCACCCAAACAGAGCAATCGGGGGAGAAGGGCCTTGGTCAGGGAGGTGACCAAGAACCCGATGGTCAATCTGAAAGACCTCCAGAGATCCTCTGTGGAGGTGAAACTTTCAGAAGGACAACTATCTCTGCAGCACTCCACCAATCAGGCCTTTATGGTACAGTGGCCAAACAGAAGCCACTCCTCAGTAAAAGGCACATGACAGCCCACTTATAGTTTGCCAAAAGGCACCTAAAGGACTCTCAGATCATGATAAACAAGATTCTCTAGTCTGATGAAACCAAGATTGAACTCTCTAGCCTGAATGCCAAGCGTCACGTCTGGAGGAAACCTGCCACCATCCCTACGGTGAAACATGGTGGTGGCAGCATCATGCTGTGGGGATGTTTTTCAGTGGCAGGGACTGGAAGACTAGTCAGGATTGAGGGAAAGATAAACGGAGCAAAGTACAGAGATCCTTGATGAAAACCTGCTCTAAAGCGCTCAGAACCTCAGACTGGGGCGAAGGTTCACCTTCCAACAGGACAACGACCCTAAACACACAGCCAAGACAACGCAGGATTGGCTTCGGGACAAGTCTCTAAATGTCCTTGCCAGAGGACATTCAGAGCCAGAGCCCGGACTTGAACCAGATAGAACATCTCTGGGGGGAAGAAAACGATGTAATACATTTTAGAATAAGGCTAAGTAACAAAATGTGGAAAAATGAAAGGGGTCTGAATAGTTTATAAATGCACTGTACATAAAGACTCATTGAACACTGGTCACTTGAATAATGTTTCCATATGCATATACTGCATTTTAGTTGTGGCTCATCCTATGTAACTACTGCTGTACACACTTTTTCTATTCACACATGCTACTGTCCATATTGTCTATACACACCATTCACATACATACAGTGGCTTGCGAAAGTATTCACCCCCTTGACATTTTTCCTATTTTGTTGTTTTACAACCTGGAATTAAAATGTATTTTTTGGGGGGTGAGTTGTATTATTTACACAACATGCTTACCACATTGAAGATGCTAAATATTTTTTATTGTGAAACAAACAAGAAATAAGACAAAAAAACGGAAAACCTGAGCATGCATAACTATTCACCCCCCCCCAAAGCCAATACTTTATAGAGCCGCCTTTTGCAGTAATTACAGCTGCAAGTCTCTTGGGGTATGTCTCTATAAGCTTGGCATATCGAGCCACTGAGATTTTCGCTCATTCTTCAAGGCAAAACTGCTGCAACTCCTTCAAGTTGGATGGGTTCCGCTGCAGTACAGCAATCTTCAAGTCATACCACAGATTCTCAATTGGATTGAGGTCTGGGCTTTGACTAGGCCATTCCGAAACATTTAAATGTTTCCCCTTAAACCACTCAAGTGTTGCTTTAGCAGTATGCTTAGTGTCATTGTCCTGCTGGAAGATAAACCTCTGTCCCAGTCTCAAATCTCTGGAAGACTGAAACAGGTTTCCCTTAAGAATTTCCCTGATTTTAGTGCCATCCATCATTCCTTCAAATCTGACCAGTTTCCCAGTTCCTGCAGATGAAAAACATTTTTATTTTTCCCCCCACATTTATTTAACCAGGTAGGCCAGTTGAGAACAAGTTCTCATTTACAACTGCGACCTGGCCAAGATAAAGCAAAGCAGTGCGACAAAAAACAACAACACAGAGTTACACATGGAATAAACAAACGTACAGTCAATAACACTATAGAAAAAAATATATACTGTGTGTGCAAATGGAGTAATGAGGTAAGGCAATAAATAGGCCATAGTAGCAAAGTAATTACAATTTAGCAAATTAACACGAGTGATATATGTGCAGATGATGATGTGCAAGTAGAAATACTGGTGTGCAAAAGAGCAAAAAAGTAAATAAAAACAATATGGGGATGAGGTAGGTAGTTGGATGGGCTATTGACAGATGGGCTATTTACAGATGGGCTATGTACAGCTGCAGCGATCAGTAAGCTGCTCAGATAGCTGATGCTTAAAGTTAGTGAGGGAGATATGTCTCCAACTTCAGCAATTTTTGCAATTCGTTCCACATGCCTTTTGGCGAACACCAAACGGGTTTGCTTATTTTTTTTCTTATTTCTGGCCACTCTTCTGTAAAGCCCAGCTCTGTGGAGTGTACGGCTTAGTGGTCCTATGGACAGATACTCCAATCTCCGCTGTGGAGCTTTGCAGCTCCTTCAGGGTTATCTTTGGTCTCTTTGTTGCCTCTGTGATTAATACCCTCCTTGCCTGGTCAGTGGGTTTTGGTGTGCGGCCCTCTCTTGGCAGGTTTGTTGTGGTGCCATATTCTTTCCATTTTTTATTATGGATTTAATGGTGCTCCGTGGGATGTTCAAAGTTTCTGATATTTTATTATAACCCAACCCTGATCTGTACTTCTCCACAACTTTGTCCCTGACCTGTTTGGAGAGCTCCTGCATGGTGACATTTGGTGGCGCCCCTTGCTCAGTATTGTTACAGACTCTGGGGCCTTTCAGAACAGGTGTATACATACTGAGATCATGTGACAGATCATGTGACTCTTAGATTGCACACAGGTGGACTTTATTTAGCTAATTGTGTGACTTCTGAAGGTAATTGGTTGAACCAGATCTTATTTAGGGGCTTCATAGCGAAGGGGGTGAATACATATGCACACACCACTTTTCTGTTTTTTTTGTTTTTAGAATTTTTTTAAACAAGTACTTTTTTTCATTTCACTTCACCAATTTGGACTATTTTGTGTATGTCCATTACATGAAATCCAAATAAATATCCATTTAAGTTACAGGTTGTAATGCAACAAAATAGGATTTTTTTTAGTTACACTGTATATACACACTGCGTATTTATTAATACAGGGCCCACTGGATTCATGACATAGCTTACTCCTATATATCTACTGCTGTACATATCCATTCTCAGTAGACCTATATCTTCTGTAAATAGATTCGGAGCATATACAGTACCAGTCCAAAGCTTGGGCACACCTACTCTTTCAAGGGTTTTTCATTATTTTTACTACTTTCTATATTGAGAATAATAGTGAAGACATCCAAACTATGAAATAACACATATGGATTCATAGAGTAACCAAAAAAGGTGTTAAACAAATCTAAATATATTTGAGATTCTTGAGTTCCCACATATGCTATTTGAGTTCCCACATATGCTGAGCAGTTGATGGCTGCTTTTCCTTCATTCTCCACTCCAACTCATCCCAAACCATCTCAATTGGGTTGAGGTTGTTTGATTGTGGAGGCCAGGTCATCTGATGCAGCACTCCATCACTCTCCTTCTTGGTCAAATACCCTTACACAGACTGGAGTTGTGTTGGGTCATTGTCCTGTTTAAAAACAAATGATATTCCCACTAAGCACAAATCAGATGGGATGGCGTATTGCTACAGAATGCTGTCGAAGTCATGCTGGTTAAGTGTGCCTTGAATTCTAAATAAATCACAGACAGTGTCACCAGCAAAGCACCCCCACACCATCACACCTCCTCCTCCATGCTTTACGGTGGAAACCACACATGTGGAGATCATCCGTTCACCTACTCTGTGTCTCACAAAGACACGGCGGTTAGAACCAAAAATCTCAAATTTGGACTCATCAGACCAAAGGACAGATTTCCTCCAGTCTAATGTTCAGCGCTCGTGTTTGTTTGCCCAAGCAAGTCTCTTCTTCTCTTCTTATTGATGTCCATGAAGGCCTGATTCACGCAGTCTCCTCTGAACAGTTGATGTTGAGATGTGTCTGTTACTTGAACTCTGTGAAGCATTAATTTGGGCTGCAATTTCTGAGGTGCAGTTAACTCTATTGAACTTATCATCTGCAGCAGAGGTAACTCAGTCTTTCCTGTGGCGGTCCTCATGAGAGCCAGTATAATCATAGCGCTTCATGGTTTTTGAGACTGCACTTGAAGAAACTTTGAAAGTTCTTGATATTTTCCGCATTGACTGACCTTCATGTCTTAAAGTAATGATGGACTGTCGTTTCTTTTTGCTTATTTGAGCTGTTCTTGCCATAATATGGACTTGGTATTTTACCAAATAGGGCTATCTTCTGTATACCACCCCTACCTTGTCACAACACAACTGATTGGCTCAAACACATTAAGAAGGAAAGAAATTCCACAAATGAACTTTTAACAAGGCACACCTGTTAACTATTTATATTTTTGACAACTTTTACTTCACTACATCTCTAAAGAAAAGAATGTTATTTTTACTCCATACATTTTCCCTGACACCCAAAAGTACTTGTTACATTTTAAATGCTTAGCAGGACAGAACATGGTCCAATACATACACTTATCATTAGAACATCCCTGGTCACCCCTGCTGACTCTGATCTGGAGGAATCACTAAACACAAATGCTTTGTTTATAAATGATGTCTGAGTGTTGGAGTGTGCCTCTGGCTGTCCATACATTAAAAAATAAAAAAATTGTGCCGTCTGGTTTGCTTAATATAAGGATTTTTTTTTAAATATTTGTACTTTTACTTTCGATACTTAAGTATATTTTAGCAATTCTATTTACTTTTGATATTTAAGTATATTTAAAATCAAATACTTTTAGACTTTTACTCAAGCAGTATTTTACTGAGTGACTTTCACATTTTATATTAAGGTATCTTTACCTTTCCTCAAGTATGACAATTGGGTACTTTTCGGTTAATTGGATTCATTCAAGATTTCATGTTTAATAAAAAAAAACAGAATATGATTATTTGTGTAGGCTACTTGTTTGCCATTGTACTATATAGTTTTAAAGCAGCAATAAGCAGTAAAACAAATGAAAGCGTTTCCCTTCCTCTGTTACGGTAGAAAGCTGGGGGGATGGGGCTGAAGAAATTAGAGCATTTTCAAATTCATAGACAGAGCGATGGATATAACTTGACCATCCATGATGTCAACGTTTTGTTTATCCATGTTTTGTGGCTATAGTGTTTAAGTTGACTGTGTTTACAAGGAAAACAAGTTTATATTTGGGGTTACGATGGGGTTTGGAGAGTTGAACTAAGCTCATGAGGCAATTTCTAAGTTATATTTTCAAGAATCGATGGGTACATATAATGAATTAGAAATCCAAAAATGGATGTAGCAACTACAGATTGCCCCTTTAACATAGGCCCACGTCATTTGGGTATTTCCGCAATATTTGAGGGGGAGGTGGTAAGTTGCATTGGAGTCTCGAAGTTGGGGGTGGCGAGAGGGAGGCGAAAGAACAAGCTGTCAAGAGAAGGTGACACGGTGTTTAAGGGACAAACAACCTATAGGGAAAAGGCTATTCGATTAATCAGGGTGGCCGACGTTGGAAATGGATGGTAAGTTTGTTTACAAACTGATCCGCAAGGTAAATGCATGTTGGAGTGTCGTGGGAAACTTAGCAATTTGTTTTGCGCACAAGGGTGAAGCCCGCATACTATTGGTGTTGTACTACGTCAGGAAGAGTCAATACAAAATAATGGAGATAATTGGCGCTGACTTGCCAGCACTGTACTAGGAAGTAGATAGGCCTACGTCTATTAGGCTATAGCTCTAGAATTGCACATCATATCTAGTAGAACTATGTTCATTATGGATGCTTTAAAAATGTTTATTATCCAAACATTAGAGTAGAACGGCAGTCAAGCGCCTATGTGATTCGCCAAGATTTTTGACTTTAGCCGCAAGGTAATATTTAACTCGTAGGCCTATGAAAATATATACAATTTTGACACTTGATTGATCAGGGGACGCCGTTGTACCCGAGATTACGTCGTAAAATAAATGATGAACGTATGCTAGGTGTGGGTAAACGTTTGCAATGTAACGTTATGAAATGATCCTATGTCATCAATGTTGTGTGCTTATACATATATAGGTTAATAGCTTGTTAATAAAGCCACGCAACAATATGACATTACGAAAAGTTACGTTGTAGACTTGAAGGTCGACAATCAACAAACATGGAAGGCATCCCTTTCTCTTAGAGTGGCCATTTCAAAGAAAAGTCATCACGAAACAGTGGTGGGTGGGGCTATGAACAAGCGCCACAAATCAAGTTTCCAGTCTGTCCTGGTTCATAGAAAAAGACTGTCCTGGTTCATAGAAAAAGACTGTCCTGGTTCATAGAAAAAGACTGTCCTGGTTCATAGAAAAAGACTGTCCTGGTTCATAGAAAAAGACTGTCCTAGTTCATAGGAAAAGACTGTCCTGGTTCATAGGAAAAGACTGTCCTGGTTCATAGGAAAAGACTGTCCTGGTTCATAGGAAAAGACTGTCCTGGTTCATAGGAAAAGACTGTCCTGGTTCATAGGAAAAGACTGTCCTGGTTCATAGGAAAAGACTGTCCTGGTTCATAGGAAAAGACTGTCCTGGTACATAGAAAAAGACTGTCCTGGTTCATATTAAAAGACTGTCCTGGTTCATAGAAAAAGTATTTTTCTATGAACCAGGACAGTCTTTTTCTATGAACCAGGACAGTCTTTTAATAAGAACCAGGACAGTCTTTTTCTATGAACCAGGACAGTCTTTTTCCATGAACCAGGGCAGTGCCTTTAGTGAAGATGTGTTAAATTGGACTCCGACTGCTCACAGACACAATAGGAGCAATGTAATCTGAGACCTTTTATTGTCCCTGTCTAAATACGTTTCTTTATTCATTCGCCGTACACTTTCAGGGCAATCCTGGCAGGTCAAACATTATGAGTGATCATGCCTTGTCTGCTATTGTGTTTAAGATCAACCTCCAGTGTTTTCAATGCAAACCTATTGACTTCTACTGTTAGTTAACACCCTTCTGCATATGGAGGAGATTAATCTCTATCGCAGATCTGTGCTGAACTGTTGTGATCTTCAATGGCACCAGTCCTTGTGGGCCTTTACTTACCAGAGAGTAGTTGAGGGAAATTATAGGTTGTGGATTTTGATTGATCATCCTTTCTTACTGATTTCTTTCTTATAGTAAATGTTTGTCAATTCCTCCCATCTCCTTAGGAATTTATGGATGGGAACAGCCCCCTTTGAACCAAGGTAATGAGATTTCTATCACTGTGTAACTGTTTCCTGTTCATGTTGATGGGTGACAATCAGTGAGTCAACTTTTTGGCTTCTCCCTCATGAATGTATTGACTTGGATCTTCAGCTTTGCTTTAAAACACATACAAACATGATGAATCACAGCTGTTGCGAAAGCTCAACACTGCTTTAGGTACATTATATTGTGATAGTTTAGAGGTGCACTAGGACCTTCATTACATTGGGCTCCCCCCTCTCTATCTATAGATATATATATCTATCTCTCTCTCTCTCCATATATATATATATATATATATATATATATTATATCATATATCATATCTGTCTCTATGTGTGCAGGTAATCCCTTCATTGAGATAATTGAACAGCCCAAGCAGAGGGGCATGAGGTTCAGGTACAAGTGTGAGGGGCGCTCTGCGGGAAGCACCCCGGGAGAGAAGAGCAATGACACCACCAAGACACACCCCGCCATTAAGGTGAGGGTGCCCTTTAATCACACGGATAATCAACCTGTCATTTTCGAATGATTCCATGCCATTGTTTACTCTGTAGCTTAATGAATTCATTCCGAGACCTTAAAGAGATACTTCGGAATTTTGGCAATGAGCCCCTTTATCTACTTCACCAGTTCAGATGAACTCGTGGGTACCATTTGTATGTCTCTGTATCCAGTATGAAGGAAGTTAGAGGTTGATTTCTCAAGCCAATGCTAACTAGTGTTAGTGCAATGACGAAGTCTATCGGTAGTGGATACCCATAGACTTCCAGGCATTGCGCTAGCGCTAGGTAGCAATTGTGCTAGCACTAGCTAGCAACTTCCTTCAAACTGTACGCAGAGACATAAAAATGCTATCCACAAGTTCATCTGAATCTAGGAAGTAGATGAAGGGCATCATTGCCAAAATCTCGATGTATTCCTTTAAGAATTGTAGTTAAGTCACCATATATTCTGAGATCGTCGATGGCTCAACTATTAATCAAAGTAAGATTTGTTATACAAGCGAGCCGTTTTGTCTCGTTATAACCATGGTATAGCAGTCTAATCAGTACTACATTATGCTTTACGACACTTGATTTATAGAGATTTGAAGGTGATAAGGAAGTGGTGGAGATTCTAAGGTGAGTGATGATACTCATCCTGCTAACCTGGCTGGTCCCATGCAGGTGCACAACTACAATGGCCCCCTGCGTGTCCGCGTCTCCTTGGTGACCAAGAACCCACCTCACAAGCCCCACCCCCACGAACTGGTGGGGAAAGACTGCAAACATGGTTACTATGAGGCAGACCTGCAGGAGAGACGAGTACACAGGTTAGACGGAGGGTCCCTGTGTGTGTGTTCGGGGCTTGAGGGTGGGTGTGAGGGCAGGTCTGTGAAAATGACTAGACAGGTGTGGATATGTGTGTACGTGTGTGTGTGTGTGTGTGTGTGTGTGTGGTGTGTGTGTGTGTGTGTGTGTGTGTGTGTGTGTGTGTGGGCAGATTTGTTAGTGGGTGGGGGTGTGATGAAATACAAAGAAACAAATGTTTGTTTTGTGCAGAGTGTACCTGCCAACATCTTGATAGAGGACATATACTTGGATGACAAAAGGGTACCAGTTAATGATTTATATAACCATTCAGGATAAGTTGTTTCACATAGTCTTGATTTGTAAATGCCAGAAGCAGAGGATGGTTGAACAAGCACCCTCTTGTGTGTCGATATCTACAGTATCTCACTTTCAGACACGTTCACTCTGACTCCTTGTTTTACTGTCTGCTCTCAGTTTTCAGAACCTGGGCATTCAGTGTGTGAAGAAAAAGGATGTGGCCGAGGCAGTTTCCTGTAGGCTGCAGACCCAAAACAACCCCTTCAACAGTGAGTGTACACACACACACACACACACACACACACATTTGTTTTACTATCCTTGTGGGGACCGAACAATTGATTCCCTTTCAAAATTATATTTTCCTTAACTCCTGACCCCTACGCTTAAAATAGCCTTTTTCCTTGTGGGGACTGGCGAAATGTCCCCACTTGTCCGAATTGTCCTTATTTTACTGTCCTTGTGAGTACTTCTGGTCCCCATAAGGATAGGTAAACCAAAAACACACACACCGTACGTGACAATCCACTGTCATAACATTATACCAGTTATATAATTCACTCCTCCAATCTAATTTTCATGTTTGTTTACCTTGGTTAATTCCAATAATAACATGTGAGTAGGAATGTATTTTCCTCTGTTGACTGTGACTTACTGGCTATCTGATACCGACTGTATCCTATCCTATCTCTGATGCCACACCAATTTGCTTTGTGTCTGATGTGCTGTTTTGTCTGCAGTTCCTGAGGCGAACATGTGGGAGGAGTTTGACCTAAATGCAGTGAGGCTGTGTTTCCAGGCCTCGATCACTCTGCCTACCGGGGAACTCTGCCCTCTGGAGCCCGTGGTGTCCCAGCCCATCTACGACAACAGTGAGTCTGCTACACACACCAAACACTCACCAAGTACACACTGACTCCCTCGTCTGTCACTGTTCTGTCCTGGGTGTTCCTGTTTTATTGTGTACATACAAGCAGTAACCCAGAGGGAGCAAAATCACACAAAAAGAGGAGAAAAAAACGAAATAATAAATACAAGAATCACGGTAAACGCAAAACAAATTGCGTACATATATATTCACATTTGGGCTGTCAAACATTTCAAATAAGTGAGTTAATGGCATGAGTAAATTGCGATGGATCACAGTTTTTGAATTTGCTCAAATTTGGCGCTAAATACGTTTTTTTTTCTTTTCGATTTGATCATCAGTGCATTAAATAGCAGGCAAACGATGCGTTGATTGTAAGTGTCAGAAACACAGAAGGATCTACATCAGAACGTTTGAACATTTTCCCCATTAACAACACAGAAGTCACTGGAACATTCAGCTATTGATGCTCCCAATGTTTTAAGTCGGCCTGCTCCCTCTCATCAATGCCCTTGTTGTTTAACACTTGCGCACACACTTTTCTTTCCTTACACACACCTTTTAAGTACTGTTAAAGCTTCAGGCATTCTAAATGGGTGTGACTATAGGGAAAAAAAGACCTGGGTTTATGGATACAAAGAGCTTTTAAACTTGTCTGACAATGTTATGAAAACACTAACCATCTAGTGTTCAGGTAACTTTACACACATAGGCCTACGTGCTCTTCCCTTCCTCCCACACCCTCTCTCACTTACTCCCACTCTCACACACATCCTCTCTGACACACACACACACACACACACACAATCATACACACCCCACAATTTTGGCAGGTGATCTTACTAATATACAAATGTTGTTGTACATTAAAACCCAAAGCCTGCACAGTACAACGTTCGGTTCAAACCAGCTTTTGAGAGTGTCCCCCCCCTTCTTCACAGCTGTTGAAACTGCTCCAATTACATTTCTTGAAAAGAAATGTGGACATTTGGGTTATAACCACAGAGCATGAGAGCGGGACATAATTTTCCTAAGAACTCAACAACATATTTCCAAAGAACTTCCAACAGTTAAACAGTGCCAAAACATATGTTTCACATTTGACTCAGTGTCAGTTTCACTCATTTATGAAGCCCCTTCACACTTCATCTCTATCGTTTCTGTCTCACAGGAGCACCCAACACAGCAGAACTGAAGATCTGTCGAGTGAACAGAAACTCTGGAAGCTGCATAGGGGGGGATGAGATCTTCTTACTTTGTGACAAAGTGCAAAAAGGTTTCTGTCACACGCACACGCTTCTATTTTTGTTGGCATTAATGAGTTGAGCCTTTTAGTTTCTTTAACCTTGTGCCAACGGCTTTGTTCATGTATGCCTTTTTTGTGGTTGTAGTTCCTCTTTGCCAGACACAGATTTGAAAGTATTGTGTATATAAGCCCACTGGTAACCACTTTTTTAATTGGTCAAACTTAACCTAGTTCATTGGTTCTATATCCTTCCTGTATGACATAAAAAGGGGGCCAATGAAAGAATGTTGTTACAGAATGTTACCAAGTCAGTTAGACTGGCTGGGGGAATTGATTCTAAGCCAGTCTCTCACATCTCACTGTCCCACCCCTCCTCCTTCCCATCCCCTCTCCCACCCCATTCTTTCTCCCCTCCACAGAGGACATCGAGGTGCGGTTCTTCCAGGGCTCGTGGGAGGGGAAGGGCACCTTCTCCCAGGCGGACGTACACAGGCAGGTGGCCATTGTGTTCTGCACCCCGCCCTACTGCGACACCAACCTGACCGAGCCAATCCGAGTGAAGATGCAGCTCCGCAGGCCCTCGGATCGTGAGGTCAGCGAGCCAATGGACTTCCAGTTCCTGCCCTCAGACCCAGGTCACTTCCCTTTCCGTTGCGATGGCGATCCACTTTGTTTTCTATGGCATAACTCCTGTGGCCTGTGTGGTTGTCATGCAAAACATTTTACCCAGGCTAACTCTAGAATCTTTCACTGTACAGATGAATACAGACTGATGGAGAAGAGAAAACGGACAGAGGGAATGTTACAGAATCTGAAGCTGGGGTCCCTGATGTCGGGTAAGTGTCTAAAATGATCCATGTCGCTGAACTAGACAGCTGTGTCCTCTGATGGTTTTAGTGTGTGATGGTGTATGTTTGAATTCCAGGGACCATGCCAGCAGAGACAAGGCCGTTCAACATTGCCAGGAGAACAGTCACCGCCAAGCCAGCAGCTAGCCAGCCTGGTAAACCATACTATTTATTTAGCTGTTTATTATTAATGGGTGCGTTAATACGGTAAAGGGTGTTGTTCAAATGTAACATTCTATATGTTATTAAAAGTTAACATAGGGTCCCTTAACAGTAGTATCTATGTTTATTTGTACATTTGGCAGTATACAGAATTGGGTAAGGGACAGTGGCATTGACTGTGTTTCTCTTGCAGTGATGAACCCAGTGGTGCCCCCTAGTGCCTTCTCTGTGAAGCCCCAGCCCTACTACAACGGCCCCCAGCCAGGCAAGTTGTTTCAAACCCAGCCCAAAGCAGAAGCCTCCTCCACCGCAGCCGAGACCTGGAAGTTCCTCAACAGCCTGACTCTGGACTCCCAGCCCAAAGCCACCCCCGTGGCCAGCTTCACCACCAACCCCCAGGCCTCTGCAGCGACAGCCGCCTCCTCCCAGGCCTTTCCCACCGTAAACCTGTTGGACTTCAACGGATTCGCTTTCCACAACTTTGCTTGTCCCCAGGAGCCGGTGAGTGCAGCCCCTACACCAGAGCCCACCTCTACCTTCGGGGTCCAAGGGTCCCAGTTCAAGGTGGATGAGGAGCTACCCGAATTCCCCAGCTTTTCTGAGGCACAAGCGCCAGGGACTCTAGATAGTATAAACATTGAAGAATTCCAGGCTATGCTGGGCCAGAGTTGTCTGGCTGAAGAAGGGCCAAAGAGCAGTGAGGCGTCAGCCCCTCAGGCACCCTGCCACTTACCCTCCACCAACACTGTGGCCAACAACGCGGCCCAGAACCAAGCAGACCCAGCCAACCACCACACCGGCTGTGGCGGCAGCACCTGGATGAACTACCCCAACAGCATTGTCAGCCTGCTCCAGAACGAGGGCATGATGGACAGTTCCCCCGGCAATGCCAGCCAGCCGGCCGCCCTTGACGACCTGGACGTCTTAAGCTCCATGGACGAAGACCGTCTCATGTCCATCCTGAACAGTGGCAACCAATACAGTTTTGTGCCCGGACATCAGACCTAAGAGACAACCGTGTGATTTGACTGACATGTTTACTGACATAATCCCCCTGGTAGACTACTTTTATCTGTGCCCTTGAGACCCTGGGCCCGGTTGCATGAAACAACTTAAGTTAATTTCCCCCTTGTATTTTCCTGTAACTTTAAGTCAGTTGCACAAGATGTGTGAATTTTCCCCGTTTTAAATTAAGTACAAAAGTTAAGGGTGTCCACGAGGTCCCTTAACTGCCTCATTATGTATGGTTGTCAATGGAAACCGCATGTATAGAGGTGAATGTTGACTTTCATCTGCTCTGGTTACAAAAGGAAAACGTCAACCAGCTAGCTACTTAGCTAAACAATGGAAGGTGCACGATCCATGGCTACAAAGCTAGCTGGCTAGTTAGCTACAGCTACAGTGGGGCAAAAAAGTATTTAGTCAGCCACCAATTGTGCAAGTTCTCCCACTTAAAAAGATGAGAGGCCTGTATTTTCGTCATAGGTACACTTCAACTATGACAGACAAAATGAGAAAGAAAAATCCAGAAAATCATATTGTAGGATGTTTAATGAATTTATTGGGCAAATTATGGTGGAAAATAAGTATTTGGTCAATAACAAAAGTTTATCTCGATACTTTGTTATATACCCTTTGTTGGCAATGAGAGGTCAAACGTTTTCTGTAAGTCTTCACAAGGTTTTCACACACTGTTGCTGGTATTTTGGCTCATTTCTCCATGCAGATCTCCTCTAGAGCAGTGATGTTTTGGGGTTGTTGCTGGGCAACACTGACTTTCAACTCCCTCCAAAGATTTTCTATGGGGTTGAGATCTGGAGACTGGCCAGGCCACTCCAGGACCTTGAAATGCTTCTTACGAAGCCACTCCTTTGTTGCCGGGGCGGTGTGTTTGGGATCATTGTCATGCTGAAAGACCCAGCCACGTTTCATCTTCAATGCCCTTGCTGATGGAAGGTTTTCACTCAAAATCTCACGATACATGGCCCCCCATTCATTCTTTCCTTTACACAGATCAGTCGTCCTTGTCCCTTTGCAGAAAAACAGCCCCAAAGCATGATGTTTCCACCCCCATGCTTCACAGTAGGTATGGTGTTCTTTGGATGCAACTCAGCATTCTTTGTCCTCCAAACACGACGAGTTGAGTTTTTACCAAAAAGTTATATTTTGGTTTCATCTGACCATATGACATTCTCCCAATCTTCTGGATCATCCAAATGCTCTCTAGCAAACTTCAGACGGGCCTGGACATGTACTGTCTTAAGCAAGGGGACACGTCTGGCACTGCAGGATTTGAATCCCTGGCGGCGTAGGGTGTTGTTACTTTGGTCCCAGCTCTCTGCAGGTCATTCACTAGGTTTCCCCCGTGTGGTTCTAGGATTTTTGCTCACCGTTCTTGTGATCATTTTGACCCCACGGGGTGAGATCTTGCATGGAGCCCCAGATCGAGGGAGATTATCAGTGGTCTTGTATGTCTTTCATTTCCTAATAATTGCTCCCACAGTTGATTTCTTCAAACCAAGCTGCTTACCTATTGCAGATTCAGTCTTCCCAGCCTGGTGCAGGACTACAATTTTGTTTCTGGTGTCCTTTGACAGCTCTTTGGTCTTGGCCATAGTGGAGTTTGGAGTGTGACTGTTTGAGGTTGTAGACAAGTGTCTTTTATACTGATAACAAATTCAAACAGGTGCCATTAATACAGGTAACGAGTGGAGGACAGGGGAGCCTCTTAAAGAAATTACAGGTCTGTGAGAGCCAGAAATCTTGCTTGTTTGTAGGTGACCAAATACTTATTTTTCCACCATAATTTGCAAATAAATTTATAAAAAATCCTACAATGTGATTACCTGGATTTTTTTTTTCTCATTTTGTCTGTCATAGTTGAAGTGTACCAATGATGAAAATTACGGGCCTCTCATCTTTTTAAGTGGGAGAACTTGCACAATTGGTGGCTGACTAAATACTTTTTTGCCCCACTGTACTCTGTAAGCTAGCTTGACGCACGAGAAAATAATATAAACAAGTTGAGAAAAAAAGTAACTACAAGGAAGTGGTTTATTATCTGAAGCAATTTGGTTATCCTGTCTTGATTGTAGGAGTTCTATTTTGCCATCTCACAAAATGAAAGCGATCTCTTTGAGATGTTTAGTCAGTGAAACAGGCCATCTCCATGGTAACCAGATAATCCTTCTGCTATACGTGCCTTCAAACTACCCTAAAACCCCTTAAGTATGCCCTAACCTAAGGAAATATTTGAGGGGCTCTATGCAATGCCCTTAAACAATTCCCTTAGGTAAGGGGAAATTAGTCCAAATGGTAAACCCTTACGGGAAACACTTAAGATTTATGCAACTGGCCCAGCTCCCTTCCAACCCAACTTCCCTTTGTACCTTTTGTGCTATTCTAAAGGGCTTTAAAGGACAGTCATTTGAAGGCTGGCAAATAGAAGAGTCCGAAAGTGATGCTTTCTGCTCTCTTCCCTATGTGGATTGTGGACATGCTTATTAGGACAGCTGCAGAACCCTGCCTGTACACAATTAACAGAGGAAAGGGAGAGCTACAGGGAAGTAGCCCGTTTGTATCTGCCAGTATGTGAGCAATTGCAACGCCCGAGGATGAGCTGAATCGTCCCTTTTTGTCACCCCTAAAGATACACCCCCACTGGGTTGTGTATAAGCCAAGGCTTGTTTCTTATCTCCAAAGGCAGTGGTATTTCCTTCTGGTCCCAAATGAGCTTCAGGGTTTCTAAATGACTCCACTTCAATCATTCAGTTAGAGAATAGGACGAAATCAAATCAAACTTTAAAAGTTGAATTTGATGTAGTCCTGTTCGTCCTCTAAATAGCATTACATTTGAAATCAAACCAGAGTTTGAAAGCCTAGGCCTTTTTGTATGGTCTATTTTTAGTTGAATTATGTGTTGAATTCCAACCATGGCTGTTGATGACTTTGCAGATGCTATACAGGCCTAAATAGCATCATTGATGATAAAAGTGATAAAGTAGGGTCACATTTAATTTGCTCTGTTAAACCTACTCTTTGGAATGACGTATAGCAACAGTGAATCTATTTAGTTTTAAAGTGGAGATCTCTCAGCAATCATTCTCACGATAGCACATTGGTAATAGTCAGTGTCAAACATAGCTAATCAGGGCTGGGCTTGGTTAAAACCCTGGCTGGGAGACCAGGGTAGCTTTGATGGATCAGTTCTCTAGTAGGAGGTGCTGCCCAGCCTGTTGTTTTTACTTATATGTTAAAAGATCTGACATTGTTTTAACTTCAACATTTTATACAAGGTTTGTATATGTTGAAATTGGATGACATAATCCTGTGGTTGAAATGTTGATTCAACCAGTTTGTGCCCTGTGGGTATTGGCTTAATATTCGAGGTGAGGAGAAATTGCGGAGCCAACAGACCAGGAGTTGAACCTGCCAACCAATCAATTGATCACAAAATGTGACCATTATTCTATTATGGGGAGTAGGGTGAGTTTAGCATTTTCCCCACTTATAGTTGAGTGGGTATACTAAAGTAGTGGAATATCACCATAAAGCAAGATTGCAATTTCAATGTACATAAGCCTTAGGTGATGATATACACGGAGTATACAAAACATTAGGAACACCTGCCTAATATTGAGTTCCCCCCCCCTTTTAACCTCGGAAACAGCCTCAATTCGTCAGGGCGTGGACCCCACAAGGTGTCAAGCGTTTCACAGGGATGCTGGCCCATATTGATTCCAATGCTTCCCACAGTCGTGTCAAGTTGGCTGGATGTCCTTTGGGTGGTGGACCATTCTTGATACACACTGGAAAGTGTTGAGCGTGGAAAAAACCTGCAGCATTGCAGTTCTTGACAAAAAACCGGTGTGCCTGGCACCATACCACATTCAAAGGCGCTTACATTTTGTCTTGCCCATTCACCCTCTGAATGGCACACATACACAATCCATGTCTCAAGGCTTAAAAATCCTTCTTTACCCTGTCTCCTACCCTTCATCTACACTGATTTGAATTGGATTTAACAGGTGGCATCAATATGGGATCATAGCTTTCACCTGATTTGTCTTATGTCATGGAAAGAGCCAGTGTTCTTAATGTTTTGTATACTCTGTGTACGTGACCTATAGTACTCACCTTGATGACGGGATATCTTAACGTTATGTACAGCTTTACCATGTCAACATCTGCAAGTATAACTTGTCATTTTAGGTTAAAATGTTCAATACATCTTTGGTACAGGAAGGATATTGCTGTTTATAAATGTACAATATGTTAGAATGTATTAGATGCATTGTTAATATATCAGTTAAAAATACGACTCTTTCCATATCATTGTTAATAGTTTTGAGTCAGTATCTCAATATATTTCTGTCCATCACTATGTCAATTATGCTTTTTCTCAGTGCAGTTTTCATTATTACATTTTGCTGTATGGTATATGAACATCAGTGGCAGTTTATTTTACATGGTCAATTAGCACGTTTAAACCATAACCTTGTACTTATTCAGTGCTGCTTTAATGAAAAATGTCATATTTTGTACAAGTATAAAGTACCAGTCAAAAGTTTGGACACAACTACCCAATCCAGGGTTTTACTTTTATTAAAAAAAATAAAAAAAATTCTACATTGTAGAATAGTAGTGGAGACATCAAAAGCATGAAATAACAGATATGGAATCATGTAGTAACCAAAATATTGTTTCAACAAATCAGAATATATTTTTAAAAAAAAGAAGAGATTTCAAAGTAGCCACCGTTTGCCTTGATGATACACTTATTTTAAGCTATTTGGCAACTGTTGTAATTAACTGAGTGCAAAATATATAAAATCTAAAATAAATATGTTGACGCCAAACATTAAAAAAGGAAAGACATTTTCACATATAGGCCGGGAGTCAGGATGTAGGTGCAGAAGGTGACTTCAATAATGATAAATGCAGATAAACATAAGCATACAGAACATGAATCAAAACAAACAAATACTGCCTGATGACTGCGGCTACTGAGGGCTAAATAAAGGGAAGGTAATCAAATCTATTTTATATAGCCCTTCTTACATCAGCTGATATTTCAAAGTGCTGTACAGAAACCCAGACTAAAACCCCAAACAGCAAGCAATGCAGGTGTAGAAGCATCATAAAGGTGATGATGTAGCAAGATAGTACAGCGGCATCTGGTAAGACGAGGGGCAGCAGACTGTATTTTTGTATATAACAACTGGTGCATGATATCTAAGGAAGTCTCAAGGTTTTGCTCGCCTGACGTAGATTATCTCATGATAAACTGTAGACCACACTATCTACCTAGAGAGTTTTCATCTGTATTTTTCGTAGCTGTCTACAATACCGCCTCAGACTGATGCTGGCACTAAGACCGCACTCAATGAGCTGTGTTCCGCCTTAAGCAAAGAGGAAAGCGCACACCCAGAGGTGTCGCTCCTGGTGGCTGGGGACTTTAATGCAGGGAAACTTAAATCAGTTTTACCAAATTTCTATCAGCAGGTTAAATGTGCAACCAGAGGGGAAAAAACTCTGGACCACCTTTACTCCACACACAGAGATACATACGAAGCTCTCCCTTGCCCTCCATTTGGTAAATCTGACCATCATTCTATCCTCCTGATTCCTGCTTACAAGCAAAAATTAAAGCTCGAAGCACCAGTGACTCGATCAATAAAAAAGTGGTCAGATGAAGCAGATGCTAAACCGCAAGACTGTTTTGCTAGCACAGACTGGAATATGTTCCGGGATTCCTCCGATGGCATTGAGGAGTACACCACATCAGTCATTGGCTTCACCAATAAGTGCATCAATGATGTCGTCCTCACAGTGACCATACATACATACCCCAACCAGAAGCCATGGATTACAGGCAACATCCGCACTGAGCTAAAGGCTAGCGTTGCCGATTTCAAGGAGCGAGACTCTAACCCTGAAGCTTATAAGAAATCCCGCTATGTATTCTGATGAACCATCAAACAGGCAAAGCGTCAATACAGGACTGAGATCAAATTGTACTACACCGGCTCTGATGCTCGTCGTATGTGGCAGGGCTTGCAAACCATTACAGACTACAAAGGGAAGCACAGCCGAGAGCTGCACAGTGACACGTGCCTACCAGACGATCTAAACTACTTCTATGCTTGCTTCGAGGCAAATAACACTGAAACATGCATGAGAGCATCAGCTGTTCTGGAAGACAGTGATCACGCTCTCCGCATCCGATGTGAGTAAGACCTTTAAACAGGTCAACATTCACAAGGCCACAGGGCCAGACGGAATACCAGGACCTGTACTGCGAGCATGCGCTGACCAACTGGCAAGTGTCTTCATTAACATTTTCAACCTCTCCCAGTCTGAGTCTGTAATACCAACATGTTTTAAGCAATCCACCCTAGTTCCTGTGCCCAAGAACACTAAGTTAACCTGCCTAAATGACTACCGACCTGTAGCACTCATGTCTGTAGCCATGAAATGCTTTGAAAGGCTGGTCATGGCTCACATCAACACCATTATCCCAGAAGCCCTAGACCCACTCCAATTTCCATACCGCACCAACAGATCCACAGATGATGCCATCTCTATTGCACTCCACACTGCCCTTTCACACCTGGACAAAAGGAACACAGAATGATATTCAAGAATGATATTCATTGACTACAGCTCAGTGTTCAACACCATAGTGCCCTCAGCTCATCACTAAGCTAAGGACCCTGGGACTAATCACCTCCCTCTGCAATTAGATCCTGGACTTCCTGATGGGCCACCACCAGGTTGTAAGGGTAGGTAACAACGTATCCTCCACGCTGAACATAGGGGCCCCTCAAGGGTGCATGCTCAGCCCCCTCCTATACTCCCTGTTCACTCATGACTGCACAGCCAGGCACTACTCCAACACCATCATTAAGTTTGCTGATGACACAACAGTGGTAGGCCTTATCAACGACGAGACTATAGGGAGGAGGTGTGTGGTGCAAGGACAGCAACCCAATCCCTCAACGTGATCAAGACAAAGGAAATGATTGTGAACTACAGGAAAAGGAGGACCGAGCACGCCCCCATTCTCATCCATGAGGCTGTAGTGGAGCAGGTTGAGAGCTTCAAGTTCCTTGGCGTTCACATTACCAACAAACCAACATGGTCCAAGCACACCAAGACAGTCGTGAAGAGGGTATGACAAAACCTCCCCCTCAGGAGACTGAAAAGATTTTAGCTTGGGTCATCAGATCCTCAAAAGGTTTTACAGCTGCACCATCGAGAGCATCCTGAAGGGTTGCATCACTGCCTGGGATGGCAACTGCTCTGCCTCCGACCGCAAGGCACTACAGAGGGTAGCACATACGGCCCAGGACATCACTGGAGCCAAGCTTCCTGCCATCCAGGACCTCTATACCAGGCGGTGTCAGAGTAAGGCCCTAAAAATTGCCAAAGATTCCAGCCACGCTAGTCATAGGCTGTGCTCTCTGCTACCGCACGGCAAGCGGTACCGGAGTGCCAAGTCTGGGTCCAAGAGACTCCTAAATAGCTTCTACCCCCAAGTCATAAGACTCCTGAACAGCTAATCAAATGGCTACATAGACTATTTGCATTGCCATTATTCCATTAGAAATAAGCCGTTTCGAGCTACAATAGTCATTTACAACATTAACAATGTCTACACTGTATTTCTGATAAAATGTATGTTATTCTAATGGACAAAAAAATAGATTTTCTTTCAAAAACAAGGACATTTCTAAATGACCCCAAACTTTTGAACGGTAGTGTATATATATTTTTTCACACTTATTTATTTAGTGTTATTTACATGTACACTGTTCCAAATGGTCAGAAGATAATAATAATAATAATAATAATAATGTAATCTAATAGCAACTGTTTGGCACACATAATGCTTGCTCCTATACCCTCCGTTTTCTTGATCTCAAGTAGTCCACAACTAAGTCAAATGCCACAGATCTGACTTCCCCTTTTCCTCCTGAGCAACCAGTAAACATTTGCCCATTTCGAGTTTCTTTTTCACGTCCTCCACATACATTTTGCTGTTATGTTTTACTCTATTCAGAGTTTGTTATAACACATTTATTGATGTGATTATTATAGGCTATAGTTCAGGCCCTATTGGTCACATGCATGCGATGCTTACATGTTTCACGTAAAGAGAGCCAAGATTGAGGTAATAGAGAATGTTTTTCCGAGACAAATTAGGGAGTTCGGTAACAGAACTTTTCAGTCACAAACAAGTAAGAAACAAAATGGCTGAAATGATGTTGAAGCTTCAGCACAAACAGCACAATAAACACTTACTGTGCTGTGTTCGCTTTTCGCTGCAGTAGGGAGGAGAGCGAAACAACATTTCGTTGTCATTTTCTTTAACAGTGTGATTATTGGGCTCTTTCTTGAGTCATTTTTGTGTCTTAATTATTTCATTAAACAGTATGCTAAAGCATCAGACAAGCTCAGTGCATATGTAGTTGATTTAATTCAAACACATAGATTGTCTATATATAGAAAAATACATTTAAACATTTCGCCCAATCAATTGGTTGAGAGAGCAGGACAACTGTTGGCCAAGATTTTTTTAGTCGGGGACAGCTCTACGCTACAGCATACAATGACATTCTAGATGATTCTGTGCTCCCAACTTTGTGGCAACCGTTTGGGGAAGTCCCTTTCCTGTTTCAGCATCCCAATGCTCCATGCACAAAGCGAGAAAATACAGAAAGTATTACATTTTTATGTATTTTTCTCCCCAATTTCGGGACATCCAATTGGTAGTTACAGTTCTGTCCCATCGCTGCAACTTCCATTTGGACTTGGGAGAGGTGAAGGTCGAGAGCCATGCGTCCTCCGAAACACGACCCTGCCAAGCCGCACTGCTTCTTGACACACTGCTCACTTAACCCAGAAGCCAGCCGCACCAATGAGTCGGAGGAAACGCCGTACAACTGGCGACCGTGACAGCGTGCATGCGCCCAGCCCTCCACAGAAGTCGCTGTAGTGACGTCTCAAGCACTGTAGTGCCTTAGACCGCTGCGCCACTCTGGAGGCCCCATACAGAAATGGTTTGTTGAGATTGGTGTGGAAGAACTTGACTGGCCTGCACAGAGCCCTGACCTTAACTAACCGCCCAACATCAGTGCTCGACCTCACTAATGCTCTTGTAGCTGAATGGAAGCAAGTCCCCACAGCAATGTTCCAACATCTAGTGGAAATTTTCCCAGAAGAGTGGAGGCTGTTATAGCAGCAAAGGCGGGACCAACTCCATATTAATGCCCATGATTTTGGAATGAGATGTTCGACGAGCAGTACTTTTGGTCATGTAGTGTACTTTGGGGAATTAATGAATGACCCCAAGTCAGAAGTACACTCGTGTACAATGGCCTAACTCATGGCATGTGTCCAACTGTCCATAAAACAAGCACTTAAATTGTAATTTATTGAAATTACTGGACATCTTACAGACAGGCTAGTTTTTATTCCTTCCGGATTGAAACATTTGATTAATCTTGGAGTTGAGAACTGACCTCCTGAGTAGAGACTTGAGAGGGTCAGCTCTTGCTACTAAACTTGGTTTTTGGTGCTCCCCTCTGGCCATTTTGCGCGCTGGATGATCCAAGCGCACACTGTAGGAAATGTGCACACTGGTGGCTTTTACCCTTTACCTCTCTTTAAAAAAGTACCAATATATGTTCTATATATAGCATACGTGTACAACAAACTACATATATAAGGATTGTACCCTTTTTATGGGGCAAATTGTTTCAAAAACACAATTATAAAACGACATGCCTGTAGACCCACTGGCCGAGTTGTGTAGGTTACCAAGCCATTGAATTCTACTTTTCTTGATCTATTCTCCATCTACTCTGTGTGAGCATATCAACATAATATAATCGATTGGCCCTACAATAGAATATAAATAGGCTTACTGTAGATATCCTACCTTGTACATTTTATGCGCAACATATCGGCAACAAAGATGCATTTAAATTGCACTACAACTCAGTTGATGCTTTCACATGCAGTGACTGTGTTTTAACTTTGAATACCTGGCTGCTACCAAACCAATACATTTCTGTTCGTTCTTTGGGCATTTCCGCACTATTTGAGGGGGTGGTGGAAAATTGCATTGGAGACGCAGCAGAAGTTGTGCGAGGGACGTAAAAAGAGCAATATGTCAACCTTGCTGTGTTCCAAGGTCCAAGAACCTATAGAGAAAATAGTATTTGAATAATCACCGTGGCCGAAGATGGTTTCGGAAATA
Organism: Oncorhynchus tshawytscha; assembly: GCF_018296145.1. Lineage (NCBI taxonomy): Eukaryota > Metazoa > Chordata > Actinopteri > Salmoniformes > Salmonidae > Oncorhynchus > Oncorhynchus tshawytscha. Next base: position 27,721,712 of record NC_056438.1, read on the forward strand.
GATGGTAGGTTTGTTTACACTGATCCTCAGAGTTAATGCATTTTGGAGTCCCATGTGAAGCAACGTGTTTGTGCACAAGGTGGAAAGCTAGCCTCCCGTCGCTGAAGGCGACATCCCATACCCCGAAGGTAAACCAGAGGGATGGTAGTGGTAAATCTGTTGTCGCGATAACATCGACCCTTTTCTGTTATTGCAAACATTGCCGCATGAGGGCGATGCGCGCAAATTGGCGGCAGAACAAGGGGGCGTTCTTATATGTTTATGAGCGCGTTTCACTTTACATTTGGATTTTAAACTCGTATGAATGTCCTGCTTAATATAATATGTGTCATCATCGCAAATCAACTGCATTATACTTTAAAAAAAACACAAACTCCAACCAGTAAAATGGCTAGCTTTTGCTACAGCCTATATCAATGAGCTTTAGCATTCTAGCTGCATCCAAAATAGTTATTTTGCAAAAATCACAACTAAATATAATCTATTTAAAAAAAACAAAGCCCCGGGGCCTATGGTTTCTTCATCTGGCCCTGGTTATAGCATGGTAGCCAGGGCACTAAAACAGCTGAGAAGTTGTCCCCAAAATTAAAAGTGCACTATGCAGAAATCACTCCACTATTTCCTGCTCGCAAAAATTCTAATTTCAGTTTTTGTGACAAAACAAGCTAGTATAGTGTACATAATCAATGTACCATATAAACTGCTGTGAAATAATTTTCCATTTTCCATATATATATATATATATATATATATATATGTATGTATGTATGTATGTATGTATGTATGTATGTATGTATGTATGTATGTATATATATATATATATATATATATATATATATGGAAAATTATTTCACAGGAGTTTATATGGTACATTTTTTATTTATTTTTTATTTCACCTTTATTTAACCAGGTAGGCTAGTTGAGAACAAGTTCTCATTTGCAACTGCGACCTGGCCAAGATAAAGCATAGAAGTGTGAACAGACAACACAGAGTTACACATGGAGTAAACAATTAACAAGTCAATAATAATAACACAGTAGAAAAAAAGGGGAGTCTATATACATTGTGTGCAAAAGGCATGAGGAGGTAGGCGAATAATTACAATTTTGCAGATTAACACTGGAGTGATAAATGATCAGATGGTAATGTACAGGTAGAGATATTGGTGTGCAAAAGAGCAGAAAAGTAAATAAATAAAAACAGTATGGGGATGAGGTAAATAAAAATGGGTGGGCTATTTACCGATAGACTATGTACAGCTGCAGCGATCGGTTAGCTGCTCAGATAGCAGAAGTTTGAAGTTGGTGAGGGAGATAAAAGTCTCCAACTTCAGCGATTTTTGCAATTCGTTCCAGTCACAGGCAGCAGAGAACTGGAACGAAAGGTGGCCAAATGAGGTGTTGGCTTTAGGGATGATCAGTGAGATACACCTGCTGGAGCGTGTGCTACGGATGGGTGTTGCCATCGTGAACAGTGAACTGAGATAAGGCGGAGCTTTACCTAGCATGGACTTGTAGATGACCTGGAGCCAGTGGGTCTGGCGACGAATATGTAGCGAGGGCCAGCCGACTAGAGCATATAAGTCGCAGTGGCGGGTGGTATAAGGTGCTTTAGTGACAAAACGGATGGCACTGTGATAAACTGCATCCATAACCAAACACATTGTATTTTGAGCTGTTTGAAGCTGGTGTACAAAACCGAAAGTAAAAGATGCAAAAACTAAATTTAGGATAAGGAAGCATAGAAATTGTGCGCATAGAACAGATCTACCACTTCTTAGACTTGCTTTTAATGAGAATGATATACCTACAACTCGGACCTATAACTCATATTTCACTGTGAATTTGGTCGTGTCGCCCAGAAAGTTAGATATTGCAACTCTAAGTCATGCAAATCAATGCATATTTGATATAGATGTAGCTGTATGTACCATGCCTAAATGTTTACAATTTATGTCATGACTCATTTAAAAAATCATTCTACGACGACATGGGTTTTGTGCTTGCTTATAGGCTAGGCTAATAACATGTTAGTACAGCTACGCAACATACAGATACGCAACAGTGTGACTTCAAAAGTTACAATTGTATCATTGAAAGTCGACAGTCGACCAGCTGGACACTTTGTAGCCAAATTGGTGCGACACACATGCGCGAGGTGCGTCGCACAATAATGTGCTCCTCAGCTACAAAAGTTTGTAGCGGTACACTCAGCAATGTGATGTAGATGCAAAGATGTGCCCTGGCTACCACGCTGTAACCAGGGCCGGATTAAGAAATTATAGGCCCGCTGAGCCTCTGTAACCCGAATGTTAGCATTGCAAACAAGTACATGTAAAATCCCATAGAGAATGCTAACTAAATGCTAATGATCTAAATGCTAATGATCTGACCTAAACTATTTGCATTACAGACATTCCGGCTCATAAATGTATACAAGTAACTAAAAAATGCTACTTATCGTTTGCTGCATGCACAAAACAAATATTAGACAGCAAAGCTCTTGATAAAGGAGGGGATTCTCTGCTGATACCAAGTGAAGCTTTATTTTGGAAGAAGCTAACCACTTAGCTAGAGAGCTGACTAGCTACTAAATTAGCAAACCGAAGGCACAACTTCAGAGCATTTAGCACATTTTAGAAAGTTGACATAATAGTTATACTTTATCTAACTGGCAAACATTTAGCTGTGAATTCCATACTGTAACTAGATCACCTGGCGTGTGCTTCACAACAGTGAGTGACTCACAAGGTTTCTGTCTCTCGTGGTTGTGTGCTTGTAAACAAACACCATGTAACTGGGGACTACCGGTAAACTTCATAATGCAAAATTATGTGACAGGGGAAATGAAGAACGCTGTATTGCACAAGTTGACTGCAGGTGTTAACGTAAAAAGGAGCTACAAATATTCAAATGTATAAAAAAAACTTTAAAGAAATAGTTTCAATGGTATTGACAATTTTCCAATCCACCGTTTTTTGTTGTTGTTGAAACTATTGATCCTATGTGGGCTAAATGATCCTCTCTGATGTATTTTGAACATATAGCAGGTTCGTGTCTTGTTTTTTTGCCTCTTGGGTCCTGTATGGGCTTGGGCCCTGTATGGGCTTGGGCCCCTGTAAATTCCTGCATTAATCCGGACCCTGGCTCAAACAGCAGTGAGGCAAACCCGTGCGTGCACATGCGCAGATACTACGTGTGACTGTCAAATCAAAGGCGTGCATATCACTCATCTCAATATCTGCAGTGCTGCTTGTGGCATTGTCATTTTGCTGAATCTACCTTGCTTTCGCTTTGAAGAGACTTTTTTGGTAACAGTGGGCATGAGCACCCACTTTCACATTTGTCAATATATCCTAATTGTTCAAATGTATTGCCAATTGGTTCCTTCACTCTTTACATTGGCTTACACAGGAAATAATGGGAGTCTAAAATAGAATTATTACACACTTTTATTAGGTGTTGAACATCATTGACAAAGGTGACTGCAATCATCAAAGGTGACTTTCAATCATGAAAGCTTTAAAAAATATTTAATGTCATGTAATAACATTCAAGTCGATGCTCAAACACCATGCATATTGGTTATTTTTCACCCAGTGGTGTCCTTCAAGTGCTCTGATCTGCAGTTGAAGCGGAATTGACCATAGACTATCAAGGAAGGAGCATAGTTTCCTGTCTGGTGTTTGGCCTAAGATGGGTGTGTTAAAACATGGAAGGCATCCCTTTTCCCTTAGAGATGGGGCCATTTAAAACAAAAGGGATCCACATCAAATTTGAAAGAGAGGGGCATGGGACTATGAACAATCAAAACAAAACAGCTTTCCAATCTTTTTCCATGAACCAGGACAATGGTTTTACTGTAGATTAGCCACGTTTTTCGAAACTCCTCGATGTACATCACATCAATGGAGTTGACTGAACCTCCGACTACATCGAGTCACTGTCAGTCGACATTTGTAAAAATGTACATTCTTAAACCCTTATTGTGTCTGTGTTTGTCCCGTGTAGCTGTGTACCTTTCTTTGTTTGCTGAAATACATACATTTTAATTAAACTTTTGTCAAATACAACCACCGACTGTTTCCTCGGCTACACGGTACAAACATAGGCACAATAAGGGTTATAAGAATGTACACTTTTACAAATATCAACTTGAGGTAGTCGGAGGTACACTCCACTCCGCCCAGAGTTGTCGCAACCCAACACCCCCAACATGTACATACAGTGCATTCGGAAAGTATTCAGACCCCTTCTGTTTTCCCACATTTTGCTACGTGACAGCCTTCTTCTAAAATGTATTAAATTATATTTTTTACTTATCGATCTACACACAATAACCCATAATGACATAACAAAAACAGGTTTTTAGACATTTTTGCAAATGTATTAAAAGTACCTAACATAAATACCTTATTTACATAAGTATTTAGACTCTTTGCTATGAGACTCGTTATTGAGCTCAGGTGCATCCTGTTTCCATTGATCATCCTTGGAATGTTTCTACTTGATTGGAGTCCACCTGATGTTTGACGACGAGCAGATGTCCACACACTTTTGGCCATGTCGTGTATTTGTTTATGGTTGAGCAAAAACTTTCAAGATTTCGGTTGATCCTACTTACTGACCTATTTTCGATTCATCCATCCATTTCTATGTCTCCATAGAAATATATGGATGGGAACAGCCCCCTTTGAACCAAGATAAGGAGATTTCTATCACTCTGTGTGTGTTGGGTGCACGTGTGTGTGTCTGCATGTGAGGGGAGGTCTGTGTGTGTACAGATGTGTGATGACATACAAAGTAACAAAATGTTTGTTTGATGCAGTGTGCACCTGCCAACATCTTGATAGAGGACATAGACGACATCTGTGGGAAGGCGTGGATGTGTGTGAGGACGTGTGTGTATTCTTGGTTTGTAAAGGCCAGAAGCAGAGGATGGTTGAATAAGCACCCTCTTGTGTGTCGATATCTATAGTGTCTCATTTTCACACATGTTCACTCTGACCCCTTGTCTTACTGTCTACTCTCAGTTTTCAGAACCTGGGCATTCAGTGTGTGAAGAAAAAGGATGTGGACGAGGCAGTTTCCTGTAGGCTGCAGACCCAAAAACAACCCCTTCAACAGTGAGTACATGCAAACGCACACACACACTCTGTACGTGGCAGTCCACTGTCATAACATTATTCCAGTTACATAAAGTAATGGACTCCTCCAATCTCATTTTCATGCTTTGTTTACCTGTTTGCTTATCATGTTTTGTCCTCCATTGACCGTAACTTAAAGGATACAGCCAGTGCCATATAGCCAATTTCAGATGCCACACCCATTGGCTTTGTCTGACTGTGTTGTGTTTTGGCTGCAGTTCCTGAGGCGAACGTGTGGGAGGAGTTTAACCTAAATGCAGTGAGGCCTCGATCACTCTGCCTACCGGGGAACTCTGACCTCTGGAGCCCGTGGTGTCCCAGCCCATCTACGACAACAGTGGGTCCGCCATACACACAGATACACGCCCACATGTATGTACACACGGGCGTGCACGTACATACACATGTGAATGCGCACACACACACACCCAATACATTATCTTGATACACGCTCTCCCCAAACACTCACCAAAAACACTCTCCCCAAACACTCACTAAGTACAGACTGGCTCCTTCCTCTGTCACCATGCTGTTTCACTGTGGGGCAATTCCACGATAATGGAATTGCTCCGAAACTGCAATTCTTCACTTAAAATGTATGCCAAACAAAAACGACTGATTTAAAAGTTGAACAAACTGTTACAGCTCTGTACACAAGGACTACTTTCAACAATTTCCACAGAAAATTTTTCAAAAACACATTTACTGGAAGAACTGTGCAGATGCAAAGTTTGGTAACAACATTTCAGTAAAATCTCCCTTCGTTCACTGTCACGTGTGCCACACTCACTTCCTGAACTTGCTTCCTGACTCTCAGCGCACTCGTTACAACAGCGTTTTACAAAAACTCTAAAATATCTGCTTCGAATGAAGATTCAAAGATGTCTGTAGAAGGAATGACATGGCACCTTGAGTTTGAAAAAAACAATTCTGGTTATTGAACCACAGTAAGTGAAGTGGATTTACACCTGATAACAGAATTCCATCATGGGTCCCTGATCTGTACTACACAGACATGCATAATTATGGATATGAATATCATTCTCTTAATGGTGATATATCCTAAATAGGTGCACAAATGTAGAAACATGCAATGTCCTCCGCTGCATATGTTGGTATTATTCAACACGCTGGCTATTATTTTAATGAGCTCCTCCACCATACAAGACAACATTTTGTTCGACAGGACTGAATTTGAGCCAATCATAGACTATGTTTCAGATATTGGGACATCAAAGTACAGCACAGTAGAGCTCAGTAGAGTACAGAACAGTAGAGTAAAGTTCAGTACCAGCACTGGGGTAACTATAGTTTTAACTATGATTTGTGAAAAATAACTATTTTCCAGAGGGAACAAAATGTAAAAATGTAAATACGGATCTGAGAAAGCAACTGCTTTTCAGAAACTATTGGATTGGCTGCCTTCAAGTAACGGCAGGGCTGCATCTGAAACGGCATATTGAAGAATACAATTGAATGAATAGAGCACACACAATCTCCGATACTATTCCAATCAATCTGACAGTCATATTTGAACTGCACAATACATTTCTATCTGAACATTTGGTAAATGTCCATTCTCCTGAATGTCCATTGCCCCATGTGTACATACTCTGGTCAAACCAATTAACCAATGATATTTTCTACAGATAAGTATTAATAAGTTGTGACGCTCAACTACTGAATGACCCTGTCAACGTGCCACTGAAAAGGTTGAAAGCTGCAATTAATTGTATGATACCTGAAAATACTGCAGAGTATTTCAAAGCCGTTTGCAGACATTGCAAACAGCAAGTTGGGTGCTTAAAACAACTTCAAACCTCTTTGTCCATCTGAGGCTAAGTGTTCTTGTTTCAAACAAACTCTATAGCGTATTTAAAGGGATAGTTTACTCAGAATACAAAACTAACATGATTTTCCACTTCCCTTGGCTGTCGTTGATTCAAGAAGGCACTTTTGGGATATTTAATTTCCTTTCAACACTTAATAGCTATATTTGTTATTGTTAGTATTCTCAGTAACATTAATAGTACTGTTCTTTTGCCTGTGTAATAAAACTGCAATTACTTTTGGAGCAACATTTTATGAGCACATTGTTACATAATACGTTGGCAATTTCATTTCATTCATTGCCTAGCAATGAGCAGAGTTTTTGTAACTACTGTAAATAAGTGGAATAGTGACTTCCTTATTGCACTTATGTAATAACTTCATTATTATGAAATTATAGAAGTCCTATGTAGCAGCAATGTTGCTATTGTAATAATCACAAAGTTACTACACATGCAGTGCATTCGGAAAATATAAAAAACAAATTTTGCAACTGTAGAAAAAACTGAAATATGACCTTTACATAAGTATTCAGACCGTTTACTCAGTACTTTGTTGAAGCACCTTTGGCAGCGATTACGGCCTCGAGTCTTCTTGGGTAGGATGCTACAAGCTTGGCACACCTGTATTTTTGGGAGTTTCTCCCATTCCTCTTTGCAGATCTTCTCAACCTCTGTCAGGTTGGATGGGAGCATTCCTGCACAGCTATTTTCAGGTCTCGATTGGGTTCAAGTCCGGGCTCTGGCTGGGCCACTCAAGGACATTCAGAGACTTGTCCCGATGCCACTCCTGCGTTGTCTGGGCTGTGTGCTTAGGGTCATTGTCCTGTTGGAAGATGAACCTTCGCGTCAGTCTGAGGTCCTGAGTGCTCTGAAGCAGGTTTTCATCAAGGATCTCTCTGTACTTTGCTGAGAAACTTTGCTGTACTTTGTTTCTCATGGTCTGAGAGTCTTTAGGTGCCTTTTGGCAAACTTCAAGCGGGCTGTCATGTGCCTTTTACTGAGGAGTGGTTTCCGTCTGACCACTCTACCATAAAGGCCTGATTGGTGGAGTGCTGCAGAGATGGTTGTCCTTCTGGAAAGTTCTCCCATCTCCACAGAGGAACTATGGAGCTCTGTCAGAGTGACCATTGGTCACCTCCCTGACAAAGGCCTTTCTCCCCCGATGGCTCAGTTTGAGCTGGCGGCCAGCTCTATGGAGAGTCTTGGTGGTTTCAAACTTCTTATATTTAAGAATGATGGAGGCCAGTCTTAGGGACCTTCAATGCTGCAGAAATGTTTTGGTACCCTTCCCCAGATCTATGCCTCTACACAATCCTGTCTTGGAGCTCTACAGGCAGTTCCTTCGAACTCATGGCTTGGTTTTTGCTCTGACATGCACTGTCATCTGTGGGACCTTATATAGACACTTGTGTGCCTTTTCAAATCATGTCCAATCAATTGAATTTCCCATAGGTGGACTCCAATGAAGTTGTAGGAACATCTCAAGGATGATCAATGGAAACAGAACTCAATTTCGATTCAAAGCGAAGGGTCTAAATACTGACGTAAATAAAGTATTTTTTAAAATAAATTTGCAAAACATTTCTAAAAAACAGTTTTTCATTTTTCGCTTTGGCCCTCATGTATTTCATTTTAGGCTATAGGCTATATTAAGATTCATATCTAAGAGCCCCACAAACAATGTACTTATGATCATACTGTTTATTTAGACTAATTCAACTAACTGTTTTATAGTTTTTCTTTCTTCATCAAATATTTGGCAGCCATCAAATGATTGAGATTTGTTTTCAAATAAGCACTTGTAATTAGCAAGCTTGCAATTTGTCGAGGGAAGACTTTTGCAAAAACGCTCAAAACAACAAACCGAGCACGCGTTCTGATGACGTGCCATAGCTTCCTCCGAGGCAGCAAAACAATTGTATCACTCCTCTCCCAATTAGTCTTCCAGTAGTAATTTAAAAGTAGCTATTCTACCTCAGTAACCTCCTACTTTACTAAATTACTTTAACCCCTATCCTCTCTGGAGGCAGAAGAGTAAGTATGCCTTAGATGCCATTCTGCCATAGTACCTTTTCCGGAGGCAGCAACATCTATAACATATCTCTGTCTGAGATGCTACGTTCCCCGGAGGCAGCAACATCTATAACATATCTCTATCTGAGATGCTACGTTCCCCGGAGGCAGCAACATCTATAACATATCTCTATCTGAGATGCTACGTTCCCCGGAGGCAGCCATAAACAGTATACGCCATTCTGTCGAAGTACCTTCTCTAGAGGCAACAGATTTTATAATTGTACCTGCTCTGCACATCTCTCACAGTTCCTGCCCTTGGGGTAGCAAGAACATTGCTTACTAGCTTCAACCTTACGCCCGCAGAGGCAGTTAAGTCAACTGTATCACTCCTCCTGCCATAGCTTCCTCTAAGGTTGCAACAAAAAGTGTATTATTCCTATCCCAATGGCTCTTCCTTTCAGGCAGCAAAATAAATAGCAGCAGTAACTTTACTAGATGACTACGACCTTTTTATACTCCCTGGAGGCAGAAGAGTGAGTAGGCCTAACATGCCTTTCTGACATAGTATCTTACCCTTCCCCGGAGGAGCACAGTTCAAATCATACCTTGTCTGCACATCTGACATAGTTCCTGCCCCTGGAGTATTACGCTCTAAGTACAGCTCCCACACATCAGGGCCATTTGAGCACTGCTCTGGATCAAAGCGTACTAGAGCAACATCCAACTTGGATTGCATGGGGTAGGCACTGTTGTCTGAGGCTCCGCTTCTCCCTCACAAAACATTATCTGTAATAATCACATCGTTGTCTCACTCACTCTCTCTACCCTAACCCCGTTCTCTTATTGACTGAAAACTCAATACAGGAGTAGCACATTAAACTCTGAATCTGTACATGGCTCTACATCTACACCGGATGAACATGTGAATAGAGTACATCATCATTACTTCAGTGTTTCAGTACTTAAAGGGATGCTGGTAGCTACCCATAGACTTCCAGCCATTGCGCTAATGCTAGTTAGCATTGGCCCGCGAAACTACCTCTAACTTCCTTCATACTGGACACGGAGACATACAATTGCTACCCACAAGTTCATCTGTCTCTGGGGAAGTAGATTAAGGGCCTCATTGCGAAGTATCCCTTTAAAGTGATAGTTCACTCCAATGTTTTTGCTCCTCAAATGTTGTGTAATGTCGAGTCCACATCCCTTAGTTGAGGATTAGATCCGATTCTATGCCTCAATCCCAAATGATAATAAAAAATAGATGGAGGCTGTCTTTTCCTTTCATATAGAAGGGTTGGTTGTTTAGCAACAAAACCGACACGTGCACAACTATGGGGCAAAACAGACAGAGTTGGCTTATATTGTTTACAACATGTAAACTATATTTAGACTCCAAATGTTTATTGAAAACATAAATACATTTGCACAATGAGCACTTGTCTCTCAAATACATCGTTACAGTTGTTGGTTGGCAAATGTTTTTGCCATATTAGCATTGACATGAAGTAAGTCAAAACACCTCAAAACAAGACATGGTATCAAGAACAAAATACAACTAGCTGAAACGAGCCCCCTGCGATTCCGCACCTATTCGGCTCCATTTACTCTCAGATTTCGAATGCAAACTACAAATCCCTGCAAGCTCCTGCACATCATCTCTAGCTGACACCTTTGCTAACAGGTATTGTGTCAATTTAAAACTTGCACAAAATAGTTAATCCAGAGATTCTTACCTTTGCCCTTCGATTCTGCAGTCTCATCCAGATCACCCTGGCATTTTGTAGTTGTTTATGATAGCCACATTAGCATTTGGGGGAGGGGGGTAAATATAGGCGAATATAGAGAGATTTACACAGTTATCAAAACGTCTCGCTAGGGTAAGCCTACACAAAACACAGCCTTTGTTTGAAGTGTTTCTAAAATCCCCTATGGGGACAATTCAAATCAAATCAAATCAAATCCTTTCTAGGTAGTTTTTCCTAGCCACCGTGCTTCTACACCTGCATTGCTTGCTGTTTGGGGTTTTAGGCTGGGTTTCTGTACAGCACTTTGAGATATCAGCTGATGTACGAAGGGCTATATAAATAAATTTGATTTGATTTGAAAACATCGGACAAACATTTTCTAGTGAACTATCATTTTAAGAGGACTGCAGTGCAGATTAAAGGTGGTCTTTCTATAAGAATGCTGGTTTCATTGTATTTTCTTTCTGCATTCCAGACCCCAGTAATTGTAACAAAATGAACGACTGAAACAGACAGAATTTACAGAAACCTCATACAGGTGACTATTTATTGCTGATAACATTGTTACATTTGATTCAGAGGATGTTTTGAATTATTGTAAGGGTGATTATTATCCTGTGACCCCCAGGCTCTAGTGCTCCGATGTCGGTCTGTTCCAGTGCCGTTTGACAGGGCAGGTGTTTCTGATGGAGGGGGAGGTGCTGTACAAGGCTGTCCAATGGGACGAGAATCTCCTGCATTCTACAGGCCGGACTCATGCAGGAGCCCTGTTCAGACCTTCAGGGGTCTGTCCGTCAGCTACACCTCCCACACTGTGACATTCCCTCTGGTGAGTTACACACCACTCAAACTATCATTAAAAAAATAATCAATACAATGGCTAAATGACACCCAGTGTTTTGTTGATATATCTGTTTTGCAGGAGATGGTCTTGGTTCCCTGTCTGTGGCCCATGTGACTGGTGACAGTGTGGAGGTTTTATCGCCGCTGAGGGTGACTGACACACACACACAGTGGTGAAACACCAGCAACCTCTCCTTATGGGGCCTTGTCAGAAAGTACATACGGGACGCCCTGCTCTCGATCAAGGGGCAGGTGTTGCCTTTCCGATCACTCCAATCAGTTATCAATGTGATCGTCCTGCCATCATGTGCCACTTGAACAGGTAAAAAAATCCCTTCTGATGATTGGGTAACTGTTTTTCTACCACAGGCAGCCAGGTGTGCATTGAGTTTTCAGTGTGAGTACGCTCATTGATAATCACTTCTTATTCTGTTGCAGGTTGAAGCGGCAACAGACAGGGAACACTTGCGTACAGCTCTGTTTCGGACTGCATTCTCACTCGAGGGGAAACATACAGTCTGAAGACTGAAGAGGATAACCGCCAAGGTAGACTCTGACAGGTGTTGCATGCTAATAATGTCACATCTTGATCAGAGTAACAGCTGTACGCTGATGCTACATACTGGATATTCCATGACAATAATTACCTCATGTTAAGTGCACTTTTCTAAATGGTCACTCATTCTGTAAGGTGCGTAGATATGCATGCGCAGCTATGGAAGATGACTAAATAGTCAAGTTCAAATCAGCTGCATCTATTACCTGCCTCTATGTAGTCTCTATAGACAGACGGGTTGCCTCACACGATGTACCAATGTTCCAATATCCGCGTCTGTACAAGTACCTGTGTTAATAGGGACAGAGAGGAGGGGTCGGAAATGGGATGTGCGTTATCGCCTTATCTGGTGACGTCAACGTCGTATCTGCTTTTGCCCTAGCTTTAAACATCCCCGCCAGACACAAAGTACTAGCTAGCTAGCAAGATGGAGAACGCAGAGGTTATTTTTAATGAGTGCAAGTGTCAAGTTCGCGTCATCTACCTTCACTAAAACCACTGCAAAGGTTTTTCCTGCAAACTTTGGTTTTGAATCTCAATGTTCTGGCATGTCTGCTTTCAGGGTACGGAAAGAGTTAGATTTTTCAGGCTTGGCCCTCCTACCCAAACTCGTGATTTTGGTGGGAGAGTTGTCTGTCTAAAGAGGACCCTCCCCTTTCAAAATGTCTAAGAGAATCAGACATCCCCCCCCCCTGGGATTTCCAAGACTGGTCACTGAGCAAAATGACATCAAATTAGTATTATGACATTGTATGCAGTAGGCTAGATGTTAGCAAGAGAGCTTCTTAAATTGATGGCAAGTTTTTCTAAATAATCTCACAAACTAAACCAATAAGCATTTGTCTAATGATCTAGATGAGCGGGGGACTGATTCCAAGTTCAAGACGTTCCAATGCTGCAGGTTTTCGTGTAGCACGTGCCCAGAACGACTTATGGACATTTACAAAATGTGAAAAGGCATTCTGTGGGGTGGGGAAAATAGGATGCTAAGCTGCTGCCGTTATGTCATTTGATCTAGTTGACATTATTTTGCTCTATAGTTTGTATCTCAATTGCAGAATGTACTGCAGAAAATACAAGTTGGTGAAGAATCCATGAACCATTTCACTTTCCCCCCCCCCCCATCATTGTTCTATATGACTGCCACTACGTTCCAAACTACCATACAACCTTTTCAGGTGTTGCTGGATGCAGATACAAAGGGTATGGAGCTAATAAGGCTTCTGAAAAGAGGGCTTGATAGAGAGGTGTGGACGAAGGTGTGGACCGGGCTTGTGTGTCTGCCAGGTAAAACCTTGAAGTTAGTCTGTCAACAAGGTGTATCCAAATCTGATTCATGCCACTGTTTGCCAGGTACTCCCTCTGCCCCAGGTCTATATCCAACCTCGTTTAGAGGGGAAGGATGAAACCCAGCAGGGTTACAGACTTCAAGGACGGACCTCTTGTATTTGAGAAGGGAGTCCGTAAATCCGTCCAACCACCATTCCCACACAGGTGAATATGTATTACACACAGGTGAATACGTCTTCATTTTTCTCCGACTCACAGGTTCTGTGTTAGTGGGAAGGCCTCAGGCTGAGACTAGTCAGACGGGTTCGACAGAGAGGCTGCGTTCTGTGAGGACAGAATTTGTCAATCGGGTGTCAGGACCTGTGCTCGACAGTTTATTGGACAGGCTTCTGCAATGGGAAGTTCTCAATGAACTTGAAATGGAGACAGTGAAGGTGATTCCCGAGAGAGCAAAGAAGGACCGGGAAGTCATAGCCATGGTGCTGAGGAAATGAGCTGCTTCATGTTTGCTAATGAAAACCCATCTGATTGAACTGGACCCCTTGTTATTGAACTGGACCCCTTGCTTGGTGTCCGCTGAAACATTATTGTAGTATGAGGCATTGATGAGCATGACCAATGATGTCTGTGTTCAATAATACATTTGGTCTGTATTTATTGATTATTTTGGAATTAGGGTGTAAGGCTTATCGTTTTTTAAAAATCATTCAGCATACATGTAACCGCAATAGACATCATCTTGAGCACTCTTTGATAAGAAAACAATGTTTAATGTCAGGTTCACATGCTTACCCTAACACTTTTCCTACAGTTATTCAAATACACCATGTAACATGAACTAGTGCCAGTACCGTGCAGTCACATATTCTATATGACATGATAATTACCTCCATGATAATGAGTAATGATGTAATTGATGCTTCAACCATAATAGCTAATCATTTTCACTGTGAACATTCAACGCCATATGTATTTGGACAGTGAAGTCAAAATGTTAAATTTAGCTGTATACTCCAGCATTTTGTATGGCTTACGGCCATTCAAAATGACAATCGGAATTGTATATTACTGACTGTGGGTTATACTAAAGTAGTGGAATATTACCATATACTGTAAAGCAAGACAAGAATACATTGTCATTTCAGGTGATATACATGAAAAAGACAGTAGTCACCTTGGTGACAGATATCTTAGTGTTATGTACAGTTTTACCAAGTATAACTTGTCATTTTAATTTTCAATACATCTTTGGAACAGGAAGGATATTGTTGTTTATAAATGTAGCAGACTCATTCTATATCATGTTAGTAGTGTCAGGAATCAAGGTAAGACCCAGATGCAGACTGTTGAAGTAACACTGTTTATTGTAGAAAACAGGGGCAGGCAAAGACAGGTTAAGGCAGGCAGGGGTCGATAATCCAGAGTATGTCAAAGTTACAGGACAGGCAGAGAAGTCAGGTGGGCAGGTACAGGGTCAGGATAGGCAACCAGGAGTTGACAGGAAAACCGCTGGTAAGCTTGACAAACAAGATGAACCGGCAACAAACAGAACACAGGTATAAATACACAGGGGATAATTGGGAAGATGGGCGACATCTGGAGGGGAGTGGAGACAATCACAAGGACAGGTGAAACAGATCAGGACGTGAAAAGTCGTTTGGAGTCAGTATCTAAAATTTCTGTGTATCTAAAATCCCTATTTCATTTATGCTCATTCACAGTGTGGTTTGCTTTTAGACCAGTGTGATATTATTTCACTTCAGCTGCAGTTAATTTCCCATAATAAATTTAGACGTTTAAAACCTAACTGGGTTGTTCCACGAAATGTGTGTCTTTTACGTCCCTTTGATATTTTAAGTAGAAATGGTGTGCAAATAATGGATTTTAAAAGCCTGTTATTTAAAATGAAGTGCCCTTTAACCTATTTAATCGGTGACCGTAAAAAAAACATTTTCAGTTAAGGCTCTAAAAATGTTACTGAATGATCTATCAGTGCATTTCCAGCAAATATTGAAATAATAAAGGGTCTCGATGAATGACGTGCAGTGTCACATGTTTAGTGTAAATTGTCACATGACCAGAGCTGTTTACTTCCTGGTTGCGCCATGAGAAGAGAATGGCTGCATCAAAGTTCCCAAACAAAAGGTTAGTAAAATACGTTAAAATAAAGTTAGGACAAATAGTTTTGGTACACATCATCTTTAAGGTGTCTAGTTTTGATATATGCATTTGCAATTACTCAAATTTGTTCAGTGTGGTCATAGAATGTGTAAACGTGTTGACGGCAACAATAGTGACCGGCGGGATAACACAGTGCATCTAGGTATACACATACGTAGTTCCTGTTTTACCTAACTTTCTACTCTGTTCTTTCTTTTTAGTTTCACTTTGAGTCAAGTTCTGGATATGTTGGATCGAGGTGACAGCCCAGACAAGGTGTGCAACATTGCAGTTGTCCCTCAAAATGAGAAAGATACTGTCCTGAGTGATTGTGATAGCGATGGGTCAGATATGAACTATGGACAGGACATTTGCCGACCAGGCTGTTGAATGCAAATGCGGAGCCTATGCAAACAGATCATGACAGGAACAACGTTATCAGTGATGATGACCTACTACCCCCCCCATCCACAATCTTCCCCACCCCCCTCCATGGTAATGAAGAGCCAAGGGCCTCTACCCGCCAGAGGGTCCAGTCAGAAGAGCCAAGGGCTTCTACAAACCATAAAGTTCAGCCTGAAGAGCCAAGAGAAAAGCTGCAGGTGGTCAAAAAGAAAGATTGAGCGTTCTAACGATCGAAGAGACCTGCCACTGATGTGATTCCAAAACACATAGTATACAGGCCAAATATGCAAAAATTTGGCACGAAACCACTGAGCCACGGAAGGAGATCTTTACTGGCTGCTACTGTTGAAGATCAGGCAAGATATGACAAAGCTTCTCACTGGCCAATCAACACGATGCACTGGTTCCAGAGAAGTCATCACTGTGACAAACGTACTACCTGTGCATGTGAGAAATGCAAAGTGCCACTGCACATTGAGTGCTTCAAGATATACCATGGACAGTAGAAAAGGAGATAAGACCGAATAGAAAAGTCGATAAAGGGTGAGGAGAAGCAGTACAACGGACTCTAGGAAGAAAAGCACTCTGTCTCGTATAAGCACTCATTGGCCAGTGGCGCTTTTTAAATATATATATATATATATATATATATATATATATAAAATTGTATTTTGTTCAGTGTAGGCCTCTACTTGAATGCATATTATACAGGCTACCTCTATCCTATATGTTACCTTTATGTTCAGAGGGAATGAATCACATGACTGCTATACAGTTGTTAGTGAATGTTGCACTAAAATGTCACAATGACAATGTTACAATGAATATTGCACTAAAGTACAAGTTCAACTGTTACAATAAAGTTACAATATTAATGTTTCAGTACATGTGGCACTAAAGTAACAATGTTGAAATATGTTGATGGTTATTGTCTTTTTGTCTTTGCTCTCAGTATTCATATCGTGTTGTATAAGGGGTTATGTTGTGTAAAATAGTCACACTAGAATGTGACGGGGCATTCTAGTGGCAATGCTGGGGACAGCCAGTGACAGAGTTTTAAATGTGTTAATAACTGGGTTGGGATTTACAAGAACTGATAACTACATATGAGAAATATGTTAATTCAGTATACGTAACATTATCCCACCGGTCACAATTGTGACCGTCCATAAAACACACCTTTTCACCTAAAAATAATGATTGATTACCTCAAAGGGTTACTAATGACACTTGATTTGGATATTTTCATGTCGGAAAATTTTTGGATCAAATGGGTTAATATAGACCACATGGAAAATTCAATACATCTGATTTTTAATATTGTTTTTTAAAATAAAAATAAATGGAATCGAGCTACGCACAGGCAAAATCCTAGAGGAAAACATGGTTCAGTCTGCTTTCCAACAGACACTGGGAGACAAATTCACCTTTCAGCAGGACAATAACCTAAAACACATGCCCAGACAAACACTGGAGCTGCTAACCAAGACACGATGCCCGGGTAGGTGTAAACATCCTGCTTGAAAGACAGCTGGCACTTGACCCCCGTGGCCCGGATGACTGCGTCCAGCCTCATCACCTCATTTTTTGTCCATGAAGTCCTTATTATAGGAACAGATGATGTACTTGCTGTCAGATTTGGGGGTCACACGGGCTCACCTTGGTCAGGGAGATCTTCCCTTCCACGGCTGCTCTGGTCACACACAGGCATGGTCCACCTTGAAGCCTGAGTCCAGGTGCATCAGTCCCTTCCTGGAGAGCACCCTGTGGTTCAGTGCCAGTTCCTTCACAATCTGGAAGGTGACATGTCTCCCGCTGTCCAACAGGCTCTCCCCACTGTCTCCCAGGACAGTGGTCCAGGCCCAACACAGAAATCCAGTTAGTTTGAGTGGGAAACATTTTAAAACCCTGTTCACAAGAACTGCCTTGCAGTCAGTCATTCCCCAGCATGCATGCAAGGAGTTCATGCAACCAAAGATAGAAGCTGTTTTTAGCTTTTTTTGCCAGCCAGCTAGCTCGACGTTGGCATGACAATTATGTCGTTTAGAACTTGCGTGGTATTTATATTGTACACTGAACAAAAATATAAATGCAACATGCAACAATTTCAAAGAGTTACTGAGTTACAGTTCATATAAGGAAAGCAGTCATTTGAAATTAATTTTTATTAATTTTTTTATTTTACCTTTATTTAACCAGGCAAGTCAGTTAAGAACAAATTCTTATTTTCAATGATGGCCTAGGAACAGTGGGTTAACTGCCTGTTCAGGGGCAGAACAACAGATTTGTACCTTGTCAGCTCGGGGGTTTGAACTTGCAACCTTCCGGTTACTAGTCCAATGCTCTAACCACTAGGCCCCCATGTGTGGGCCTGGGAGGGTACAGGCCTACCACTTGAGAGCCAGGCCCAGCCAGGCCGACCCACTGTTAAGCCAGGCCCAGCCAATCAGAATGAGCTTTTCCCCACTAAAGGAATTTATTACAGACAGAAATACTCCTCAGCACCCCCTCAGACTATCCTGCAGGTGAAGAAGCCAGATATGTAGGTCCTGGGCTGGCGTGGTTAGACTTTGCGTTTGCGTTTGTGAGGTTGGTTAGGCTTACTGCCAAATTCTCTAAAAACGACATTGGATGGAGGTTTATTGTAGTGAAATTAACATTAAATTATCTGAAAACAGCTCTGGTGGATATTCCTGCAGTCAGCATTCCAACTACATGCTACCTCAACTTGAGACATCTGTGGCATTGTGTTCTTTGACAAAACTGCACATTTTAGAGTGGCCGTTTATTACCCCAAGCACAAGGTTCACCTGTGTAATGATTATGCTGTTTAATCAGCTTCTTGATATAACACACCTGTCAGGTGGGTGGATTATCTAGACAAAGGAGAAAGTGTCACAGTGATGTAAACACATTTGTGCACAACATTTGAGAGAAATAAACTATTCCTTACAAAAAAAGACAGTAACTAGTGTGCAGTAACTGCAGTCGACTGTGTTTGAACGCAGCATTTGTAGCATCCTGCAGTTATACTGCATTCTAACTAGAGTTACCCTACAGTGTAATGCAGTTATACTACAATCTTTTTTCGTAAGGGTTTTGTATGTATGGGCAATTTCTGGGATCCTATATTTCAGCTCATGAAATATTGGGACCAACATTTTACATGTTGCGTTTATATTTTTGTTCAGTATACATGTATGAACATAGGACAACTTATAATTGCTATAATAATGAAATGTTTTCATTTGCCGAGAGGTTTTAGATGCCAGCTAACAAGTCTAGGGGGTAGCTGGCCTCCTAGCAATGTTTCTGCTCAAGCCTCCATCATGATTTAAATGTCGCTCACAAAACTTTATTGAAACACCCCGTATGCAAAATAGCTTAGCTTAGCTTAGCTATAGTAGCTTGGCTAACGTTATCTAGTAGGAAACGAGCAAAGTAAAAGTTGGGTTATGGGCTTTTAACTGTTTGTCACGTTGAGCCTGCAATGTTGGATTTTATCTCAACGCGACAGTACTTTGATAATGCAACAATCTGCGTTTGTTTGTTATTTCACACTCGAGTGCTGTCTATTTGACCAGAGTGCAGGCTAGAAGAATCCGACGGAACGTGAGACCCTGCGGAACATCTCGAGAAGGCTACGCGCTAGGCTAGCTAGCTAGCTACCTACCTACCCATTTGGGTGCGGGTTGGAGGGACATATAATAACAAAATATCGAAGATTGTTTTAAGTTAAACAGTTCATAAAATAATGCCCAGCAAAAAGAAGAAATACAATGCGAGATTCCCCCCGGTAAGTAGTTAAGCTTTGCTTGCTAAGCTGATAGCTAATTAGCTAACTGACTTGATGATCTAAATCTGTGGAATGCTAGCTAGCTTGCTAACTTTAGATCAACAGTGCACTCATTAATATGATTTGTTCTAGGTATGTTGCTAGCTAGTTAGCAGACAAGAAGATAAAGCTAGTTAGCTGGATAACTTTG
This sequence comes from Oncorhynchus tshawytscha, assembly GCF_018296145.1. NCBI lineage: Eukaryota > Metazoa > Chordata > Actinopteri > Salmoniformes > Salmonidae > Oncorhynchus > Oncorhynchus tshawytscha. The sequence continues at coordinate 27,741,695 of NC_056438.1, forward strand.
CAGTTAACAATGCGTATCTACAACTCTAGCTATCTAACTAATGGTAACGTTAGCTACCTAAGCTAGCCAGCCAGCCACTTGGGAGGGTGGCTATTAAAAAGGCATTGCTAGCTTGGTTTGTTCATTGTTATTATTAAGTTTGCCAGCTGTACTAACTGATAGACGAGATTTAGTTATTGACCTAAACAAGTATTAGTTAGCCTGTTAGCTAGGCCTGCTAGGGGGTTGTATCATTCAGAATAAGTGAGACATGATCGGAAAAATTGGAGGATGTGGCTAGCGTTGTAAATGCTTGCCAGATACTAGCATAAGTTGTCAACAAACCAGTCCGCCTAGGAATGTCATGATACACTACATGACCAAAGGTATGTGGACACCTGCTCGTCAAACATCTAATTCCAAAATCATGGTCATAAATATGGAGTTGCCCCCTCCCTCCCCCTTTTCTGCCATAACAGCCTCCGCTCTTCTTGGAAGGCTTTCCGCTAGATGTTGTAATATTGCTGTGGGGACTTGCTTCCATTCAGCCACGAGGATTAGTGAGGTTGGGCGATTAGGCCTGGCTCGCAGTCGGCGTTCCAATTCATCCCAAAGATGTTCAATGGGGTTGAGGTCAGGGCTCTGCAGGCCAGTCAAGTTCTTCCACACCGATTAACAAACCATTTCTGTATGGACCTCGCTTTGTGCACGGGGGCATTGTCATGCTGAAACAGTTGCCACAAAGTTGGAAGCACAGAATCGTCTAGAATGTCATTGTATGCTGTAGCGCTAAGATGAACCATGAAAAACAGCCCCAGACCATTATTCCTCCTCTACCAAACTTTACAGTTAGCACTATGCATTGGGGAAGGTAACGTTCTCCTGGCGTCCTCCAAACCCAAATTTGTCCGTCGGACTGCAAGCTGTTGAAGCGTGATTCATCACTCCAGAGAACGTGTTTCCACTGCTCCAGAGTCCAATGGCGGCGAGCTTTACACCACCAGCCAACTCTTGGCATTGCGCATGGTGATCTTAGGCTTGTGTGCAGTTGCTTGGCCATGGAAACTCATTTCATGAAGCTCCCGACTAACACTTCTTGTGCTGACGTTGCTTCCAGAGGCCATTTGGAACTCTGTAGTGACGAATTTTACCCGCTAGAGCACTCAATGGCTCTTTCTGTGAGATTGTGTGGCCTACCACTTCGCGGCTGAGCCGTTGTTGCTCCTAGACGTTTTCAATTCACAATAACCGCACTTACAGTTGACTGGAGCAGCTCTAGCAGGCCAGAAATTTGATACGTGGACTTGTTGGAAAGGTGGCTGAAATAGCCAAATCCATTAATTAGAAGGGCTGTCCACATACTTTTTATATATATATATATATATATATATGTACCTGCTGCCGCTACTGTCAAATCTTGCTGAGCGAGGTAGCTAGATGTCTTTATTGTTGACCACCACCTTGACTTCACGTGTGAGACAGACGGGGCAGAAGCCAAGAAGGTGCACAGTGGTCTCTAGCTTGGTAGGACAAAAGGTAGCAACAGCATCAAAATAAATAGGCCTATGGATTATATAATCGTCACCATAACAAACAACTATCTCCCAGTGCGGGTGTGTGATCTTTAGCTACCTATCGAGGTCATCACTTCTGCGCAGTACCTAAATCCTCAGATGCAAACGGATGGGAATAGACCTAGTTGAAAGTTATTTCGGGCATTTCTGTTGATAGCCTAGTTTATTTGTTATCTAAATATGGTCAATGTGCTGGGCGTGTGTGGTTGGTTGATCAATTAGTAACTTGGCAATTATGCAGATACTCTAATGGTAGTAATCTTCAATGCGCTCTCTCACTGACCTCTTCCCATTTTGATTACAGGCCAGGATTAAGAAGATTATGCAGACTGATGAAGAGATAGGCAAAGTGGCTGCCGCTGTTCCTGTCATCATATGTATCCGTTCTTCTCACCTGAACGCTTCATCTGTATTTCATTGCAAGTTCACATGAACTGCATTTCAAAACGTGTATTTTATTGCCAATGACAATATGGAGATTATAGGGTTAATTGTTTGTTGTGCAGTTTGAATGAAAAGTCATATGACTCACTGTTTTGACTTTTGAGGGGTCGTGTGCCTGGTAAGAGTCTAGCAATCACTCTTGAGTCGTTGCGAAATGTCTAACTGTTCAGTTATTGAAGCCCAAATATACCACTTTGGTCCTGTGTGGCTAGTGTCTACCTCCCCTTAACTCAACCACCAGCACGAGTTCTGGAGCTGTTCCTGGAGTCTCTCCTGACGAAAGCCTGTCAAGTCACCCAGTCCCGGAACGCAAAAACAATGACGACGTCACACTTGTATGTCATGTATTCAGTTATCGGTGTTGGTTATAAGTTCAGTAGGGCTACAGATTGTAATGTTCAGCGTTCTTGTCTATCGGTGCTTTTTTGAAGCGATGGGGACGGTATTGTCTTTTTAAACCGTGTGTGTGTGTCTTGGTAGAAAACAGTGCATTGAGCTGGAGCAGCAGTTTGACTTCCTGAAGGACCTGGTAGCGGCAGTGCCTGACATGCAGGGCGAGGGAGAGGACAACCACGCAGAGGGAGGGGAAAAGGTTGCACGCAGGTAACGGACCCCGAACGATACTAACTGTTGACTTGGATAGGATATTACTGATGGTCTACTAAAGCTTTGTGTGTCGGTGAATGTGTGAATTATGCAATCTTGACTTTGTACTTGGTTTCCTCCAGAGGTCGAAAGCCGGGGTCAGGCCGCAAGAACGGAGGAGTTGGCTGCAAGGGCAAGGACAAGAAGCTATCAGGCACAGAGTCAGAGCAAGAGGTGGGTGTTGGCCTTAAAACAGTAACATTTTATAGAGGGCAATGTTAGTTAGTTTGGTTTGGTGGCCAATTGAAGTTATCAGGTGTAATTGGGGGTGGTGAGGATGTGAGGATAGAGGTTTATTTAGCTTTTCGTTGCCATGGGAACAGGATGACTCCGAGGACAGCGAGACAGACGAGGATGAGGAAGACGGGTCTCAGTCAAGCACAAACCTGCAGCCACAATCCCGATTCCACAGGTAATGGACATGGACAGGCGCGCACACACAGTTAACCACCACGCAACTGTACTCTTTGCTAATGTGCTTTCCTGGGTCGTATTCGGGCATTAACTTTCCATTTCACACAGTTTCAAAACATTTTCTTAACTGAACATGACCCTTTTGTGTGCGGGTACTATTACTAAATGTGTTGTCCCCCTCTTCTGCCCTGTGCCACAGCCCAGACACCATGCCACCCCAGTACCTCCACATGGGCACCGCACAAGGGGGCCTGGCCATGCCCCTGGGCTCCTTTGCCCCCCACCCCTCGCTGATGGGCACCGCACCCGCGCCTCCCCCCTCCATGCCGCACAAAGATGAAGACGATGATGATGAAGACTATGACTCTTAGCTCCCCCCAGCTCTTTTTACCTTTAATTTTCTCTTAAGTTTTTCTCTTCTGTGGCTGCATTGAGAAAGAGGTGAGTCTGGGCAGATGCTCACATGCGGCCCATTGTTAAGGAAAAGCCTCCAACAACTGGCAGTAAGGTGTGTAGACATGACAGCCGGCACCACTGAAGATGAGTAATCGGTTGTATATTGTGTTTAATTATTTGTTATTTTATTGTGGAGGGAAAAAAAATGAACCAGGTTGTTTTATAAAGACAGGTGGTTGTTCTATTTGGAGTAAAAATGTCAGTTGATGTTCTGAAAGGCCCCCAGCCCAAGTACCGGTTTGATTAAGTCCCCCATTGTAGTTTGCACTTTGGTTATTCTCTCATCTCTGTTTTCTGCATACGTCATTGGTGTTCAACAGACATATCACTCCAGCTCCATGTCCACTTCTTCAACGTCTGCTCTGGTTCAGTTGAGATGATCCAACTGTAATGCCTGTGCAGCCTACGTAGCCTCATAGAATACTGTACACACAGACACCTTCTCGAGGTGAAGTCAGAGCAGCGGTCGGTCGTATTTTGAAAGGGATCAGCACTTTCCTATAGCAAAGGGAGATGAGATGATTGTCTGTGAGGATTCTGAATTTGGCAGAGCGGTTAGATCTTGGTCTTGCTTTCGGAGTTGGCCGTTATTGCACGTGGCTATTCCAATTGTTAGGGTGTGGGTAAGGAGATGTGTTTTACTGTAGGTTATGAATTCTTCTCAATGTGACTTGAGTTGATGATTTTCCCCTTTTTTAATGCAACTTTTTATGACGATAATTGATCCTCCTGAAGACCTTGGCCGTTTGCTTACGTCAACCATATTCACATGTCATTATGCTAATGATTACAACTCCAATTGGTTGTTTTTGTTGATTTGAAATATGAGTGACAAGTCACTGCTTTTGTGGTAAAATATGTTGTGTTGTACCCCCCCCCACCCCCCCAACTATCTCCTTCTTGAAGACAGATATTTCTGTGCTGGCTATTCTTATCTGAAATGTACTGTGATGCTCCTCCTGGACCATAACTTTGTTTTTAAAGTTGTTAAACCGCTCACCTTTTCGCCTATAATTTGTTTTCAAAAATATATCGTCCCCCTACTTGGAATAAAATTCTCCTTTGTATTGTATTTTTTTTCTTCTCTCTTTTAGATTGTTTTAATGTACACATTGAAACGCAGAGAAGGATAGGGCTCCCGTTTCAGTGTCTCTTGATATGAAATGTTTAAAGGTAGGCCGTTGAACTTGACGCTGTATGTAAAATTTTAACATTCTTTTATTTTGTATGGGTGAAATAAAGTTCGGATTTCAATAAAACACTGCCCAACTAGTTTTTTTTTTCTTTTACATTAAACAGCATGAGATATTTTACCAAGCGTATTTGTGATATTACAAGCCACAATGCCATACGCTATTTGTTGTTGAGTCCATTGAAACTGGCAATGAACTTCATTCCATTGGCACCTAAGTGAAACATTGCACAAGGCTTCACCTTACGACTACACAGGAGTGTAAACACATTGTTTGAGTTCAACCCAAACCCATCCTACATTCTCTGGACTTCCCATTCCCATATGGAAAATCTGTACATTTCTCTCTAAGCCGCCTTCATGTCTCCTCCAAATACTTCCTGTCTCAGACTCCAGGTATAGAATGGAAATGGCCGACCATGCATTAGTACTCCTACGAAGTGTGTATAAACGTTTAACAATGGATGTTTGTCACCACAGCTGATGTGATGTGTGTTTTCCCCTGTCAAGGCCATGTTGTTATCAACAGAGTCGGCAAGGTGATTGAAGTGCAAGCCAGCACAGGTCTGTTCTGTGGGAGAGATTCCCATGGAGGGAAGATTTGATTCGATTAGAAACACTGAACAAAGAAAATACTCTTTCTGAAAAGACAGTTCATTTTTTTGTTCTCCGTGTGCACTGTGAACCCACACCCTTCCCTCCCCCCCCTCTGAGTTTGGTTTCATATTGTAAATGTAACAGCAGGCCTGGCTCGGCCACCAGGCCACAAAAACAACTGCCTTCTTCCTGCACAAGTGATGAGTCAGCACTGGGTAGCAGGGGGTGGGGGTGTTTGGCCGGGGTTATGGGAGGGGATTTACTTTCAGGGCGGCGGAGCAACAAAGGCCTGCCGTGGGGCAGGGGAGCCATCAAAGGTCTCAGAAGGAAGCACACTGTTTCCACACAGCAATACAGGGCAAAGGTGCCCTAGGTGGCAAAGTTTCAGGTTTCGTCTGTCTCAGACCCAAATAGCGTGACATGTTTTATGTTTATTCAATAGATGCACCTCTTCAGAGAAACAGCTACACTAAAGTGTTTTATGTACACTTTTGCATATTACACCATGCATAATCAACCTCATTAGTATTGGAGACTATGTAACCTATTAAAGGCCTTATTAACTTAATTATATTTATATCTCAACATTTGCACGTTGGACCACTAACTTGCCAAATACGAGTGTATTTATTTCTCACACAGATATTCCAGTGAACCTCAAATATAGAAAACGGGAATTAGTCCGCATATTACTGCTGCCTCCACCAGAACGCGAGTTGCGTTGTTTCTGTCACCTGGGGCGTATTCATTCAGCCGATTCTGTTGTAAAACATTTCTTCAATGTAAGCAAACGAAAAGAAATGGGGAGTGACCTAACTGAATTTGTCCAAAGTAAACTCTGGGTTTAGTTGCAGAACGGAAGCACTGTTTGGACTAATGGAGAGTTCGTTTTGCATGGCCCCGTGCCCCGGGTGAGTGGAGATAATATTGAAGGACCAATGGAATGGTCAAAAATCTACTGACTCCGCCCAGGGGCACCGGACCATGAAACACGAAATCGCCCAATGATTAAACCCCTGACGCTTTCTTCTTTTCCTGCTGGGAAAAAAGTTACTAAACCACACCCTCTTCTCTGACTGTAGGCACAGACGTAGAGTGGTTCGAGAACGGAACGACGGATAAAGGAAGTTGGGGACATGATAACAATAATGCATCTATCATGACGCTTTTTGGACATCGGTAATAACAACGAGCTTGTCGGAGCTTGGCACTAAAGTATCGTTACGCACGACGGACAATACATGATTTGTTTCCGGTGTGCGGTTCTCTTTAAAAAAAAAAAAGTAGACTCAGAAGCAGGATCGTGCAGTTCTTCCTGTTGCCAACTCGGTGGATATAAAGTTCTTATGGAATATACCGACTTGTACAATTGAGACATTGTATATCACCACCGGGCGAGACAGCAAATATGCATACAGTTGGGCAAACGGATGTGAGATTTGTTGACAGAACGCATAGAAGTTTCGTCCAGATACCGTTGGTCGTGCTGTGGGTTTAGGGCGAGTTGGTCAGCTTTGAAATTTGCGGTAAAGCACGGGGTTCGCCTGACTGAACGCTCCTTTCCTGCTATTCTTCTCGTCTTTTCAGCGCTTCCTGCTTATGACGGCCACGGCACTTAATGGCTAAAAATACAGACAGCTCTAAATGGACAACTAAATGGAGTTGAGCTCTTTTGTTGAGGTTATTATTGTCCAATGTTCTGTATATTTTACAACCACCTGATGCTAATTTTAGTGACTGATCCATCCAGTTCTCTTCACAGTCTTAGTTTTGTTATAATGGAATAAGTTCCCCTTTATTTCAAATTCCAATCTCAGCACATACTCATTGGTTAATATGTGACTGTGTGGTATAATAATAGAGTAATTAAGTGAGCTATGTGCTCAAACCACACATTGAAACACCACATAAGTTAGGTATCAACTTGCTTTATGGAGACAACTCTGCCATTTTACAAATTGGAACACTTTGGCAGAACTGGTCACATCCATGGCCTTTGTTTGATCGTTGCCAGCTCCAATGGAAACATAAGCAGTCCATGTCGAGTCGTATGAGAGGCGCTTTTTATCCTGTTATCTTTGAACACTGTTGTGTTTCTGTTGGCCAGGCCTTCGAACGCATTTCACGGGTCCCTGATGAACCAACTAGACACAGAGGAACGGGAGAGTGGTGCAATAAAGTACTCTATTGTGCTTTATTTTGGAAAATCTAACCCAGTGTCTGAGCATTTGCTCATTGCGGCTCCATGGAGCCGCTGAAGACCATTTTTACCCGCGGCCCACTGTCAAACTGGAAAGGTTTGGATCAATCGCAAAAAGGGAACTTCACCAATACTGTGTGGACGGCTTTATTCGACTATGAGGCGTCCGGTAAAGACGAGCTCACCCTCCACAAAGGTGACCTGGTGGAAGTCCTGTCGCTGGACTCTGAGATATCCGGTGACGAGGGCTGGTGGGCGGGCAAGGTCAACAACAAAGTGGGCATCTTCCCCTCAAACTACGTGTCCTTCAAGCCCCCTTCATATGGGAAACTGCAGGGCACTGGGGTCGGGGAGCTTGGACCAGCCGTGGTGGGGGAGTTCGAACCCGAGGCTGTGGATTTCAGGGAGCTGAGCCTCGAGGAGGTCATTGGGGTCGGAGGCTTCGGCAAGGTGTATCGCGGTACGTGGAGAGGTGGGCTGGTGGCCGTGAAGGCGGCCCGCCAGGACCCGGACGAGGACATCAGCGTGACGGCCCAGAACGTGCGTCAGGAGGCCCGGCTGTTTGCCATGCTCACTCACCCCAACATCATCGCCCTCAAAGGGGTTTGCTTACGGGAACCCAACTTGTGCCTCATCATGGAGTACGCATCCGGTGGCGCACTGAGCCGAGCACTGGCCGGGCGGCGCATCCCGCCGCACGTCCTGGTCAACTGGGCGGTGCAGATCGCCAGGGGCATGCTCTACCTGCACACGGAGGCCATTGTTCCTGTCATCCACCGTGACCTTAAGTCTAACAACAGTAAGTCCCTGCACTAGGCCCGTCTATGTCCAGAGCCTTTTTTTGTACACGATGCACAGTGGTTAGAACATTGTTATAGACAACACCTAGTGAGACCCAGAAGGTCATATCCAGGTGAAAACAAACTATCAAGTTCAGTTTCACCTGGACACTTGGCTCTGAGTGAAATGCTGGTATGCTACCTATTTGCTGGGGATCTTGGCCTACAGGACTCAGGCAGGGGATTGTCAGGACATGTGCACTGCAGGCTAGGGTATATGTTGTATCACCACAAGATACACCACACAGTTTGCCTTTGACAAAGCTCAACCCCCCACACACACACACAAAAACTACAATATTGACTTTAATAGCTCACAATTTACATTTTAGACAAATGCAATTTTTCAACCACACACTGCTACACACACACACACACACATCACAACTTCTGCTACCAGACTTATTATACTGCTCAATTTATACACTTGTCCCCCAATACACGTGCAAATATATGGACTACATATTGTGCCTTCTGTTTTATACTTGCTCAAATGTATTATTCTATTCTACTGCCATTTTACTTTAGGTTCATATTATAATTTCTTATTGTTGTTTCATTGTCGAGAAGGAACCTGAACGTAAAGCGTTTCGTTGGACGATTTATACCATACTTATCCCGTACATGTGACTCATTTAAAGTTTCAACTTGATTGTGAAAGTCTAGTGAGCATTTCTCGATAACGAGACCAGCTGCTTCGCGAGCAAAAGGTCAAGAATTCTAGTGGATGCATTTCAAGTCCTTCACAATTCACCCTTTGGACTTGTGGGAATAACAGTGATATAGGTGTTTTGGACTCTGGCCACGTAGACCTATACCATGGACCTTATACCACATCAAATAGATGTAGTGAAGGTGATACAGAGAGAATTCAACTCTCTCAATCCATAACAAACGGTTGTTGGAACTGTCAGGCTGAGTGTGTCTAAGTGACATTGATAGTCAAAACACAAGGCCACCTGAATTCACACACCGAGGCAAAACCATTATTATACCTTTTGACAAGTCTAATAATCCGTGTCAGAAGCTCAGCAATGTTCAGGGTTTGTAATTGTTCAGCGTCCCCTCTTTTATCGTTTGTTCAAATCACCAAATAATCCCTCTGAACAGCCATGTTACCTTACGCAAAATATCAAGGATATTTTTTTTTTTTAGTTTGACTAGAGACCGGCACCACTTAGAATATGGGCCTTGGTGGGTCGGCGTTAGTAGTTTTATACCCAGTTTCACGGTTTTCAGGTCACACCTATCCCTAGTTAGGCCAAAGTATCACTGTTTTCAGTACATATTCATTGATTCTCACAATGCACAATCCTTTCACTTGTTCCACTGCACCTTTCCTCTCTCAACCCCCGACTTGTGCTTCATGACCCAGGACAATTACTTTTTCACTTTAATATGTCTGCCAAACAAAGACCATTGATTTCAAAGTTTAACCAACCATACAACTCTATGCACAGGGACTATTTTGAAACATTTCCCAAAAAAACACATTTAGTAGAAGAACTGTGCAGATTAAACTTTGGGTAACGGAATTTCGATAAACTCTTTCTCAGGTTTTTATGCGACCATGTTTTCCAAAAACTCTTAAATATCCACTCCGAATTAAGATTGAAAGATGTCTGCAGAAATAATGGAGACTGACATGGCACCTTGAGTTTGAAGAAATCTCTAATTAACTCCAGCAAGTGAGTTGGATTTACACCCAGTAACAGAATTTCATCATGGGTCTCTTGCCTGAACTAAAGAGAAATGGTTGAAAATGTAATTCTCCTCATGTTTCACAAGTTTTGACATCACAGCGCAGAACAGCAGAGTACAGTAGAGTACAATGCAGCACATCAGAGAGTACAGTACAATATACTGTACTATACTCTACTCTACTTTTCTGTACTGTACTACTGTAGTGTACTGTACCCTACTGTGCTCTACTCACTGTACTGTGCTTTGCTATCCAAACTTGTGAAATATACTCGTGAAGTATCTATGACGGGGTCCAGATTTGGTCCGGTCCGTCTGTGGACGTTATTAACATCAAGGCCAGGGTGGACTGACCAAATTTCATCTACTTTTCACAATCCATGGACTTCTGGTGTCGGTCTGTGCTCAGTGGTTGAGGATGCTGGTTACAGTCAATGGAAAGAGAGGGGACTCATGGGTAGGTGTCAGTGAGAGGTTGGGAGAGGTGACATTAAACTGAAGAGTGAGAGAGCGGGAGGGAGGAGTTTAATACTCTTTGTTTGACCACCAGACAACAGAAAGCTAAATAAAACCGTTATGAGCTGAACATAACAGTATGCCAGTGGAAGAGAGACCAGTAGCAGGTGACCCAACTGTAGTTTGTGACTATGGTGATTTCCCAATGGTTACCAATTAATTTGTGGTATTTCCGTTACTGAATTACGAGTTTAAGTCTCTCAATTCATATACAAATTTGATATCAGTAAAATCACTAACTTATTGGTAGGTCTACCATTACTTGTTACTTATTTAAACTTTCATTATCCTCCATGAAGGAGAGAAATTGGAAAATATATTAAGGATATGTAGGTATTTGGGAAAGGAATTAAGGCAATATTTCTTAAACTTACTGAAGGTAAACAATTTCTCAAACTAAATATAAATGTTGATTTTAGTTTGCATGGGTCATCACATCAACACTTGTGTTTTGTGTATTTCTGATAGCTTTTTAAGTCTATTTCTGGTAGATATTTTGTATGACCCATTTTCCATCTGTTTATCCAGAAATCAAAGCCTTTACTTATAGCACATTTTTAAGATGGAAAATGTATCTACACCTTAATTTCCCCAAAATATAGACTCTCTTCGCTTTCATTTGACACCAAATGTGATACGCTCCTATGAACTAACAATTGTTAGTGCTCATGTGTCCTTTTTTTTAGAGGGAAATGCCCCCCCACTGTTCAGACTGAGCAGACATCAACGAAACCCACTGGACTGGAAAACACCCATGTTGTGTAAAGAAAAGCTTTTTAAATGCAGGGTTTATAGGCTATATGGAGCGGCACATCCAACACAGTCCCTCTCTACCTCCTACCTTTATGTTTTTTAAATTTAATTATCTGAAGCTTTGTCCCAGGCCTGCCTTTACTTGTCTCTATCCTGCTGTTTGGGGAAGGAGATGTCTGTGTTTTAGAGAGAGAGAGCGAGAGATCTTCCTTCAGTGTTTCACCAGTCACTTTTTAAAGTGTACGGGTGAACCAAGGAAAGTATCAAGGAAAGGTGCACACTATTCAAGTTGGCGCCATTGAAAATGCAATGAGGTTCGAGCTTCTAAAATTGGACACAAGCCACTGACACACAGAGAGGCCTTACATTCAATAAGACAGTAAGTGAAAGGAGAAAGGTTGAGAAAGGTCAGGTTCAGAGAAAGACGTTCACCACACGATAACCATGATTTTAAAAGGGAATTAAAGGCATTGTTTAGTGGACTGTTGCAATTTTTTCCAGCCAAAACTCTATTTCATGTAGATGACATGTTCTAGAAGGGTCCAGACCAGTAGTGGTGCGTGGGTAAAATCACTGAGGAAGCCAAGTCAGTAAATAAGCCACATTACAACTTATGTTGTGATAATTGCATTGTTTTGCTATATAACAACCGCGATATACAATCAGGCCATGACAACAGAAGACATCGATCACACAGCGGCAAAATAAATTCAACTACACGTTGCTCTCCGGTTTTGTGATGAAACAAATATACATCTGTCCGGTGAAGTCCACAAAGCAAACGATGCATCGAAACAGATACTTTTGGTCATGTAGTGCATGTGGACAACTGCTCTTCGAACATCTCATTCCAAAATCATGGGCATTAACATGGAGTTGGTCCCTCCCCTTTGCTGCTATAACAGCCTCCACTTTTCTGGGAAGGCTTTCCACTAGATGCTGGAACATTGCTGCGGGGACTTGCTTCCAGTCAGCCACGAGCATTCGTGAGGTTTAGCATGGATGTTGGGCGATTAGGCCTGGCTCGCAGTTGGCGTTCCAATTCATCCCAAAGATGTTCGATGGGGTTGAGGTCAGGGCTCTGTGCAGGCAAGTCAAGTTCTTCCACACCGATCTCAACAAACCATTTCTGTATGGACCTCGCTCTGCGCACGGGGCATTGTCATGCTGAAACAGGAAAGGGCCTTCCCCGAACTGTATCCACAAAGTTGGAAGCACAGAATCGTCTAGAATGTCATAGTATGCTGTTGCATTAACATTTCCTTTCACTAGAACTAAAGGGCCTAGCCCGAACCATGAAAAATAGCCAAAGACCATTATTCCTCCTCCACCAAACTTTACAGTTGGCACTATGCATTGGGACAGGTAGCATTCTGCTGGCATCCTCCAAACCCAGATTCGGCCGTCGGACTGCCAGATGGTGATGCGTGATTCATCACTCCAGAGAACACAATTCCACTGCTTCAGAGTCCAATGGCGGCGAGCTTTACACCACTTCAGCCGATGCTTGGCATTGTGCAGCTGCTCAGCCATGGAAACCCATTTCATGATGCTCCCAATGAACAGTTCTTGTGCTGACGTTGCTTCCAGAGGCTGTTTGGAACTCAGTAGGGATAGACAATTTTTACTAGCTTCAGCACTCTGCGATCCCGTTCTAAGAGCTTGTGTGGCCTACCACTTTGTGGCTAAGCCGTTGTTGCTCCTAGACATTTGCACTTCACAATAACAGAACTTACAGTTGACGGGGACAGCTCTAGCAGGCAGAAATTTTACAAACTGACTTGTTGTAAAGGTGGCATCCTATGATGCCACGTTGAATGTCACTGTGCTCTTCAGTAAGGCCATTCTCCTGCCAGTGTTTGTTTGTCTATGGAGATTGCATGGCTGTCAGCAGCTGGTGTGGCTGAAATAGCCGAATCCACTAATTTGATGGAGTGCCCACATGCTTTTGGGTGTATTTATAGTGTATATCATCTGTAGAATGGTCAAACAAGTTCAAGTTTAGTGTTACTGCAAGTCAGCACAAAGACAACAGTATTCCAGTATTCCAGCACCATTTCAATTTAGTATTCCAGCATAAAATCAACAAGACTATGTACAAACTTAAATATACCAAAAACAATTTAGTCCAATCAATGTTGCTAAATATCATGCTTCTGTCCATGGTACTGATTTGTGGTGTGTGCGTAAGTTAGACAAGACATGTTGACTCACCCTACTTGTAGACTGGTTGAAGGCCAATGCCATCCTCTCTTTCATGTTGGCAAAATGTTGATGGCTCTCTCATTGTTAGTTTTTGTTGTCATAGTCTGCCTAGCTAAAATGCTTGCTAGCCTGACTTCCTGGCATGGGCAACAATGAACCACTAAGTTAGCTAGGTTAACTTTAGCATACTTGTCTACAGATTGAACTTCCATCGTCTCAGGCCAGTGGCACAACAAATAAATGTATGTTTGGATCAGAATCGCCTTCAAAATCATTGGCCTGTACAGAGAATGAAGTCAAAACCAGAAGTCCAAATCCCCATCTCCATCCATGGTTTTAGGAAAGGGACGATTCAGAAAGTTAGCTACCGCAGGACATCAACACAAGCAGACCAGAATCTGACACGTTTTTTTTTTCTGAAAATGGCGTTTTTCCTAGGAAGTGATTTTTAATTGGTCTGAAACAAAATCCAAACTGGCCACCAGGACAACCCACAGTTGCGCTCAGCTCAATGCTGATTGGTTAATTATTTTATAGTTATTCTTTTATCAAGGGAGGCCAAATGCTTGTTGGCATCAGTCAATCAAACACTACGGCGGCAACATGTTATACTCTTTTGGTCCAGACGGGTCCAGACATCCTGAGACGAGGGGTGCTGTTTCCCTCGCTCGGGTGATTTCTCCGCTGAGATTCAGCCACTTGCGAATTGACAGATGATGAAAACACAAAGAGACGAAAAATACATTTTTATATATTTTTTTGTTGGTCAAATATTTGGGGAAGCCCGGCTTCCCTTGGCTTCCACGAATACACGCCACTGGTCCTGACACACGCATTTTGTGATTTCACATGTTTTTGAGAAACTTACCCCAAACAGAAAGTCACTTCCTCATCCCTGTTGTGTAGTCTGGGAGGTCTGACAAAATGTAATCTAACGTTGCAGATACATTTCGGAATTCGCACAATTTCATGTGTAGAACATCTGAAGACCTGCATCACTATACTGATCGCGTTGCCGTTTCTAAAATGATGTATTTGGGTGTTTTTTTGGGGGGTCCCCCATACTACAAGGATATGGAAGGGATTTGCTGTTTTGGGGTAAAACTTGAAATCACAAACGTGTCTGGATGCTTTAACAGGCCATTTACATCCAAAAATAGAGATTTGGTTGTAAAAAAAATGTCAACGTGTCCATTTTAAGGGTGAAAGACACTTTCTATAGGTGTAGAGATTTTAGAAGATAAAAGCCTGCAGCTTTGTTACAAATCAGTGAAGCTGATTGTACTTACTGCGTGAATGGAAGATGCTGATTGAACAGGATCATTGAAGAAGGTGCACACAGAGGAAGGCCTTGGATGCAGGCCAGAACTAGACTTCTGTTGAAAGTAAATACAGAGGAAGGCCTTGGATGCAGGCCAGAGAGGCCAGAACTGGACTTCTGTTGAAAGTAAATACAGAGGAAGGCCTTGGATGCAGGCCAGAGAGGCCAGAACTGGACTTCTGTTGGAAGTAAATACAGAGGAAGGCCTTGGATGCAGGCCAGAGAGGGCCTTGGATGCAGGCCAGAGAGGCCAGAACTGGACTTCTGTTGGAAGTAAATACAGAGGAAGGCCTTGGATGCAGGCCAGAGAGGCCAGAACTGGACTTCTGTTGGAAGTAAATACAGAGGAAGGCCTTGGATGCAGGCCAGAGAGGCCAGAACTGGACTTCTGTTGAAAGTAAATACAGAGGAAGGCCTTGGATGCAGGCCAGAGAGGCCAGAACTGGACTTCTGTTGAAAGTAAATACAGAGGAAGGCCTTGGATGCAGGCCAGAGAGGCCAGAACTGGACTTCTGTTGAAAGTAAATACAGAGGAAGGCCTTGGATGCAGGCCAGAGAGGCCAGAACTGGACTTCTGTTGGAAGTAAATACAGAGGAAGGCCTTGGATGCAGGCCAGAGAGGCCAGAACTGGACTTCTGTTGGAAGTAAATACAGAGGAAGGCCTTGGATGCAGGCCAGAGAGGCCAGAACTGGACTTCTGTTGAAAGTAAATACAGAGGAAGGTACAGCAGAGAGGAGCCTCTTCCTCTCGCATTCCCAGTACCAGCACACACACACACACACATACCTTGGGACCCCTTATCAGTCAGTCATTGACACCTCGGCCCTCAGATACACACAATCAGTCATAAACACATTGGCTCACGCACATTATATTTACACCCACTAGAAATATACACTATAGTTTGAAATCACGTGGGAAATTCCACACTAAGCATTGGTGGAGTCAAACTAAATTTAATGGCCCTTTAAAAAAAAAAGTTTTTTAAAGAAGAACTACGGTTTGAGTACATCTTGGAACAACATGTTTTTCTTTTCTTCCCAGAGTGGATAAGTATCTGATATACTGGTGGTATACGGATGTGTTTTTGTTCAGGGTCCTTAGCGCCGCAACGCAGCACACTGAAAACATCCCCTGTGTTGCTCTGCACTCCCAGACACACACTGGCAGTCTCTCGCTACTTACACACTCGTTCTCACACACATCAACATTCCCAAATTCACTGAGGAGAATTACGAGGGCAGTTTGGACATTTAGCCTGTAGTGGCGGCATGTGAGGTATTCAGGCCAGGATGTAGAGACATTTTGAACTTGATAAACTCCTGAATTGCAACCCGTATGTATTTCTATAACTCTGGCATGTTGGCTTTCATCATCTGTAGCAGGGGCTGCTGCGGCAATAGAGTAGCTTTGCCAGTCGAGTCTATTGTCAGAGACAAACAATACTAGGCTAAAGTGTGCTGATCTAGGATCAGGTCCCCCTGTCCTTGTCATCTTTTTCACAATGATCTAGGAAGGCAAAACTGATTCTAGATCAGTACTCCTCCTCTGAGATGCTGTATGAATACAGGCCCTGATATGGACATTTTGAAAGTAAATCCAAGAGGTATTGTATGTAAATTAAATGGTTAGAGATACCAATGGGGCTTGACCGTTATGGCCAGTTAGTCACTTTTTGCTAAGTGGTAGCTTTACTTTGTAGTTAACTGGGTAAATAGGTCATGGGATGAGTAGGAGGAGATGGTACTCGTAAATTCAAATCAATAACTCATCTGCATATTCAAACCTGAAAGCAAACTATATTCTATTTTGTGAAGGAAATAGCCTCCAACTGGAATGAGATCCTGGTCTTGGAGATAGAAACAGGTTGGATGCTAAATGTAGCCACAAATCGATTTAAATAAATAACCTTGCTGTAGGTCAATTCCCGTCTTCTATTTTCAATCAATCCGTAATAAAAAATAAAGTAGAACACAAAGTTGATAGCCGTTCTTGTTTGTCGCTGTTGGATGAAACGACAACGTTCCAACCCCCAATCTACAGTAGCAAAACGCAGCCGACAGACAGTGGCAAGGAAATACTCCCTCGGACAAACCTGTCCTTTTATCCTTTTCACTGACCGCTTCAATACCAGTGTGTTGCTGCCTAACAGGAATCACCTGTGATTGGGTGGCAGTGCCAGGTTCTGTGTAGGCTATCAGGGCAGGGCTCAGCTGCTTTCCCATTGGAACAGTGTCTGGCGGACTGTGATAAGAGTGCAGTAGGCCCAGGAGGGGTGAGGGTAGCTGGCCTCTCCTCTAGCTCTGTGTTCCCTTCTCTTTATTTTGGAAAGGCCGGGCAAGCTGCATCCTGAGATCCCAGGGTCTGATTGGCATAGGGAGGGAGGGGGGCAGGTAGGAGCTGGCACGGGATTCCCATACACACACTGTTGGCTTGGATACATGCATGCATGGATATACACACACATGCACGGACAGTATGTGTGTACACACACACACACACACACACACAACTAATAGTTCCAGAATAATATGCTGTGTGGAACAGAGAGCAGGAGGATGAGGGCCTGGACAACACAACTCCAGTGAATGAGAGGAGTGAGGGACCAAACGAGACACTAAGGTCACACCACAGAAGATGTGGAGAGAGAGTTCCAAAACCGAGGGAATCAGGGAGATGTCTTTTCCAGGCTTCCAGCTAGTTCTCTCACTGGCTTGGTTTGGCATCTTTTCTAAAGTGAGCCGATGGAGAATTCTTACCATTGGTTGATATTTGGCTAGAACGATTTGACTAATTGTCCTGTTGTTATGCTTCTCTGTACATCCTGTATGCTTCTCTGTACCTGAGCATTTGTATGTGTACATGCAGCTGTTGTACCAGAGTCGAGCAGTGGAGGCTGCTGAGGGGAGGATGGCTCATAAAGATGGCTGGAACGGCACAAACGTAGTGGCATCAAATGCATTGAAAACATGTTTGATACCACTCCACTTATTCCAATCCAGCCATTAACCACGAGCCTGTCCTCCCCAATTAAGGTGGCACTAACCGGTGGAGTCGAGGTATGCTTATCATACCGCTACATTTTTGTCGTCTCTCTCAGTAAGTTGAAACCGATTTTGATCTGTTCCAGTGCTGTTCTGCGCGATTGTGCAAACATTAGTGAACATTTCTTGTAAATCAAACCTTGATAACTAGCTAGATCAATGCACGACACGGGACCATCACATTGTACTATGTTGCATAAAGGGGACCGTCTTTCAAAAAAAAGTAGGAAGTAACCGCCCACTTATACACCAGCCACCTCTGACCCGACCTCCTGACCTCTACACCCTGTGAGGTTGACCGCGGTTTGACTCCCAGGGTCTGAGTTTCCTAGGATACCAGAGAGGCCGGCGCGAAAGGGCCGACTCCGCCGCAAAATCTGTCAGCGCGAGAATAAAGCACGAAGCAGCCCGAATTAGTCTTTTTCTGTATGGAGGTCAACGAGAGTGTCACATTACGTCAACATTAACATTGTATTGCTCATTTGCTCAAGTGAGGCTTATTTGATCAAATAGAGGTTTCGTAATATTTAGGTTGTTACAAATATCCTGATATAAGTGGACACACGTGGCATCCTGGCAACTTTGAGTTAAAATATATATATATATTGGAGTTGTGCCTGTTGTTCACATGCCCTCTCATGAACTAGAATGTTCTGCCTCCTGCCTGCCTTCCGCCTTTGCTGACATGTATTCCCATTGGTAGAGCAGACAGTCCAAAATCTAGATCGTCTTTGAGGAGGCTGAGCTAATGGAGGTTAAACTTCAATGACTGATGTTAGTGTTGTCAGCTTTACTGCTTCTTGTGAAGAGAGCGAGAGAGAGAGAGAGACTTGTAGCTATGTTGTACCATTGTTGTTTTGTATAGGTGATTTTAGCTTTTACGCACTTTAGCTGCCAAGAGGAAAATACTCAATGACTAGACTTGGTGTATGTTATGAAGAACCCATTGACAGAGCAATCCCTTAATGCGCCCTTCTTAAGAGGAGGCCTAGGGTCTGAGGAGAACTTGTCTTTTTATAATGCCAAGTAACTAAATGCCCTGTTAATACCACATCAACTCTAATATGTTTCAGGTTAATCACGAGTTGTGTTCTCTTGCAAGTTGCTGTTTTGCTGCTTTTCGTCCATATCTCTCTGTGTCTCCCTCTCTCTTTCGGTTTCTCTCACTCTCCATCTCCCTCTATCACTATGTCAGTGTTAGAGGTTGCCAGACTGTCTGTCAGCCTATGGCTCTGTCCCTCAGGGGACAAAGCTCCCGTTCTTCGTGGGGAAAGCCCCCTCCCCTGTCGGAATTCTCCCTCGCCTACGGGCAGAGAGCAGAGCCGGCCCAAACACACAGGAGGGGAGGGCAGAGAGAGATGAAATCAAATAAAAGTGTATTGGTTGCGTACACACATTTTTGCAGATGTTATTGCAGGTGCAGTTTCTAGTTCCAAACAGTGCAGTAATACCTAACAATACACACAAATCCCCAAAACATATCAGAATGAGCCATGTCTGAGTCCGGAATAGAAATATATCTATATAATGGCTTGAATAGGCAGTATAGGAATAGAAAAGATGTGTACAGCAGTAATTCTATAGGATGAGGCTTGACTAGAATACATATGAAGTGGGTATAACAGCATGTAAACATTATTAAAGTGACCAGTGTTTAATGACCATGTACATAGGGCAGCGGTCTCTAAGGTGTAGTTTAGAGCAATGGTTCACACACACACACACACCAACCATAACATCAGCCAACAGCCATGATCATATAGGGAACTCGGTGCAGCTTTCAACTTACTCTTAAAAGTTGTAAAAATAAATTGGGTAGTGCATCATCACTTTTCCTCTTCTCATGCCAGTCACTGCTGCCCTTTTCTATAGACAGTATTTTATAACTTGTCAGAAATGTTCAGATCAACTAGGGTTGAAGGTTCTTGATTTTTACTTTTTTTTTTTTTAGGCCATATTGTTGTAATTTTTGTTGTCACTCAAATATCACATCAATACACATTTGACACGGCAATGTGTATAGAATCACTCGAAAATGTGCTTTTAAAACTGCAACATTTTCTTTGCACCCCATGACAGAATGTGTAGAATTGCAGGAAATAAGCTTTAAAACCTGCAAAATTCTCTCTACCAAGAAGAGGGGTGTGAACAGTTTGTGTCATGAACAATGCTTGTGCCCATAGAAATAGATGTGCTTAAATGCAGTGGTTCGCGCATTCAGTTTTGAGAGCGAGGGAGATATGGAAGCAGAGAAATAGAGTGTAGTGAAGTGATGGGGTAAGAAGAGAGAGAGAGATGAACAGTAGTTTGGTGCAGCTGGCCACTTTTTATGAATTACAGGTCAATGTCATGCTACTAATGAATTGAGTCAAGCTGGCAACACAGGTGAGCTTCTTATGTGTGCGTCCTGCCAACAGAGATTTAGGATTTCATGATACCCCCGGCCCTTATTCCGTTACCCCTTTTCCTTTCGAGATATGCCCGCTGAACACCCAAAATCTGTGTGCAACTCGCTACACTTCTTGGATCGACGTGCCTCTGAAGAATGCAAACGTGTGTTCTCTCATAAGCTGCTGTGGAAATGAAATGGGGCCACAGCCCTTCCTTGGTGGTGCGTGAAGTGCATGTCAGTGTCAGTCTCATCCACACTCTCTTGAGATGTCAATAGCCCGAGTGCCCCTAAAAAAGAGAACACAATATTTTTCTTCCCACATACAAATATGCGATAGAGCTTCCCTTCCATAGAGATATTCTGTTGTAGATAGGCTTGGCTGGTTTACATGTCTAGGGTCATTTCAGTGACTACCTACTCTCTTCTCTCGCTCTCTCTCTGAACAACAAACAATACTAAACAGAGTCCCGTTGCCATGGGGATGTAGCTTCCGTGTCGCAGGCGTCTTTGTTTGGTTGCCCTGTCTGTGTCAGGAGGTTGTCTGGGGCTGGGCAGGCTAGCAGGGACCAACTCTGGGTCTAGTGCCACATGTCCTTGTTCACCTTATTCCCAATGAGTGACCAGTTAACTGTTACTATAACCTTACATAGGCCTGCAGACAGGACAAGTCGCGTATTGCACCCACACTGCTCGCGCGCGCCAACGAGAGTCTGCGACGCCAAGGACTAAAATACAAGTCATTCCTATTTCTGACGCAGATCGCACTGAAAAATGTATCTTGCGTTGCTCGCGCATGCCACGTGTCTGGTCTGGTCTGGTCAGCGTGTTAGACTTCTAGTCTGGTACATCGGTTTAGTGAAAACCGAGATATGTCATGCCGTGGATGTCCATTTAAAAAAAAAAAATGTTTATTTATTTAACCAGGTAGGCTAGTTGAGAACAAGTTCTCATTTACAACTGCGATCTGGCCAAGATAAAGCAAAGCAGTGCGACACAAACAACAACAGAGAGTTACACATGGAATAAACAAGCGTACAGTCAATAACACAATAGAAAAAAAGAAAGTCTATATACAGTGTGTGCAAAAGGCAATAAATAGGCCATAATAGTGAAGTAATTACAATGTAGCAGATTAACACAAGTGATAAATGAGCAGATGATGATGTGGAAGTAGAGATACTGGTGTGCAAAAGAGCAGAAAAGTAAATAAAAACAATATGGGGGTGAGGTCGGTAGATTGGGTGGGCTATTTACAGATGGACTATGTACAGCTGCAGCAATTGGTTAGCTGCTCAGATAGCTGATGTTTAAAGTTAGTGAGGGAGACATAAGTCTCCAGCGATAGTTATTTTTATTTATTTATTTTTTGCAATTCGTTCCAGTCACTGGCAGCAGAGAACAGGAAGGAAAGGCGCCCAAATAAGGTGTTGGCTTTGGGGGTGACCGGTGAGATATACCTACTGGAGCATGTGCTACGGGTGGGTGTTGTTATCGTGACCAGTGAGCTGAGATAAGGCGGAGCTTTACAATGGTTACATACTAGAGCAGTTCACGGTTTGTGGTTCCAGCAGCCAGTGATATCGAGGGGAGAATGGTGTGGTCATGTGTTGGGAGGGGCCAAAGGGTGTCTTAATTGAGGATGTACTCTGCCTCAACACAGGAAATGGAGGAAGAATATTGAGCGTTCTGATGCTGCTGAAACGCTGTCTGTGTCTGTACGTCTCGATCATTTTTCTTTTTAGTTACTGCAAGTTATTCAAGCCGCCACAGGTCAACAACCCTGGCAGACACTCGACTCGGTCAGTTTATTGTCGATAACAACCAACCCTCTCTCATTGGCGCGACTGATTTGATTCACTCACCCATATATCCCAGATTCCTCTCCAGCTGTCTCAATCAGTTGCCGGAAGCCAAATGACCCCTGTTAACCCCTGTTTCTAAAAATAGGATTCGGCTTAATCTGCCTCGTAAAGCACGCCGGTGAAATGGATCCTCTGTTTCGAGGAAGGGCCAGAGCCCTTTGGTCCAATTGGCGTCACTTCCTGGAGGTTAGGTCACAAGAGCAGACCGAGAGGAAATGGAGGTTATTGTCCAGAGCTTGGGTGTGTCCCAAATGCCACCCTATTGCCTATACCTATGACCATGGCCCATTGGGCTCTGGTCAAAAGAGGTTGCTATTTGGGACGTAAGCTTGTTTTGAAATGTGCTCAACACTAGTTGACTGACAAACTAGTTAGGTTTCATTGAAGAGAGTACAATAGATTAGTGTGGTAAGTATTTATCCCATCGAGGGGCTGTATACTAAAGGAAAACAACAACAAGAGGATGGAATGAATGGAGACTTGTTTTATTGTTGTTTACATTTCTGCTACAAGGAGGACGAGCCAATGAAAAGTCGATCGATCCAGTT
This sequence comes from Oncorhynchus tshawytscha, assembly GCF_018296145.1. Classification (NCBI taxonomy): domain Eukaryota; kingdom Metazoa; phylum Chordata; class Actinopteri; order Salmoniformes; family Salmonidae; genus Oncorhynchus; species Oncorhynchus tshawytscha. The sequence continues at coordinate 27,764,379 of NC_056438.1, forward strand.
TGGTTTGGTTTTTAATTTAGTCGCCTGATAACTACTAAGACCATGGGTTTTCGTGGAAATCCTATGAAGAACAGGAAGTCCATGGAAGTTTTTCTGACGCACATAAATGACAAAAATAAAACGGTTGATTCTCCAGAAAGACAATACAGAGATGCAAAGGGACGGAGGGCATTTGTCTGGTTCTCATCCCACAATCTCATGCCATGGATCTGTGGCACGTCTGTTCACATTGAACACAGCTCCCATACCTGTGTCTGTGCTTTTAGATACGCCAATGGTATCTCTGTGTACGTATGTTTAATTGACACTGTGGGTGTGTTCCTATGGTATCTCTGTGTACAGTGTGTATGTTTTAATTGACACTGTGGGTGTGTTCCCATGTGTGAACATGTGTCCACTGTTCTCTCTCTGTCTTTCTAGTTGTTGAAATGTGTGTGTGTGTGTGTGGCCGAGCCTGCACAGTGTGAAGTGATGGTGCCAGAGGTTCATTGTGAGAGCTGAGCCTTTTCACAATACCCCCCCACCCCACACTCTTGTGATGCATTCCTTTGTGACGTCAAACACGGCGCAGCGGCCGGCCTGCCTGGCAGAGCACAGGATGTGTGCAGAGGGAGGGAGCCAGAGACTATAGCGTTTGTGCGTGTGTGTGTGTGTGCGAGAGAAAGAGAGGCCCGATACAGAGAGGGAGAAGGCAAGAGACGACAGACAGAAAGAAAACATGCACTTATACACTGAAAAAAACAGAAAGTGTCTGGAAATAGCAGAAGGCTTACTTCCCCATAAAATAAAAAAAATGATTCCATAATTCCGACTCTCTGTCTTTCTCTCTGGACGTTGGCTGCCCGTCTCTCACCCTGAGGTTACCCATTTGGGCTGCCAAAGGGGAGGGCATAGACCCGTCCTAACACATGCGTGTCATTCTAAGGCGTATTTCCAGAGCTTTCGCCTCTTCTCACCTCGCACGCGAGAGGAGGGAGGATGCCTGACCTCAGGTTTGCATGCTGAGGCGGAATAGGCTAATCCAAGGCCTCTCAATGCAGGCTGATTGTGCCTAGCATGTATTGCCCGTGCATAGCATAGCTAACCATCACATGAAGACGTGCAGGTACAAGGGGCCGAGAAGATGAGTATCAGGACATAAAATGAACGTGCCTCTGTATTCCATTAGCTCAGTTCTATTCCAGAGCGTATCATTCTAGATATCTATGATGAAAGGATGATATGTGCCCATTGTCTTGTTATAGAGCGGGATGTTACTGTATAGATATAGGTCTTATCAGTGTTCCTTTCTTCTTCTAAGTCTGATCTCACCGATCTAAAAGAATAAAGGGAAGAGGATGTGAAAGGCGTGTGTCTGTGTGTGTGTGTGTAGGGGGGGTCACGAAGTGGCTTAATACTTAGTTATGAAAAGTTCTAAATCCCCTTTTGCAATGATGCATTATAATTACTTCATGCATTTAATAGTTTAATAAGAGTGTTGGAGAAATCCTTTTTTTTCCCTTCACACCCACCTTGCTTCATACGGTCGGGACGAGTGTAAATATTATTTCGGTTTTGCTTGTCTTTTCCTAGTAGCACTGATTCTGCTGACAGTTGCTTTATTGCTGAAAGTGTTTACTTTACTATGACTCCGTCCCTTGGAACCTTAAGTTGAACGCGCTTAACTGTAAGTTGCGCTGGCTCAGATCATCTGCCACGTCTCTAAAATGTAAGTGTTTTTTAAAGGAGGATGTCTCAATCAAAGCGTCTCTTGCTCACTTTCCTCTCTCTCTCTCTCTCCCAGTCCTCCTGGCCCAGCCTATGGAGAATGATTGTATGGAAGGGATAACCCTGAAGATCACAGACTTTGGCCTGGCGCGGGAGTGGCACAATACCACCAAGATGAGCACGGCGGGCACTTACGCCTGGATGGCGCCGGAGGTCATCAAGTCCTCCACCTTCTCCAAGGGCAGCGACGTCTGGAGGTAAGGGGGCTTGTAGGTGTGTGTGTTTGCGTGCGCGCGTGTGTGGGGGGGGTGGAGCAGTACATGATGACAAGAGATGCCAACTTCCCTGTTGAGAGATGCCAACTTCCCTTCTAAAATAATTGAATAAAAAATATATGACGAGACTATTTATGGGCCAGGACTGTGGGAACTTGTCCCCCTCTCCACCTTCTCTGACAGTGATATAATAGGGATGGGTTGCAGGAGGGGTACAGCCATGTGATAGCAGCAGCACTTCAAAGCCTGCTCTGTGCTTTGTGTGAGACGTGTCAGGCACACTGTCCTATTGTCCCCCTGCATGGACCTAGAGAGGGAGGGAGGTAGGCCACACAGCAGACCTGACCACAACCGTTTATCTGTGAAGGGTGTGGTTTTTTCTCTTTTCTGTGTGTATGTGTATTAGTGCTCATGCATTTTCGTACCAGTGCCACACACAGGAAGTGTATCCAAAATAGCACACTGTACACACATCTCTTTCTCATGCTCTCCTGAGACACTTCACTATTCCCAAACTAGCTTTTTCTGTTTTACTTTGCATATGTTAATGAGAGGGTGTTATGAACCTGGTATGAAAATGAGGGCCAATATTGACCTCTTCTATTCTCCTTTATCCATCTCCGTGGTTGTGTCCCAAAATGGCTCCCTATGTGCTTTTATAGTGCACTATTTAGGAAATAGGGTGCGATCTGGACATGCTGTAGCCCTTCTTCATAAAGCTGTAGATTTCCGATGCTGGCAAAAACAGAGCCGCGGAGTGGCAGAGTAATTAAAGGACTATATTAAAACGCTGCAGGCTACACTCCCCACTTACAAGACAGCCTACAGCGCTTTCGGAGGAGCGTGTGTGTGGAACTGTGAAATTGAATCAAATCAAATGTTATGTCACATACGTCGAATCAAAGATGGACCTTACAGTGAAGTTCTTACAACTCTTAAACCAACGATGCAGATTTAAGAAAAATACATGTTCAACTATTTACTAGAATAAACTGAAGTAAAAAAGAAAATAAAAAAAGGTTAAAAAAAAAAGAAAATAAAGTAACAAATAATTAAAGAGCAACAATAAAATAATAGCGAGGTTGTATACAGGGGGTACCGGTTCAGAGTCGACGTGCGGGGGCACTGGTTAGTCCAGGTAATTGAGGTAATATGTACATGTAGGTAGAGGTAAAGTGACAATGCATAGATTATAAACAGAGAATCAGCAGCATAAAAATGGGGGGGGGTACAATACAAATGGTCTGGGTAGCCATTTGACTAGCTGTTCAGGAGTCTTATGGCTTAGGTTAAGAAGCCTTTTTTGACCTAGACTTGGCGATCCGGTACCGTTTACCGTGCGGTAGCAGAGAGAACAGTCTATGACTAGGGTGGCTGAAGTCTTTGGCCATTTTTAGGGCCTTCCTCTGACACCGCCTGGTATAGAGGTCCTGGATGGCAGGAAGCTTGGCTCCAGTGATGTACTGGGCCGTTCGCACTGCCCTCTGTAAGTGTCTTGCGGTCGGAGGCCGAGCAGTTGCCATACCAGGCGGTGATGCAACCAGTCAAGATGCGCTCGATAGTGCGGCTGTAGAACTTTTTGAGGATCTGATGACCCATGCCAAATATTTTCAGTCTCCTGAGGGGGAATAGGTGTTGTCGTGCCCTCTTCACGACTATCTTGGTGTGTTTGGACCACGATAGTTTGTTGATGTCTTATACTTCTGGGTATTTGTGTTTATGGTTAGGTACACGTTGGAGCAACGACAGTCCTTTTTTGCGAATGCGCACTGCATCGATTATATGCAACGCAGGACACACTAAATAAACTAGTAATATCATCAACCATGTGTAGTTATAACTAGTGATTATGATTTGATTAAGTTTAATGCTACCTGTCAACTTACCTTGGCTTCTTACTGCATTCGCGTAACAGGCAGGCTCCTCGTGAGGCAGGTGGTTAGAGCGTTGGACTAGTTAACCGTAAGGTTGCAAGATTGAATCCCTGAGCTGACAAGGTAAAAATCTGTTGTTCTGCCCCTGAACAAGGCAGTTAACCCACCGTTCCTAGGCCGTCATTGAAAATAAGAATGTGTTCTTAACCGACCTGCCGAGTTAAATAAAGGTGTTTAAAAAAAATTTTAATGGCCAAAATCGGCATCCAAAATGACCGATTTCCGATCGACCGATCGGTCGACCTCTAATGTATGCATGTGACCCGCCCCATCATGTTTTTATTGTAGTAAGCTAATAGGTATTGCTTTATTCCCTGTTTTTGTCTTTATGCATGTTTTAGAGAAGCGTAATGCTCTTCCATGACCGTCATTATTGCATATAATAAATACATAAATGATTATATTAATAACGTATAGCATAGTTGCCATCCCTCCACTTCAGCTGTTGATATCATTTGCATGCACTGTATGTGTGTGCTATGTATGTATCATCGATGTACTGTATGTATAGCATCAAACTCATTCCATTCCACATATTTATTTCCAACGGCTTCATCAATGGCTTCATGATTAGTTGACTAATTGAATCCGATGTGATTTAATACCAGAATGACCAGGGACTGGTTAGAGAAACTTCCCTAACCTTCCATTGATGCCTCCTCTCCCCCTCTCTCCTCCCCAGCTATGGTGTTCTTCTGTGGGAGTTGCTGACAGGAGAGGTTCCCTACAGGGGCATAGATGGTTTGGCTGTGGCCTACGGAGTGGCTGTTAACAAACTCACCCTCCCCATCCCCTCCACCTGCCCAGAACCCTTTGCCATGCTCATGGCAGGTAAGTGTCCTTTGTGCGTGCCTGCGTGTGTGTGTTTTAAATTTGGTGCAACCATAATTCTCTGTTCTCCATTTCCTCAAACCTGGAGGCTGAATTTCAAAAATAATGTTGCGTAAAATGTCAGATTTGGTCACGCGCAGGAAAAACATTCCGAGCTGCTGGTTAGGTTGTGCAATACATTGAGGCTGCTGCTCAAGGATGTTGTTAGTTTGAGGTGATTGTTAGATTTGTTAAAGGCACTAAAGAAATAATTTGATCATCAGTCGTGTAAACGGACTTGACAATGCCTAGCCAAATTACAGCCATAATGCGCTTTAAGTTGTAGATTTGTTTGTGCATGAATTGTGTCATGTCCTGACCTTACAGGGTTATGTAAGCTTTGGTAGTGGAGTACCCGTAATTGGCATGTTATTATAATTTGTCTAAACTCAATGTGTCTGCCTTCAGAGTGCTGGGATCAGGACCCACACCACAGGCCCAACTTTGCCTCTATCTTGGTTCAGCTGACGGCTTTGGAGAGGCAGGTGGTGGAGGAGATGCCTCAGGACTCCTTTCATTCCCTACAGGAGGACTGGAAACTGGAGATCCAGGACATGTTTGATGAGCTCCGGGCCAAGGAGAAGGTGAGGGGAAACGGGTGTCTTTTAGAGCGAGGCTGGGAGACCGTGACTGTATGGTTATTGTGTGTGTGTTTTTTAAAATAGAAATGGAGAAGTATGAGTGTGCTTGTTATTGATGCACGTAACTGGAGAACCCCTTTACCTTTTCCATATTTGGTTACAGCTTGAATTTAAAATGGATTCGATTGAGATTTTGTGTCATTGATCTACACACAATACCCCATTAATGTCAACGTGGAATAAAACCTGGTAACTCAAATGTCTTGAGTCAATAAGTATTCAACCCCTTTGTTATTGCAAGGCTAAATACGTTCAGGAGCAAATATGTGCTTAAGAAATCTCAAAAAGTTGCATGGACTCATTCTGTGTTCAATAATAGTGGTTAGCATGATTTTTGTAGCCTACACATACACTCTGTAGCCTACACATTATCTGTAAGGTTCAACACAACCACAGATTCAACCGCGAAGACCAGGGAGGTTTTTCAATGCCTCACAAAGAAGGGCACCGATTTTGGTAGATGGGTAAAAAAAAGAAAAAATATCCCTTTTGAGCATGGTGAAGTTATTAATTAGACTTTAGATGGTGTATCAATACACCCAGTCACTTAAAAGATACGGGTGTCCTTCTCCTTCCTAACTCAGTTGCTGGAGAGGGAGGAAACTGCTCAGGGATTTCACCATGAGGCCAATGGTGATTTTAATAAAACAGTTAGAGTTTAAAGGTTGTGATACGAGAACTGAGGATGGATCAACAACAATGTAGTTACTCCACAACACTAACCTACATGACAGATTGAAAAGAAGCCTGTACAGAATACAAATATTCCAAAACGTGCATCCTGTTCCCAACAAGGCACTTAAGTAATACAGTAAAAAAACAAATTGGCAAAGAAATTAACTTTTTGTCCTGAATACAAAGGAGTTACGTTTGGGTTATGCAAATCTAACACATCACTGAGTACAACTCTTCTTATTTTCAAGCATGGTGGGTGGATGCATCATGTTATGGGTATGCTTGTCATCGGCAAGAGCGAGGGAGTTTTTTGGGGATAACAATAAACAAAACACTGCTATAAGTGAAGGCAAAATCTTATAGGAATACCTGGTTGTCTGCTTTCCAACAGACACTGGGAGAGGAATTCACCTTTTTAAGCAGGACAGCAACCTTAAACAGAAGGCCAAATCTACACTGGAGTTGCTTACCAAGACAACATTGAACATTCCTAAGTGGCCTAGTTATACAGTTTTGACTTAAATCCGCTTGAAAATCTACGGCATGACTTGAAAACGGCTGTCTAGCGATGATTAATAATCAACTTCACAGAGCTTGAAGAATTTTGTACAATCCAGGTGTGCAAAGCTCTTAGAGACTTTTCCTCAAACTCACTGCTGTAATGGCCGCCAAAGGTGCTTCTACAAAGTATTTACTCGGGTGGGAATACAGATACTTCTGTATTTAATTTTCAGTAAATTTGCAATCATTTCTAAGAACATGTTTTCACCTTGTCATTATGGGTTATTGTGTGTAGATGGGTGAGAATTATATTTAATCCATTTTGAATTCAGGCTGTAACACAACAAAATGTCAAGGGGTATGAACTTTCTGAAGGCCCTATGTATGTGTGTATGTGTGTGTGTGTGTGTGTGTTAATAAACACAACTTGTATTATTTTGTGTGTGTTTTACGTGTTTTCTATAAACGCTAACACCGCAATAACAGCAGTAACTACAACCGAGATCTCCCCTGTCTCCAGGAGCTGCGTTGTCGCGAGGAGGAGCTGAAGCGCGCGGCGGTGGAGCAGAAGTCCCACGAGGAGTTCCTCAGGCAGAGGGAGCAGCAGCTGGCCCAGTGGGAGCAGGATGTGTTCGAGAGGGAGCTCAGTCTCCTCATCCTGCACATGAACAACCAGGAGAAGCCCAACGTCAAGAAGAGGAAGGGAACCTTCAAGAAGCACAAGTTGAAGGGCAGTAAGAACGGAGAGAAGATCAGCATGCCCCAAGGTGAGGGGGGGGGGGTTCGGGGGTGTCTTGAAATAGGAAATATTGGTCAGTTGGTTGGCTAGTCTGTGAGCCAGGTTGGCAGAGTAGGAATCAGTCAATCAGTCGCCATTTTGAAATCCATTGAGACCTGGCTGAGAAAGCAGCTACGGTACTTATCATTGTACTTAGTTCACCTCAGTTCACCTCACACTAATTCACCACTTCACGACCGAGTGTGCGGAAGTATCACGTACTGTACCATCATATCTTACAATTAGAGGTCGACTGATGAATTGGAATGGCCGATTAATTAGAGCAGATTTCAAGTTTTCATAACAATCGGCAATCAGTCATTTTGGATGCTGATTTTGACAAAAAAAATTTTTTAACACCTTTATTTAATCTTTATTTAACTAGGCAAGTCAGTTAAGAACACATTCTTATTTTCAATCACAGCCTAGGAACAGTGGGTTAACTGCCTTGTTCAGGGGCAGAACAACAGATTTAGACCTTGTCAGCTCGGGGATTCAATCTTGCAACCTTACGGTTAACTAGTCCAACGCTCTAACCACCTGCCTCACGAGGAGCCTGCCTGTTATGCGAATACAGTAAGAAGCCAAGGTAAGTTGCTAGCTAGAATTAAACTTAATCAATCATAATCACTAGTTATAACTACACGTAGTTGATGATATTACTTGTTTATCTAGCGTGTCCTGCGTTGCATATAATCGATGCAGTGCGCATTCGCGAAAAAGGACTGTCGTTGCTCCAACGTGTACCTAACCGTAAACGTCAATGCCTTTCTTAAAATCAATACATAAGCATATATTTTAAACCTACATATTTAGCTAAAAGAAATCCAGGTTAGCGGGCAATATTAACCAGGTGAAATTGTGTCACTTCTCTTGCGCTCATTGCAGGCAGTCAGGGTATATGCAACAGTTTGGGCCACCCGGCTCATTGCGAACTAATTTGCCAGAATTCTGCGTAATTATGACATAACATTGAAGGTTGTGCAATGTAACAGGAATATTTAGACTGATGGAAGCCACCCGTTAGATAAAATATGGAACGGTTCCGTATTTCACTGAAAGAATAAATGTTTTGTTTTCGAGATGATAGTTTCCGGATTCGACCATATTGATGACCTAAGGCTCGTATTTCTGTGTGTTATTATGTTATAATTAAGTCTATGATTTGATAGAGCAGTCTGACTGAGGCAGCAGCAGGCTCGTAAGCATTCATTCAAACAGCACTTTTGTGCGTTTTGCTAGCAGCTCTGCTGTTTATGAATTCAAGCCTATCAACTCCCGAGATTAGGCTGGTGTAACAATGTGAAATGGCTAGCTAGTTAGCGGGGTGCGCACTAATAGCGTTTCAAACATCACTCGCTCTGAGACTTGGGTGGCTTCGAGGGTGGCTGTTGTCAATGTGTTCCTGGTTCGAGCCCAGGGAGGAGCGAGAAGAGGGATGGAAGCTATACTGTTACAATGGCAATACTAAAGTGCCTATAAGAACATCCAATAGTCAAAGGTATATGAAATACAAATGGTGTAGAGAGAAATAGTCCTATAATAACTACAACCTAAAACTTCTTACCTGGGAATATTGAAGACTCATGTTAAAAGGAACCACCAGCTTTCATATGTTCTCATGTCCTGAGCAAGGAACTTAAAATTTAGCTTTCTTATATTGCACTTTTACTTTCTTCTCCAACACTTTGTTTTTGCATTATTTAAACCAAATTGAACATGTTTCATTATTTATTTGAGGCTAAATAGATTTTATTGATGTATTATATTAAGTTAAAATAAGTGTTCATTCAGTATTGTTGTAATTGTCATTATTACAAATACATCTTAAAAAATTGGTTGATTAATCGGTATCGGCTTTTCTTAGTCTATATAATGGTATCGGCGTTGAAAAATCATAATCGGTCGACCTCTACTTACAATAGCCGTCCAAAAACCCGTTGATATGTGTTGCTAACTGCATAGGTTTTCACTAAACGGTACGTTCTAAAATAGTAGGTAGAACTAGAAGTACACAGTGTGTCGTTTTAGTAAGCCCATAATCTACTATAGGGTCCCTTTCTCCTGTAGACTACTCCCATTGTCTACGGATAAGAAACTCACCATAGAAGCAAACCCACTCACTCTCTCTCATGCTGCGCAGTCGTCATGCGTCATTTTATTTTATTTGACCTTTATTTAACTAAGTCAGTTAAGAACAAATTCTTATTTTCAATGACTGCCTAGGAACAGGCTATCTGCCCTCATACGGGCACACTCAGCGTTTCTCATACAGATACGCTCCCTCTCCTTCCAAATGCGCACAGACTCTTACCGCACGCGTGAGTACTGTCTGTGTGTGGGTAAACTCTGTGTATGCATGTTCAGTCTGTGTGCGCACTTGTTTATGCATAGGAGTGTGTGGCATATGTCTGTGTGAGGTGTGTTTTGGAGGCTGTGGTCTTTCCCAGCAGCAGGGTAGTGATTTGATGGGGGGTTGATGAGAGGGACATGGGGCCAACTCAACCACGCCTCTGGGCTTCCTGTCACCCCTGGCTGGCCCTTCTCTCTCTTGCTCTATCGCATTTCAACCTCCACACCCACAAAGATACATTATCCTGCTACGCAAAGCCAGGACAGACATCCTTCAGGCGTCTCGTGTTTTCGTTTAGCTTGGCCTCGCAAATGACCGTATTCTCATGGCATTACATGGAAAAAGAAATTCAGACACCCACTCCACCACATTAAACTATTTTCAAGGAGGACCTAGAAAAACAATTTTGCCAAACACAAGCACATGTTAGCTCCTTGCCTGTTCGATTCTGAGTCATGTTCAGTAGGGCACACCACAGCAAAAGGCTTTACAGCGGTAAAATAAATCTCTGTTCTTATTGTTGCACAAGATCCGCTACTACATCCCCGTTTACTCCGTTTTCAAAACGTTTTCTCTCTACTGAACAGGACCCAGGATTGTGATTTGATTGTTTCTGTGTGTGTGGCCTGTTCTCACATCTGGTGTATGTCTCTTCCAGACTTCATCCATAAGATCACAGTGCAGGCGTCTCCAGGGCTGGAGAAGAGACGCAACTCTCCCGATCTGGGCTCCGGCACCTCTCCCTCCTTCGGCCCACGCTTCCGAGCAATCCAACGTGAGCGTGGTCTCTCTCTCTCTCTCTCTCTCCCCACCACACATACACACACCCTCTCAGTTCACACACTAGCACACTAGACATTGTCTGTTTACACACACCCCATCCTTGCTCACTTCACTCAGCCCTTTACATTCCCTCTCTCCTTCTCTCTCTCCTTCTCTCTCTCCCCTTCTCTCTCTCTCCCCTTCTCTCTCTCTCTCCCCTTCTCTCTCTCTCTCGACTGGGACAATGGCTGTCCCAGTCCAAATATTATCCGACTTTGTTTTAATAAGGGATCAGCAGAGTATTTGCTTTAGCCTTCAAGTTCTATGTCTGCGATGTCCTCTTTCTACCAGATAGGGGAGTCCTTCCTCCATGTGTTTTAATGTCAGCATTTTTACATGCATGTCCTGTTCCACATTCAATGCCTTTTTACTGAATTCGATACCAGCCAGAATGAATTGGCCCGAGTGAGGCTGTGTCGCATTTGAGTAAGAGCACTGTTCTGGAGTCGGCGCTAAAGACACGTGCGAATGACTGTTTTCCCCTTAGTGGGGGAATTCTCCCCATAGATCACACATGTCTACAGGAATGTGCTGCGTCGCAACAGACTGAGAGGGGTTTTCCCAAAATTCCCCATAAAATAGGCCTAACCGCTGCGGTTGAGTTTAAGAGCACAATTTAATTTATATGAATTATTTGATTGGTTTAGCAGTTTCAAAAACCATCTGTTTGATTCATTTATGCATTAAAAAGTGGGTTGAGTTCATGGCTCGGTAGTAACGTGTCTGCCTAATGGTAATTTTCACGGCTTGCGAGTGCGGCTGTCATTTGAAATCTATTTCCTTATTTAGCGAACATCTGTGCTAGCAATGTCAAAGCAGACGATGGCTCATTGAATCCAGGGGCCGTATGGGTAGAAATGTGTTAGCGCTTTAGCATCTTGCTAGCGTCTTAGCGTCTTCTCACAGCATCGCTCCGCAGAGGTTTCTGACATGCCGTGCCTGACACGAACTTGATAGCATTTTGCGTCTCCGAGTCGGAAACCCCCTCTGGGATGGCATGGCTGTTGTGTGACGACGCTGCGAGAGCTGTTGAGAATCATGCAGTGTTTGTTTAACATTAGCGTAACGCTCACACAGAGTTAGCGTCGCTAGCCCCAAAGGGGGTTAGAAAGTCTGCTGTAAGTGTGTCAGCACCAGGTGGAGTCTTACTTCTGTTTTTGCTCTCTTTGTTCCCACCCATTCTCTGTTTCTCCCCCGTGTACTTGCTTCCGCTGTTCCACACTGTTCCAGTGACATGTGAAATCTTTGCTTGAGCCCGGAGCACATCACCTGTTCTGGTGCACGGTGGCACACACGTATCCCAGCTAGAGAAAGCAATGTGTTGTATAAGACCACTCTGTTTGATTGTTGTGTGTCACCAACCTATGTCATGGTGCTTGTACCAGAGGTGGTCTTGAAATGAAATGTATTGTGTTTGTTCATGTAAGTGTGTTTATTTTATGAATGCTCTCTCTCTCTCCTCCTTTCCAGTGAGCCCCAGTGAGAACAACAGGGCATTTGGTCTGAGCTCTATGTGGCCCCTGGAGGGCCCTCCACACAACAAGCAGGCTAATGGGGACCGGCTGGGCCCTCACTGGAGGCCCCAGAGCCCCAAGAGCCCCAAAGTCCTTCGCTTAAGCCCCCAGGAGAGCAGGTAGTGTAACCCTCTCACCTCTCCCTCACACCCCTCCATACACAGGGCCATATATGGATTTTTATTTTTTTACCGTATTAGCTAAAGCAGAACGAGTGTGTTTCGAAGTCATTGTGTGTGTGTTACAGTCTTTCAATGAGAGCCAAACTCCTGGATATGGACAGCAATGAGAACGGAGACTCCAAGGATGACTTTGAGGAGTACAGACCCTCCACGCCACAGCCTGCCCAAAACGGTATGCTCTTCATCACTACCATATTCACATGCACACACACCACCTCTAGCCTAACTAAGTGGGTCACAGCTGATTGTAAATTCTAAATTAGTATTCTGTATTCATGAGCTGACCGACCTACCTCGCTCGCTTTCTCCCTCTCGCTACCACCATCTCTTTCCCTATCGCTCTCAATCTCTCTCTCACGCGCTCTCTCCCTCCCTCCACTTCTCTCTCTCCATCAAACTCTCCATCTCCCTCTCTCTACCTTTTTCTCGCACTCCCTCTCCATCTCCCCAGGCTCCTCAGTGAAGGAGCCCCCCAGGCCTTCTCTATCTCATGGGGATTCGGGCAGTGAGGAGGGGCTGGAGGGGAGTTCCCCGGCTGGTTCCCCAAGGCCCGAGCACCGCTCCCTGGGAGGCCTGCTGAGGAGCACCCACCGGGCCCTACTGGGAGGAGGCTCTCTCCTGGCCTCTGTGGCCCTGGGACGACACTTGGACGTGCCACACATCCCCCCCAGGGTGCCCCCCCGGACTAACCCCCACCACCACCCCCCACAGGAGGTCAACATCACGGCCCCCAAAGTCCCCTCCTCGGACCCCCTGTGGTGGATGACCTTATAACCTTCTCCAGCTCGGAGCCCTTACCCCGGCCCCTCTTTGACTTCCCCTGCGCCCTGCACGCCCCTGAGGTGAAGCCCCTGCCCCTCACGCCGCCTCCCCCTAACCCCCGGGAAAGGGCCTGCCACAGGCATGCCCAGGCCCTCCAGACACCCCAGAGCCCCCAGGCTCCCCGGAGCCTCCATCACCAGACCCAGGAACAGGCCAGCCCAGGAGAGTGGGTCTGCCACAGGCATGCCCGGAGTCCCCAGCAGCAGAGCCAGGTCCTGGGTCAGGCTAGCCCAGCGGAGTGTGCCCCTTCCCCCCACCACACCAACGGGGCGCCTGTCTGTGACGCCTGGGGCCACGGGGCGGACAGGAGGAGGAGGTCCAGCCAAAGCCTGCTCTCAGCCTCTCAACTAGGTGAGGGTAAACACACACGCACCACAAATACAAATGCATGCAATGCGAGCAACACATTGACGCAAGCACAGAAATATATATACACACACACACACAAACTCCCTCACCCCACTTCCCTTCCCCCTCCAGACAGGGGATTTTTTTTATTTCATCATTACAGAGCAAAAACTAACATCTTATCCATATGCTTACATGTACGTAAGCGCAGCTCAGTTCTGACCGTTACTTCTCCAGTCAGTGATTTAACGATGGTGGAACAGGAGCACTGCAAATGTAATAGATTCTCACAGCGAATCTAAGGGGTGTTTTAAAGCGTTGCCCTCCGGTGCCATTTTGATATGCTAACTTCATATCTAGTCGCAACACTGTTCTCTCTAAGGATGCCGTCTTGGAACTGCCTCGAGCTGATCATCAAGCCTGCGTCTGCTTGTAATGCTGCTAATAACTTTCGTCTTAGAGCTAGAATCAAACAACTCGTCAACTCTTGACATGCACGCGGCGGTGAAAAGAACATAAAACAAGTAGCAAATCTGTTACCCTGTGCCCCAATATGTTTGTTCTGATATTGACTTAGAAAACACACAGGTTGTTGGCAGCATAGAAATGAAATTACTGGAACTGGGGAGGAAAAAAAACTCTGACTGCAGCAAATTGACTGCAATCTCACGGGTCCACTCAATATGCCTGAGTGATTGTGTTTCTATACTTTTGGGTGTTTTTTTTTTGTGGAAGTTCCAAATGGCACCCTATTCCCTATATAGTGCACTACTTTAGACCAGGGCCCAAAGTCAATAGGGTGCCATTTCGGAGGCGGCCTTGGAGAGCTAACGACAGAGGATTTGTTTTTGTTGACTGAAAAGGGATGTTTGGTCGGTTCTCTGATCGTGGAGTTCTTGATTGTGGTTCCATGTCAGCTGAACTCCTTAGCACCTCCAGAGAGCTGTCTCTGATCGAACACACACCCACACCTTTTCAACGCTATCGTCTGCACGTGAGCTCGTCTCGCTTCAGTGCTTCTTCAATGCCCTGTTAGGATCTACTCTCCATCGCGGGGCTCCCGAGTGGCTCGGCAGTCTTAAGGCCCTGCATCTCAAGAGCTGGAGGCGTCACTACAGATCCTGGTTCGATTCCAGGCTGTATCACAACTGGCCGTGTTTGGGAGTCCCATAGAGCGGTGCACAATTGCTGTTGTTGTTGTTAACTGACTTGCCTAGTTAAATAATGGTTCAATGAGAAAAACAAAGTGGGGCTTTTGTCAGTCTGCAATGTTAGACTAAGAACAGAATGTCTGCACACTTATTTGATGCGTTTTAGTGAAACGATATATACATATTTATTATCTCTGTGTCATCTCTCTCTCTCAGTTTTAGACCTCCCCCTTTGCCAGGACAGTCTGGAGTCAGAAGACAAGCCCTCTGCAGTCCCCTTCTCCCTGTTCCCTGACCCTCGCCTCTGGAGCCCTAAAACACGTCGCCTTGAGGTCAACGTCGTCCCGCGCCCGCGCCCCTCCCCCATCCGACCCCGCATTGACCCGTGGAGCTTCATCTCAGCCGGGGGCGGGGGGTATGGTGTTGTCCAGGGGCCCCGGCGGTCAGACTGCCACCTGCTGGGGTACCAGCCTTCGCCAACTAACCCCTTCACGAACTGTGACCCCTTCCCCTCCCCGGACTGTGACCCGTTCTCCCTGAGGGCCTACCCATCGTCAGGCATCACGCGTGACACACCGGTGCCCTTTGACCCCTTCTCTGCACCGTTTCCTACCTCCCGCTCAGCGCCTTGCTCCACCAACGGGTCCCCGACCCTGCCCACATTCCGGGTGGCACCCCTGAACCCGGCTGACTCACCGCTCATTGACCTGGGCTGGGCTGCTGCGTGCGGGGTCGGGGTCAAGCCCCTGGATGTCACCAAAGAGAAGACGCGACCCAGGAAGACTCTAGGACTCAAGCCCTTCAAGTCCCCTACGCAACTCCGAGATGATCGCTTCTAAACTAAACCCCCAACCCCTACTCCGGCCCCCGGAGAGCCGGAGCTTGACTTTATCACAAGAGTTTTTACAGACATTCTCTTTTTTTTTTAGGAACCCCCCTCCTAAATGGACGGACTACAGGCTATGTCTATCCTGTGTTAGGAATGAGTCCTTTTCAAAACAAAAATGCACATTTCCCCTGGAGTGGTTTTGACTTGTCCTCCATGTTGCCTTAGAAACCAACCAGGAAGCTAATCCTGCTAGCCATCTAGCCCAGTGACAATGGATTGTTGGAGTGGGAGCCCTGTGCACAAGAACCAACGCCTTTTATTCCAAACAAAGGATTCCTCTCTCCCTCTACTCTCCTCTCTTTTCTCTCGTTCCCTCTCTCTTGCTCCCTCTCTCTCGTTCTCTCTGTAGAGTCAGATCAGTGAGCATCTCCAGACTCAATCAGACGCCTCCCTATCTCCCCCACTCATTTCTCTCACTACTTTTGAAGTGTCTGGAAACAGTGGCTCGCTTTATCTTTCTGTATCCTCCCTAGCTCTGAAAGCATCCTTGTCTTGAGTGGTGAACCTACTTCAGGACCTATTTTCGATGATTTGGCTTAAATGTGCAATGGACTGGGAGCTACGTGATGATGAAAGTCTTACCCTCTATAAGCAGAGTTGTCTCTCAAGCGTTTGACTCTCTTTGCAATAGACTGTAGGTGGGTCAACGTGAGAGAGCACTTCAAGAATAGCTACAGAGGCGCCATAAATTCCTTTTAAACTTTTCTGCATAAAGCAAAAGAAACCCAGGGCCCAGGCATTCCACTAGGAAGCAGATAACATTCTGACGACATTCCCAGAATGCGACTGATTTGTTTAGCAGGTCGGCAGGTGACAAAGCATCAGGAGACGAGTGCCTCGACCCACATTTTTATACATGTCCCTCCCTACAGTATAGCAGAATGGTATGACCCATAACCCTAGCCCCTCACATTTTTCCAGTATTATGTACCAGGATTGGTTCTGTCTGGTAAATCTGATTGGATTAAATCCAGGAAGTGACTAATTGGCATGTTAGGAGGTACGCTACAGTATAATAGCTCGCAAACAAATTTAGTTGAGACCCCCCACACACACACACACAAAAGCCATGTCATTGGAATACGTTGGCTGTTCCATTCTAGGGGAATCGACCCGCGTGGCAAGATTTGTGATTAGTCTTAACTGTGCTGACGAACCGGGTGATAATAATGAATTAAGGTTGCGATAAAGACAGGGTTAATTTAATGAATATGGAGATATGCCTAATTAATTACTTTCCTCCAACATAAAGTTTGTATTTAATGAGTCAGGATCTGAAATGGGATTTAAGTGGCACTGTGCGTTTTAGTGGATTCCATGGCAGGAGTCCCCTTCAATGGGATGGCAGATAATTTCCTGATCATGTGACCTGACCGGGGGCCCAGAGTTCTTACTTCCGGGTCAGGTCACATAGTCAAGGCCAGGAGTTGTTCTTGACTATCATTCATAGCCTGACCTGAGAACAAGTGGGATAACTGCTCTTCTCTTGAGCCAAAGAGATTGGGTCTGTTATTGACTCGTGCCATTGGCTAACAGACTACTGACTGGACTGCGTCTCAACCGATAAGGTGCCTCCCCTCTCTACCTCTCCCCTTATTGCACATAACTACTTAGAGACCTATCACGTTTAATCCAGATGGTCATTCTTACCGAGATTTGTTTGAGAGGCCTTTCTGGTTTAAGACTACAGTATGTCATCCCACATTTCTTCCTCACTATTACATATCAGATCATGAACAGAATGTGTGCATTTACTCCAGGAGCCGTTACATGCACTATGGCATTTCATTTGTGGTTCAACTTAGGTTAACAGATATCGGCATTGAGGTAAACCGACACTGAGCCTATAAAGACAATCCAATGCAACTCTCAGTAGTGATGTAGTCATCACCGAAGGACAAGGAAATGGGCAAGAATATGACATATTTTGGATTATAAGAGCATCTGCAAACAATAATTGTATTCACATTCATCATAGTATTACATATTGGCATTTCAAAACGTCCCTTTTACAGGTTGGTTTGTGTATTTGTAACCCTGTGACACTTTGATTTAAGGCTTTAAAACACAAAAATACACATTTTATTTCCCTGACTTTTAAGGGTCTAAACCGATGTGTCGTGCATGTGCATCAAGGAAGTAGTGCACTTCTTTGGACCACAGCCTATAAGTTCTCTGGACTTAAGTAGTGCACTATATAGGGAATACAGTGCCATTTCGGGAAGGAGAAACTGTCAGTAAACAGAAAATGAATACAGAGCTCCTTGGCTCTGGCCCCCTGGCTTTTCCATATCCCATCCCAGTCGTCTAAAGCAGTGACAGGTGTGTTATTGCTTACAATACTAATCCACACAAGACCCCTACGCTATAACCTCGTCATACAAGTCGACAGGCGCTACATCCTCCCATCGCCATTATGGGGTTTTGTGTCGCAGTTACAGCCGGCCCCTGCAATTCCCATAGCGACAGGATGAAACCCAAACTGATGTTTGCAATTGTAGCAAGAGTTTTCGGTATTGCTGCCTGTCTGTCACGTCAAGAGTCTAGGCCCTAGCCCTCATATCCGACACAGTTCTTCAAGGTCTTATCTTTAGACTTTGATTTCCCTTAGATGCCACGCTGTCAGTCAGTTGGATGCGTCAAAGTCCTCAAAGGCTATAGTGTCGTACACGGAGAACCCCAAATGTGCTCAACTTAACTTCTTAACTGTTGTGAGGTTGTATGTTTGCCCTACTAAGGGCAGAGTCACTTTACACGTATGTGACGATCTTGTGTAGATTATATCAGTTTGACTATATTTTATCATCTTAGGTCAAAGGTCAGAGGGATCCATTTGAGGAGTGTGTTTTGAGTTTGGGAAGCCATCAGACAAACCGATACAGTGGAATCAACCCTTCATTTTGGATGCCATACTACACTGATCCTGTAGTGAGATTGAAAATTGACAATTTTCTTGAAGTAACTAGCTGTTAGGAGCTGAACTGACGTTCAAAGACAATGACCTTGCGAATGACCTTTTGTGGTTGTACAAAAACTTCAGATTCACTCATCTCTGGATAGAATCAAATAAACCTCAGGTCCTTGGCCTGTTCCCCTCTGTTTCGCTTCATGGTCTTCTAACCCTGGTCACAGCGGTGACAGGTTTTTGGACAGGAGACTAGATTCCTAGAACGCTGTCGGGTCGCTCCGCTGCCTGTCCCTAGATTGATGCGGATGACACGCGACGTTCCAATAAAAATACTCGTGACGAGTTGTTTGTGACGCACTGCCCTTTCAGGCATTGCCTCATCCGTCATCAGGAATCAATGTCCCCATCCGGGCTGACAGGCCAAATGAAACAGAGATTTGCAGAGGAGGAGAGGAAGGTAAACCCAATAGACCATGTTACGACTACTCAACTACAAATACTGGCTTCATTCAGGCTTACTTTGTCCATTCATGTCGAGCTTTGAGGCGTGTCAGTTATTAACATTAAACCAAATCACTGAAACTCTTTTTACTTTCCCATAGCAAATCGCATCGTGTCTACTACATCAATTTCTTCCGGCTCTGTCTCCTTCATGGTTAATGGAGACTTGGGGTCAGGCGCAGCTCATTTTACCCAGTATCCTCGCTGCTTACCTGGACTGAATGAATCAGCTGTTCATTCAAATAAACCTGATTAAGGACTCCATTACCGTCCTTTCGTACCCAGCTATTATCACCAGAGGGGGGATTATTTCTCTTCGTGGACCGCATTAAAAGGCAACACCTGCCCCTGTCTCTTTGTTCTGCATGATGTCATCAAACAAAATGATTAAAGATGACCTTTACGAACTGTGGCGAGACAATGGCCTCTAGGGAGCCAACTACGTGTCTGTCTGAGTCTAAGCCAATACCAGGTGTAGCCTAGTTCTGAAGCTAGCTCTTAAGCGTAAACATTATTTCTCATCCGTTTTGGTCTGAACACTCGAGGTCACCATCTGTTGTCCTCTTGTTCAAATGATAACACTTAAAGGGATGGTTCACCCATATTACAAAATGACACATTGCTTACAGGGTAAGGAAACCAGTCTATGGACAAGGTATGACCGCAATCCATACTTTGCTTTTTATTTCCCTGGTACTGTTTCCAAATGCTAACATTTGGAAACAGCGGCTACCCAGAATTCAGTTTAGTTCATGGAAGTGTGAGGAAACGATGCATGGACCAATCTGTGTGGTTATTTAGTTCCAAGGTCTAATTGACTAATTGTTTCATCTAAAGAGCTACTTTTATTTTGAATCAACCCTGTGCCAAAGAGCCGTTCCCTGTACACAAAGCATATGGAGCACAGCGTTTGAATCTCTCTCTTATGGAACTGTCAACATTTGAAGACGTTGATGGAAAGAGAACATTATCCAGTCAACACTAATTAGACTGAATCAGATCAATTAAGTGTCTGAATACTCTTTTCCTTGCCCTTTGCTGAATTTGAATAGACCTCATTACATGCTGACAAGGTTAAACGTTGCTATCGGAACAACCTAGGTAAGAAAAAGGAAAAGAAAAAAAACTTTGCTATTCAAGGTATTTGGGGGTATTTGTAGTGGGTGGTCTATTTCAGGTGCTGCTTCAATAAAGTTTTTGAATCGAATTCAAATTCATCAAAGAACAAGCAGCCGATTTTTAAAAGAGGACGGTGCAATTCCCTGGGTCTTTGTGGAAGAACATGTGGGACTCCCACTCAGAAAATCACAGTACTGTATAGCACTCCTTCCTGCTGTGACCGGCTCCCATCAGCTTACAATGGAGTTTTATATAGGGGGACAAATGAGAGGATATATTTATAACGGCCCTTTTTTTACACACTGGACTGAAAACCTTTTTGAAGAGGGCCAGAGACAGAGTCTACATTAGGATGCTTGATTGCTTCATATTTTTTGGGCGACCTGGTTTTTAATTTGTATTTTTTTGTATTTTACTTTAGGTCTTCACTGGAGTATTTAAGATAAAAACAGTATGGGTGCTTCACCAGGGGCGAATCTTAACATTCCTGCTTACAAATTGAACCAAAAACGGTTTTGTATCACACACATCTCTCTAGGCATCCCAGTATTTCTTTGAAACAGAAAATCAAAAATATAGTTGAGAGATATCCTCCTGACATTGAACAAGATCCCAAACTGAGATCCCTTCGATAAGCACCCATACTGTGCATAAAACTGCTATCTTCCTAGACATAGATGAGGTCTTCAAGTTTCACTGAAACAAGGTTTGACAACGGTGGACATTTTGTGACCTCCCTGTCTTTGTAGACTATCTATTTGCTTTGTGTTCTGTTCAACATTCCTTTCTGAATCATTTTTTGTTTGTTTCAAAAGCATATGTTATGTCAGTGTTTCTTAACCCTGGATTTGGAAACAGTGGGCTATGTGATGAAATGTTGCGTTGCCTCAAATACTGCAATACAACTTCCAGATTTGGTTTCTGCTCGTATGAGCTAGGTTGTTTTGTCGTTAGGCTTTGAGAGGATGTTGTCGTTCATTGTGTTGTGTGTTTGTGAAATTTCGCACTGGGCTGGGCCTAATCAAAAACTATTTTGTTGTTTGTGCGTCAGAGGCGTGTATGTGAGAGAATGTGTGTACTTGTTTTTTTTGTTCTTGACTATTTTAATTGGGTTTAACCTGTGAAAAACATAAAGGAAAAACTCAAAGAAAACGAGACCAAATAAAATATAACAACCTTGACATGTGTGGGCTTGTTATTTTCGTTTTTTTATTCAAAAGCCAACAATAATAAATACATTATTTTTGTACTTTTTCCAAGGTGTTATTCTTCTGCCTCAACTCATGTCAAAATAAGTCCCCCACAAGCTGAGAAGGGGTAAAACGGCAATGGTGTGTTGCGCATGGCTTGCTAACCCACATATGGCGCTCATGCAGAACTTTTAATTTGACATGAGGTGAAGCAGCGAGGAAGTGATATATATATATATGACACACACACAAAAGCATGTGGACACCCCTTTAAATTAGTGGATTTGGCCTTTTCAGCCACACCCGTTGCTGACAGGTGTATAAAATCGAGCACACAGCCATTCAGTGACTTTCAACGTGGCACTGTCATAGGATGCCACCTTTCCCAAAAAGTCAGTTTGCTAGAGCTGCCCTGGTCAACTGTAAGGGCTGTTATTGTGAAGTGGAAATGTCTAAGAGCAAAAACGGCTCAGCCTCGAAGTGGTAGGCCACACAAGCTCACCGAACGGGACCGCCGAGTGCTGTAGCGTGTAAAGATTGTGCCTCTGGAAGCAACTTCAGCACAAGAACTGCTCGTCGGGAGCTTCATGAAATGGGTTTCCGTGGCCAAGCCGCTGCGCACAAGCCTAAAATCAACATGCGCAATGCCAAACTTCGGCTGGGTGCCAAAGACGTGGATGTCGATTTAAGGCAGCCCCCCGCACCTCTCTGACTCAGAGGGGTTGGGTTAAATGCGGAAGACCCATATCAGTTGAAGGCATTCAGTTGTATAATGGAGCAGGTATCCCCTTTTCCATTTAAAGCTCGCTGCCATCAGAGCGAGTGGAAATGCATTCTCTGGCGTGATGAATCATGCTTCGACATCTGGCAGTCCAACGGACAAGTTTGGGATTGACGGATGCCAGGAGAACGCTACCTGTATGAATGCATAGTGCCAACTGTAAAGTTTGGAGGAGGAATAATGATCTGGGACTGTTTTTCATGGTTCGGGCTAGGCCCCTTAGTTCCAGGGAAGGGAAATCTTAATGCTGCAGCATACAATGACATTCCAGATGATTCTATGCTTCCAACATTGTGGCAACAGTTTGGGAAGGCCCTTTCCTGTTTCAGCATGACAATGCCCGTGTGCACAAAGTGAGGTCCATACAGAAATGGTTTGTTGAGATCAGTGTGGAATAACTTGACTGGCCTGCACAGAGCCCTGATCTCAACCCCATCGAACGCCTTTGGGATGAGCCAGGCCTAATCGCCCAACATCAGTGGACGATCTCACTAATGCTCTTACGGCTGAATGGAAGCAAATCCCTGCAGCAACATTCCAACATCTAGCGGAAAGCCTTCCAGGAAGAGTGGAGTCTGTTTATAACAGCAAAGGGGGGGACCGACTCCATATTAATGCTCATCATTTTGGAATGAGATGTTGGACGAGCAGGTGTCCCAGTCATGTTGTGAATGTCAGGTGAGGAAAGGCACAGTGTGTCTTTTTGTATTCCTGAAATGATTCTGTGATATGAAAGTTCCAAATGTTTACAAAACCGTATCGTAAACGAGAGTAATGGACGTTCATAAACGTTAAGTGTGCGAACCGTAGAACACATGTGACATACTGTATAGTTTTGACTCAGACCCCGAGGCTGGGTATGCCCGCTTGGATTCTCTAGAGAGCTATAGTACTTCTTTGTGGATATTTTGTTCCCAGCAGGAATTGTATTCAACATGTTGCCTTGTAAGGGGACTGTTTTTAAAATGGTGAAGAGCTACTCTTGAAAATAAAGATGCACAATACATTTACGTGATGCTACAACCAATCTGTAGAAGATAATATAAATCTGTACAGTGCATATAAGGTGGTGAAAATGTCCACAGCGATTTGGCCTACACAAAGTCATGCTCAGTTGAAAGCATGGGTATTTATTTGAATGCTATGTGTTCCATCCATGGTCAAGCGTGTTCTACAGGTGACAGTGCACTGTGTGACTGTGTTAGTGCAGCTGTGGAGACTAATGCTTCTCAGCTTCACGACAAGTGATGAGGTGAGGAGCCGTGTGCAATGAGTGTCTACTGAGGTGTGTGTGCCTATGCGCACAGCTTGTATGAGGGGGCTGAGTTCACAGACCCATTCACTCCCCACACACACACACATCAGAGAGTGTGTTTTTGTCTTCACTGTCAGTACCCTGTCTCACGTCACCTCACCTTGTTTACGCTGTGACTAAGACAGGCCAGGCAGAGAAGTCACAAGCTGTTACAATTTGTGGAAATACAGTCAGCTCCAAAAGTATTGGGACCGTGACAATTTTGTTGTTTTGGCTCTGTATTCCACCATTTTGGATTTGAAATTATAGGGTGCTTTCATCCATATTAGGTGAACCATTTTAGTATTTGGTCCCATATTCCTAACACGTAATGATTACATCAAGCTTGTGACTCTACAAACTTGTTGGCTGCATTTGCTGTTTGTTTTGATTTGTGTTTCAGATCATTTTGTGCCAAATAGAAATGAATGGTAAATAATGTATTGAGTCACTTTTTTTATGGTAGAATAAGAATAGAATGTTTCTCAACACTTCTACATTAATGTGGATGCTACCATGATTACGGATAATCCTGAATGAATCGTGAATAATGAGTGAGAAAGTTAGAGGCATAAATATTATACCCCTACCCACAAAAGGTTAACATCTCCTGTTATTGTTATGGTGAGAGGTTATCATATCTTGGGGGCATGATATGTGTGTCTAACTTTCACTCAAGCTTTTGACTACTTTAATACACATTTAAGTGAATTTGTCCCAATACATGGGGGAGACTATATACAAAAAGGGTTGTAATTTCTAAACGGTTCAGCCGATATGGATGAAAATACCCTCAAATTAAAGCTGACAATTTTCACTTTAACCTCAGTCACTGTATAATATCAAATAGAAAATGCTGGAGCAGAGACAAAATAACATTGGTCACCGTACAAATATTTTTGGACCTCACTGTACATGTTGCCCTGGAACAAAAGAGTATCATATACAAAGATGGGCTATATGGCTGGCTCAGATATTCAATGCAGTGAAACTATACGCCATATACTGAAGTATATATACACACTGTATTGAGTATCTGGTGCAGCTAATGCAATACAGGCTATGTGTAAATGGTTGGTGTTCCTAATGTTCCATCTAGGGTCACTAGTAATATATGTAAAAGGGGGAAACTATTTCAATAGTTCACTGTCCCAATACCCAATTCCATTGTTCAGAGGGTAGGGACACATTGCACACCCTTTGGTTTTCCCATAAAGCACATACACGATTTTACATAAATATTTGAAAATATAAAACTTAAATAGCTCATCAACCACCTAACCTAGCATCCTCATTTCAAATGTCCATTATTCCTCCCATAGAGAGGCATGTTGCACACCCTTTATATAATTTTCTACATTGTAGAATAATAGTGAAGACATCATTATTAAAATAAAAGGGGCATGCAATAGGCAGGGTGAGGACAGGCAGAAGTTCATGAACCAGGTCAGAGTCCGAAATGTACAAGGCGGTAGTTGGCAGAAAAGGTCTGGACTGGGAGGGCTTGAAAACAGAGACTAGGAAAAACAGTAGCACGGAACAAACACATTGGTAGGCTTGACGGACTGGCAACAGACAAACAGAGAACACAGGTATAAATGCACTGGGGATAATGGGGAAGATGACACATGGAGGGGGTTGGAGACGAGGACAAAGACAGGTGAAACAGATCAGGGTGTGACATGAAGGTCAGTCAATCAGGAACATTTCAAGACGTTTGAAAGTATCTTCAAGTGCAGGCACAAAAACAATCAAGCGCTATGATGAAACTGGCTCTCATGAGGAGTGTCACAGGAAAGGAAAGCCCAGAGTTACCTCTGCTGTAGAGGATACGTTCATTGGAGTTAACTGCACCATAGAAATTGCAGCCCACATAAATGCTCAGAGTTCAAGTAACAGACACATTGCTGCAAAGAAACTACTACTAAAGGACGCCAATAAGAAGAAGAGACTTGCTTGGGCCAAGAAACACGAGCTATGGACACTAGACCAGTGGAAATCTGTCCTTTGATCAAATAAAATGTATTTATAAAGCCCTTACATCAGCTGATGTCACAAAGTGCTGTACAGAACCCCAGCCTAAAACCCCAAACCGTAAGCAATGCAGGTGTAGAAGCATGGTGGCTAGGAAAAACTCCCTAGAAAGGCCAGAACCAAGGAAGAAACCTAGAGAGGAACCAGGCTATGAGGGGTGGCCAGTCCTCTTCTGGCTGTGCCAGGTGGAGATTATAACAGAACATGGCCAAGATGTTCAAATGTTCATAGATGACCAGCAGGGTCAAATAATAATAATCACAGTGGTTGTAGAGGGTGTAACAGGTCAGCACCTCAGGAGTAAATGTCAGTTGGCTTTTCATAGCCGATCATTCAGAGTATCTCTACCGCTCCTGCTGTCTCTAGAGAGTTGAAAACAGTAGGCCTGGGACAAGGTAGCACGTCCGGTGAACAGGTCAGGGTTCCAGTTGAAACTGGAGCAGCAGCACGACCAGGTGGACTGGGGACAGCAAGGAGTCATCAGGCCAGGTAGTCCTGAGGCTCAGGTCCTCCGAGAGAAACAAAGAGAGCGAGAATTAGAGAGAACATACTTAAATTCACACAGGAAACCAGATAAGACAGGAGAAATACTCCAGATATAACAGACTGACCGTAGCCCCCCGACACATAAACTATTGCAGAATAAATACTGGAGGCCGAGACAGGACGGGTCGGGAGACACTGTGGTCCCGTCCGACGACACCCCTGGACAGGGCCAAACAGGCAGTTTGCCAAAACACAGCCCCCACACCACTAGAGGGATATCTTCAACCACCAACTTACTATCCTGAGACAAGGCCAAGTATAGCCCACGAAGATCTCCCAAACTGGGAGCAAGACATCCTGGTCCGTGACGGGGCTGGTTTTCTTTTTGTAATCCGTGATTGACTGTAGACCCTGCCACATACCTCTTGTGTCTGAGCCGTTGAATTGAGATTCTACTTTGTCTCTATACTGACGCTTAGCTTGTTTGATTGCCTTGCGGAGGGAATAGTTACACTGTTTGTATTCGGTCATGTTTCCGGTCACCTTGCCCTGATTAAAAGCAGTGGTTCGCGCTTTCAGTTTCACGCGAATGCTGCCATCAATCCACGGTTTCTGGTTTGGGAATGTTTTAATCGTTGCTATGGGAATGACATCTTCATCACACGTTCTAATGAACTCGCTCACCGAATCAGCGTATTCGTCAATGTTGTTGTCTGACGCAATACGAAACATATCCCAGTCCACGTGATGGAAGCAGTCTTGGAGTGTGGAATCAGATTGGTCGGACCAGCGTTGAACAGACCTCAGCGCGGGAGCTTCTTGTTTTAGTTTCTGTCTGTAGGCAGGGATCAACAAAATGGAGTCGTGGTCAGCTTTTCCGAAAGGAGAGCGGGGCAGGGCCTTATCTGCGTCGCGGAAGTTGGAATAGCAATGATCCAAGGTTTTTCCAGCCCTGGTTGCGCAATCGATATGCTGATAAAATTTAGGGAGTCTTGTTTTCAGATTAGCCTTGTTAAAATCCCCAACTACAATGAATGCAGCCTCCGGATATATGGATTCCAGTTTGTAAAGAGTCAAATAAAGTTCGTTCAGAGCCATCGATGTGTCTGCTTGGGGGGGAATATATACGGCTGTGACAGACGCAGAGCCTCGGTCTGACGCCATTAAAAGGTCATTGACCACCGTCACAAGTGCAGTCTCAGTGCTATGATGGGGTCTAAAACCAGACTGAAGCTTTTGTATACATTGTTTGTCTTCAGGAAGGCAATGAGTTGCTGTGCAACAGCTTTTTCTAACATTTTTGAGAGGAATGGGAGATTTGATATCGGCCAATTTTAGTTTTTTATATTTTCTGGGTCAAGGTTTGGCTTTTTCAAGAGAGGCTTTATCACTGCCACTTTTAGTGAGTTTGGTACACATCCGGTGGATAGGGAGCCGTTTATTATGTTCAATGCCAAGCACAGGAAGCAGCTCTTTCAGTAGTTTAGTTGGAATAGGGTCCAGTATGCAGCTTGAAGGTTTAGAGGCCATGATTATTTTCATCAATGTGTCAAGAGATATAGTATTAAATAACTTGAGTGTCTCTCTTGACCCTAGGTCCTGGCAGTGTTGTGCAGACTCAGGACAATTGAGCTTTGGAGAAATAAGCAGATTTAAAGAAGAGTCCGTAATTTGCTTTCTAATGATCATGATCTTTTCACCAGAAGTTCATGAATTTATCACTGCTGAAGTGAAAGCCATCCTCTCTTGGGGAATGCTGCTTTTTAGTTAGCTTTTGCGACAGTATCAAAAATACATTTAGGATTGTTCTTATTATCGAACAGCAGTGAGGGCTCTTTGATACTGCAGTGCTGTCTTTCCAAGCTAGTTGGAAGGCTTCCAGTTTGGTGTAGCGCCAGAGCTTGGGTATTTTCTGTAGGAAGCTAGTTTCTTATGACAAATGTTTTTTGTTTTTAGGGGTGCGACTGCCTCTAGGGTATGACACAAGGTTAAATTGAGTTCCTCAGTTAGGTGGTTAACTGATTTTTGCAATCTGACGTCTTTGGGTAGGTGGAGGGAGTCTGGAAGTGCATCTAGGAATCTTTGGCATGTCAGAGAATTTATAGCACGGCTTTTGATGATCCTTGGTTGGGGTCTGAGCAGATTCTTTGTCGCGATTGCAAACGTAATAAAATGGTGGTCCAATAGCCCAGGATTATGAAGAGAAATATTAAGATCCACAACATTTAATCCACAGGACAAAACTAGGTCCAGGGTATGACTGTGGCAGTGAGTAGGTCCGGAGACATGTTGGACAAAACCCACTGAGTCGATGATGGCTCCGAAAGCCTTTTGGAGTGGGTCTGTGGACATTTCCATGTGAATTTTAAAGTCACCAAAAATTTGAATATTATCTGCCATGACTACAAGGTCCGATTGGAATTCAGGGAACTCGGTGAGGAATGCTATATACGGCCCATTAGGCCTGTAAAGAGTAGCTAGAAAATGTGATTGAGTAGGCTGCATAGATTTCATGACTAGAAGCTCAAAAACAGTCTTTTTTTTGGTAAATTTAAATTTGCTATCGTAAATGTTAGCAACACCTCCGCCTTTTGCGGACTGTGCGGGGGATATGGTCACTAGTGTAACCAGGAGGTGAGGCCTCATTTAACACAGTAAATTCATCAGGCTTAAGCCATGTTTCAGTCAGGCCAATCACATCAAGATTATGATCAGTGATTAGTTCATTGACTATAACTGCCTTGGAAGTGAGTGATCTAACATTAAGTAGCCCTATTTTGAGATGTGAGATATTATCACAATCTCTTTCAATGATGACAGGAATGGAGGAGGACTTTAGTCCAGTGATTGATCATATTCCAGTGATTGATCTGATGAATCCAAATTTGTGTCTTTGTGAGTATGTGAATGGATGATCTCCGCATGTGTGGTTCGCAGCATGAAGGAGGAGTGTGATGGTGTGGGGGTGCTTTGCTGGTGACACTGTTGGTGATTTATTTAGAATTCAAGGCACAATTTGCCAGCATGGCTACCACAGCATTCTGCGGCGATACGCCATCGCATATGGTTTGCGCTTAGTGGGACTATCATTTGTTTTTCAACAGGACAAACACACCTCCAGGCTGTGTAAGGGCTATTTGATCAAGAAGGAGAGTGATGGAGTACTGCATCAGATGACCTGGCCTCCAAAATCACCCGACCGCAAACCTATTTAGATTGTTTGGGATGAGTTGGACCGCAGAGTGAAGGAAAAGCAGCCAACTGCTCAGCATATGTGTGAACTCCTTCAAGACTGTTGGAAAATAATTCCTCATGAAGCTAGTTGATAGAATGCCAAGAGTGTGCAAGGCCATCATCAAGGCAAAGGGTGGCTACTTTGAAGAATCTCAAATATAAAATATTTTGATTTGTTTAACACTTTTTTTGGTTACTACATGATTCTATATGTGTTATTTCATGGTTTTGATGTCTTCACTATTATTCTACAAAGTAGAACATCGTAAAAATAAAGAAAATCCCTTGAATGAGTAGGTGTGTCCAAACTTTTGACTGGTATTGTATTTTTTTTGTTTAAATAACTTAAAATATAATAGCTCCTTGACCATGTGACTGACCTTAATTATTTCAATGTTTGACTTAGAATTATTTCAATAACTCCATCACATGACCTAGGCACGTTAAACCAACTACGTATTGTTCACAGGGTAGGGACACACATTGTACACCCTGTGGCTTTCCCACGAAGCAACGTTAGGGTCCCAGCTCTCTGCCTCGCTCAGTTTCACATAACAATAAGACTTTACGCTCTGCAAAGTTGGACTGCCGGGTTTTGGGAATTCTTAAAGGTTCTGTGTTGAACAGTATGTCAGATTGTCACCTCTTACCTGGACTACTGAACTGGATTACTATTAGCCTCTGTCAACCCTCTTCAATATGTTCAGAATTTTGTTCTGTGTGCTCACTCTGAAGGGGACACCATTTTGGTGTTACTGTTATGGCTCAATTTGTTTGCAGGCATTCTGATGGGCTGGCAGGGGGAGGGCAAAATATAGTGTTTTCCCTCCTCTGGGTCCTTATCTTTAGGGTGTAAAGTAAGGCTGCGGACCGTTGGAGAACTTTGCAGGCAGGCTGTATGCTACTTCTCATTGTGCACATCGTCTGAATGCCATGAAACCTTTTAAAGGCCACTGTTGTTCGCTCCCTCCTCGGATCCTTTATTTCACACTACTGGAACCCAAAACTTCTACAAACCTGGGAAAACTTCACGTCCACTCTCCACCGACTCCTGTTTAGGCTAGGGCTCATTTCAAGGCTTTACTGTTAACCTACAAAATCATTGCATAGACTTGCTCCCACTTATATCTCTGATTTGGTCCATCCGTACATAATGTAGGTATGCTACACGTACGCTACGGTCACGAGACACAGGCCTCTTTATTGTCCCTATAATTTCAAAGGAAACAGCTGGAGGCAGGGCTTTGTCCTATAGAGATCCTCTTTTATGAAATGGTCTGCCAAACCACGTGAGAGAAGCAGACTCGGGTCTCAACCTTGAAGTCTTCACTGAAGACTCATCTCTTCTGTAGGTCCTATGATTGTGGCTCAGCGAAGGTGAACAGCAAGGCGCTGGTGATAGGAAACACCCTTGCTGTCTCTGCCTGGCCGGATCTCCACTCTCTCCCAAGACTTTCTGCCTCTGACCCGATTACAGAGGCTGAATCATTGGCCTGTTCGCACTCTCCCATGATGTCCACATGAGGGAGCATCACATCATGCCAGGCTTTGTTCACTATACTTGACTCCCTTGGGTGGGTTGAGTCACTGACTTAATCTTCCTGTCCGGTTTTGCGCCCCATAGGAGTAATGCGGTGGGGGAGATCTTCCTGGGCTATACTCGACCTTGTCTCATGGTCGTAATCTAGTGGTCTGTTGATTTCCATTGAGGGGTGTGGGGGCTGTGCTTCGGCAACATTTGTGGTGTTTATCCTGCCTGACTGACTCTGTCCGGGAGTAATTTTTGACAGGTCCACAGAGATGCCCAATCCCCCTTGTCTCAGTCCCCGGTATCTATTGTGTTCTGTATGATCCCTCTGATCCTTTAGCTCTCTGTTTCTCCTTACGCACACACACACACACACTGTACACAGCGATTGATCGATCTTAATGTTGTATATTTCTCATTCTAGGTAGAACAAAGGTTTATACCTAGCACCAAATGCGGTTTCCCTATGGGGACATGCAAGAGTAGTCTAAATGTTCTACTTAGCAGCTATTTTCCTAAGAGTGTACAACCATAATCCATTAATTTGCCATTCAGTTCCTGTGATGTGCTCAGTGTGTTGCTGGAATTCTGTAATTTGTCATAGTTTGTCAAATGTTTTGTTAAATTCAATTGAATATTTAACTGCAATTTCAAGAGGTATATTTCTCTTTCAAGTCCTTCCGTAGTTTGAATATGAAAGGCATTGTGGTTAATCTCTTCTATAGACTCCAGAAGTTTAATGTTGTGTTGAAAAATGTGTCCCGTGATTTCACTGGCGGTAATAGATTAATCTTTTTTTACTTCTAGTGAGCCAAAGAAATTGCATTTGATTTATAAAAACAGTTATTGAAGGATGACAGAAATAGGTAGGAGGGGGAGCTGTGGGATTATTTAAGACACTTTTTTGAAGATGTAGGGTTTGTTGTTTTCAACAGGGACTCGGCTGTCTTAGCTTCAAGATGAGAATGAGAACAGCAGTCTCGGTTGAGTGACCCGTCTTGAAGCCTGACTGGTTAAGGTCAAGAATATCGTTCTGAGATAGTGAGAGAGTTGGTCAGAGACAGCACGCTCAAGTGCTCTGGAAAGAAACGATACCGGTCTGTAGTTTTTGACGTCAAAGGGGTTGAGTGTTGGTTTCTTGAGGAGGGGAGTGACACTGGCCATTTTGAAGTCAGTGGGGACTCAGACAGTGATCAGGGATCAGTTGATGAGGGAAGTGAAGAATGGGAGGTCTCCAAAGACAGTCTGGAGAAGGGAAGAGGGGATGGCACTGGGCGAAAAGGGTCCATATCAGGGGATATCTTTACATTGCACATTTTCGATATTCTAGAGAATACAGACCATTTCCAATGCATATTTGGTGTTTTGTGGATATGCACCATATCCTGACAAATTTTGACCTTTTTTACTCTCCAATTGGTAGTCGCTGCATCGCCCGTACGGACTCGGAACAGGCGAAGGTCGAGAGCCAACACGAACCTGCCTCAATATCCTGAGATATGTGACATTCAGTGGTATAAAGTAACTAAGTAAAAATACTTTGAGTACTACTTAAGAAATTCTTTGGGGTATCTGTTCCTTACTTTGCTATTTATGTTCAGCACAGCGTCTAGAAACATGGAATATAGATGAATAACAAATTGGTAATAAACATGTGATAGACATGTAATAAGCAATGGCTTCTATTAAAGGGTTACACACCATTCACACGAGACACAGAAAAAAAAAAACTTAAAATATAACAATTGAGGGTCCGCTTTCTCCACACAGTGATTTGCAATGTTTCACATTTAATGTTTCCCACTGCAAATCACTGTGTGGCGAAAGCGGACCCTCAGTTGTTGACAGGGGAAGAGGTTCAGCAGTTTGAATTACTTAGGGACTATTACAGAAAGAAGCCTCAACTTCACTGAAAATGTTACACTTACCTGCTATGGAGACATGCGCCTTGATGGAGTTCCCACAACCCCGTGGCGCTATTACACCTGCCACATACACCTGCCGCCTGTTAAATCAAGCTGAGGAAGGCAGTCAGTATGGGCTCTGCTGTCTGAGGGCAGCAGTGCTCGGGTCTTTCGAGGCTGTATGACACACTGGCAAGGAGGAAGACAACACAAATAGCAGGGGACTTAATTCACAATCTGCGCGCCTTCTTCCATCGCGTGCACTCTAGTCTGAGGTACAGAACATACACCAAAATTCATTAACAACTGCGGCAGGGGCAGCTTCATTACCACTGCAATCTGGCTGCTCAATTAGATAAAGAAGCTATTGAAATTCTTAGTCAATAACTGACACCACCTATTGTATAGGTCCTGGATGGCAGGAGAGAGCATCCCAAAGTTGGTTTGGGGCAATGTAAGTTGCCCGGTGGCAATTTTTATGAATTGTTCAGCAGTCTACTGGCTTGGGGGTAGAAGCTGTTGAGGAGCTTTTTGGTCCTAGATTTGGCGCTCTGGTACCGCTTGTCGTGCGGTAGCAGAGAAAACAGTCTATGACTTGCGTGACTGGAGTCTCTGACAATTTTATGGGCCTTCCTCTGACACCTCCTGTATATAGGTCCTGGATGTCAGGAAGCTTGGCCCCAGTGTACTGGGCAGTTCGCACTACCCTCTGTAGTGCCTTACGGTCAGATGCGGAGCAGTTGCCATACCAGGCAGTGGTGCAACCGGTCAGGATGCTCTCGATGATGCAGCAGTAGAAACTTTTGAGGATCTGGGGACCAATGCCAAATCTTTTCAGTCTCCAGAGGGGGAAAAGGTTTTGTCGTGCCCTCTTCACGACTGTCTTGGTACGTCTGGACCATGATAGTTTGTTGGTAAAGTGGACAACAAGGAACTCTCGACCAGCTCCACTACAGCCCCGTCAATGTTAATGGGGGCCTGTTCGCCTTCCTGTAGTCCACGATCAGCCAGCTCCTTTGTCTTGCTCACATTGAGGGAGAGGTTGTTGTCCTGGCACCACACTGCCAGTTCTCTGACCTCCTCCCTATAGTCCGACTTCTCGTTGTCGGTGAACAGGCCTACTGTTGTGTCGTCAGCAAACTTAATGATGGTGTTGGAGTCGTGGGTGAACAGGGAATACAGGAGGGGACTAAGTACACACCCCTATGGGCCCCCAGTGTTTAGGATCAGCGTGGCAGACGTGTTGTTTCCTACTCTTACCACCTGGGGGCGGCCCGTCAGAAAGCCCAGGATCCAGTTGCAGAGGGAGGTGTTTAGTCCCAGAGTCCTTAGCTTAGTGATGAGCTTCGAGGGCACTATGGTGTTGAACACTGTGCTGTAGTCAATGAACAGCATTCTCACATAGGTGTTCCTTTTGTCCAGGTGAGAAAGGGCAGTGTGGAGTGCGATTGAGATTGTGTCATCTGTGGATCTGTTGGGGCGGTATGCAAATTGAAGTGGGTCTAGGGTGTCCGGGAGGATGCTGTTGATGTGAGCCATGACCAGCATTTTAAAGCACTTCAAGGCTACCAATGTGAGTGCCACAGGGTGGTAATCATTTAGGCAGGTTACCTACGCTTCCTTGGGCACAGGGACTATTGTGGTCTGCTTGACAGATGTAGGTATTGCAGACTCGGTCAGGTTGAAAATATCAGTGATGACACTTGACAGTTGGTCCGCGCATGCTTTGAGTACACTTCCTGGTAATCCATCTGGCCCAGCAGCTTTGTGAATGTTGACCCGTTTAAAGGTTTTGTTCACATCGGCTACCGAGTGTTATCCTATAGTCATCTAGAACAGCTGGTGCTCTCATGCATGCTTCAGTGTTTTTTGCCTCGAAGCGAGCATAAAAGGCATTTAGCTCGTCTGGTAGGCACGCGTCACTGGGCAGCTCACATCTTGGTTTCCCTTTGTAGTCCGTAAAAGCCCTGCCACATCCGACGAGCATCAGAGCCGGTGTAGTAGGATTAAATCTTAATCCTGTATTGACAGTTTGCTTGTTTGATGATTCGTCTGAGGGCATAACGGGATTTCTTATAAGTGTCCGGATTAGTATCCCGCTCCTTGAAAGCGGCAGCTCTAGCCTTTAGCTCGATGCGGATGTTGCCTGTAATCCATGGTTTATGGTTTATGGTTGGTCATTGTGGGGACGACGTCATCGATGCACTTATTGATGAAGCCGACAACTGAGCTAGTGTATTCCTCAATGCCATTGGATGAATCCTGGAACATATTCCAGTCTGTGCTAGCAAAACAGTTCTGTGGTGTAGCATCCACGTCATCTGACCACTTTCCTTTTGCTTGTAAGCAGGAATCAGGAGGATATAATTATGGTCAGATTTACCAAATGGAGGGCGGGGGAGAGCTTTGTACGCATCTCTGTGTGTGGAGTAAATGTGGTCAGGATTTTTTTCCCCTGGTTGCACTTGTGACATGCTGGTAAAAATTTGGTCAAACTGATTTAAGTTTGCCAGCATTAAAGTCCCCAGCCACTAGGAGCGCCGCTTCTGGGTGAGCATTTTCTTCTTTGCTTATGGCCTTATAGAGTTGGTTGAGAGCGGTCTTAGTGCCAGCTTCGCTTTGTGGTGGTAAATAGACGGTTACGAATAATACAGATGAGAACTCTCTTGGTAGATAGTGTGGTCTACAGCTTATCATAAGGTACTCTACCTCAGGCGAGCAATACCTCAAGACTCCTTTAATATTAGACATTGCGTACCAGCTGTTACTGACAAAAAGACACACACCCCCACCCCTCGTCTTACCAGAGGTGAATTATCAAATCGGTGTAGATAGCCAGAGCGAACGGACCCGAACGACTATACCACTTAGCTAAGCTATGAATGACGTGAATAATCAAGTCAATAAATGTTGGGTAGTTAGTTAGATAGCATGAAGTAAATATACTGGCAAGTTTGATGTACTAGTAGTCAACTAAAGTTACAGTAGGTAGCTAACACACCGACAATACATCCTGCTGTAATGTTATGCTATGCGGTTCATAAGAATAGCGTAGCTAACAAATTGTCAGCCAACATAAGATGTAACGTAACTTATTTGATAAGTCAATACTTTATTACATTGCTCATACTTGAGAAAAAGTAAAAGATAACTTAATAGGAAATGACTCAAGTAAAAGTGAGTCACCCAGTAAAATCCCACTTGAGTAAAAGTCTAAAAGCACTTGGTTTTAAATATACTTAAGTATAAAAATGTAATTGCAAAAATATACGGAAGTATCAAAAGTAAAAGTATAAATAATTTCAAATTCCTTAAGCAAACCAAACAGCACCATTTTCTTGTTTAAAAAAAAGAAAAAGATTTGTGGATAGCCAGGGGCACACTCCAACACTCAGATATAATTTACAAACAAAGCATGTGTTTAGTGAGTCCGCCAGATCAGAGGCAGGAGGGGTGACCAGGAATGTTCTCTTGATAAGTGTTTGAATTAAACTATTTTCCTGTCCTGCTAAGCACTCAAAAAGTAATGAGTACCTTTGGGTGTCATGGAAAATGAATGGAGTAAAAATTTGTTTTCAAAAATATAAATAGTGAAGTAAAGTACATATACCCCCAAAAAACTATAAGTACTTTAAAGTATTTTTTACTTAAGTACTTTACACCACCCTGTTCATCAAGCCATAATACTAAGAATGATGATTTTTCTCTTTGATGGGGATATGCAAGCTTTCTGAGGGATAAAAACCCTTCTGAACTATTTCTTCCTTCTGATTTGATAGTTCACATTTGACAAATTTATTTTTGTCAATTTCCAGATGATGGCCCTGGCTTTCATTTTGGAACCAGGGATGATTTTATCCCTTTACACTCCTGGGAATTGCAGAAGGGAATAAAATGCCCACCCTGTAGACGTCTGTATCGGTCCGCTAATACAGGACTAGTAAAGGCCCAGTGCACTACTTTTGTGAAAAAAAATGTAAGTTCAATGTATTCTAGTGTTTACCAGCATTTGTAACTTGAGTCTGATAATTATCTGTACAAAACAGTTAATCTGATAAAACTTGTGAAATATAAAAATACTTGCTAAATTAATATATGTTTTCCAGTTTCTTGAAATACTTAGCTAATGCAACTTATGCGTAAACTGGTCTATTCATTCTTTTTCCATTTTAATAGATGCTCTTTCCAGAGCAATTTACAGAAGTGAGTACATACATTTTTATACTGGTCCCCCATGGGAATCAAACCCACAACCTTAGCATTGCAAGTGCCATGCTCTACCAACTGATTCACATCATCACAAACCACTTGATGTCTCAATGTACTCAATTACTGTACTGTGCATTGTGCACATGCATGCCAGAAAAGCCACACTACAACATTAAACAATACATTAATTGCACTATAACAGTGACAAACGGTGCCCACAAACTTTTAGGACCTACATAAGGCTGTCCCAACAGTTAATTCAGCCTCATTTTTTGCCTTTTTAAGAAACATAGCTGATGTTAAAAAATGTGTTTTCTACTGACAATTGTGATGTACAAACTATTGCATAAGGGGCAATCTGTAATTTCGATCAAGACATTAATGAGCAAGCTAGGACTGACGTAGTCAATATAACTATTTGGTCAGCCATTTTCAAATGTACAGCGACAGAATTCAGAACATGGGCCATTCTTACAGTATTCTCCCTGTACACCAAGTCAGAACCATAGGATAAATAAAGGGGCATGTAAGCAGACAACGAAAGCTCTTACAAAATTCAATGATTACATTTCTCTAAAACAGGCTATAGACTACATGTGCACCACCAAGTCAGAACAGTAGGCTAAGTTATAAGGGGTAAATGGACCAAATTATTAGGGTGAGGCACATGGGCTACTAACATCTTACTACACAACATACACTTAGTATTACTTTCTTAGCTACAGTATACATATCTTACTGGCACATTAAATAGTTTATGCAGCAGCATACAATATGTTTTTGGACTCACCTTATTGTGCTGTGCTCACTTGAACAGGAAGGTGGCGCGGCTGTCCTTCCTGTGGGCAAATTTTGTCATCAAACCCTGTCATCAATAGCATTCTCTGGATTTATGATGCTTTCAAGACAACTGGCAACTCAGAAAAAAACAAGATCTAATCATGACGTCAGTGATCTTCAGGTTGGAACTCTAGAAAGAGGCCCGAGTTCCCGACTTGGAATTTCGAGTTGGATGACCGTTCAAAATGTAGTTTTCCAAGTTCCCAGTTGTCTTGAACTCACTGAAGTCTGAGATTTCCTAGTTCCGAGTTTCCAGTTGTTTTGAATGCAGCAGATGTCATGCTGGATTGACAGTATGGCCAATGTATTCAACCTTTTCTAGGCCCATGGTGTTGCATGTGAATGTTTATCCTTTAAAGCTTGGATAAGAGACCCTTAAACCTTGACTTGACCACACACTCACTCCACTGAATAGCAGGCTAGTGATTGCTTAGCAATGTCCAATGGCCGATGAGCACTGATACGTTTTCTTTATAATTTCTCTTCATATGACAAGGATTGAAAAGGATTTGCCAGTAGATTGTCGACTTGATTCACGATGAATCATGAGGATGACGGCTTGTCTAGCTTGCTAGCGAAGATTTTGAAAGTATGATGTTGACATGATCAGTCCAATCAAAGCTACTGTAGATATGTCATTTGACATAATTTTATCTGTGGCCAAGTCTTCTTGGAGGGGAACTTCTAATGTAAATCTATGGCAGCACCCAAGGGGCTTACGTTTTCGAGTTCTGAGCCAAACACGGCGAAACCCCTACACTCTGTATGTTCCGCTGGCTGCCCCACCACTACAGAAAGCACTGAGCTGGGCTGAAACACCTGCATTTTGGAGCTGCC
The DNA here is from genome assembly GCF_018296145.1 of Oncorhynchus tshawytscha. Taxonomy (NCBI): domain Eukaryota; kingdom Metazoa; phylum Chordata; class Actinopteri; order Salmoniformes; family Salmonidae; genus Oncorhynchus; species Oncorhynchus tshawytscha. Next base: position 27,802,706 of record NC_056438.1, read on the forward strand.
TTACTCAAGAAAGCAAAAAAGAGACCATGTTTGAATGTGGCTTTATTAACTCAATGATATGTGACGGGTATTAATGCCAGTATAACAGGCACCTGCCATGAATGGCGGGTCGCCACTGATTGTGCACTGTTTCTTTTCATGGTGATAGAAAGTCCACTGCAGAGGAGGCTGCAGAGGGGAGGACGACTCATAATTATGGCTGGAATGGAAACAAATGGAACGGCGTGTTTGATGTGTTTGATATTCCACTCATTCTGCTCCAGCCATTACCACAAGCCCATCCTCCCCAATTAAGGTGCCACCAACCTCCTGTGGTCTACAGGTACAAACCCACGTCGACCAGCCTATGTACAATACAGTAATGTACATTTACATAGTGGTTTGTAAGGATGATAAATGAATACTGCAAATGAATACTGTTATTTGATCCACAGAAATATTGAATTTGATGTAGATGTTTTGTGTCTTTGTCCATAACCTTGCACCTTTTGATGTAAATATCTTAGGATAGGGTTTTTGTTCTTTCTGGATTGCATTATAATGACAATCACAGAGAAAGGGATAGGGTAACAAATCTTACAAATGAACCTACTTTTTTGCCAAAGCAGAGTTCCTGAATTTTTTTGTTGCCTGCGCTACAGAAGTCTATATAGGTCTGCTAATACTTGTAAAGACCCACTGATCACATTTGTGAGTTTTTATTTAATATATATATATATATATATATATATATATATCTCATGTGGGTGAGCGGTTTGCTAATGTCAACGTTGTGAACAGAGGGTCCCATGGTGGGGTTATGGTACGGGCAGGAATAAGCTAAGGACAATGAACACAATTGGCAGTTTGAATGCACAGCCATTCATCCGCTGCCATCACCTCATGTCTCAGCATGATAATGCACGGCCCCATGGACTCCTGGAAGCTAAAAATGTCCCCGTTCTTCCATGGCCTGCATACTCACCAGACCCATTGAGCATGTTTGGGATGCTCTGGATCGACGTGTACGACAGAGTGTTCCAGTTCCCGCCAATATCCAGCAACTTCGCACAGCCATTGAAGAGGAGTGGGACAACATTTCAAAGGCCACAATCAACAGCCTGATTAACTGTATGTGAAGGAGATGTGTCGCGTTGCATGAGGGAAATGGTCACACCAGATACCGACGGGTCTTCTGATCTACGCTTCTACCTTTCGTTTGTTAAATAGTGTATTTGTATTCCCAGTCCTGTGAAATCCATAGATTAAGGCCTAAATAATGTATCCCAATTGACTTAATTCCTTATATGAACTGTAACTCTCTAAAAAAATCTTTGAAGTTGTTGCACGTTGCATTTATATTTTTGTTGTGTAAATAAAATCGCAGGCATGTGCCCACGTACTGATGCATGTGTGTAATCGCCAGTTGTAACTCTTTTTTTAGTTCTATTGCATTCCGCTACACTCGCACTAACATCTGCTAACCATGTGACAAATAACATGGGATTTGATTTGTTCTCATCGAAAATGTGTCTCGTTCAGGCCTTGAGCTGTTCTTGTCCATTGATGTTCTGTATGAGTGTGGACTCGGGCAATAAAGACTGTTCTCGTGTTCTATCCTGGTGAAACAGTGATATTCAGTATGGATTCCAGACGATCCTTTGACACAGATAAAGTGAAAACCGTATAGGTCAATTAAAGTGTCTTCTGTTCTCTATGTGCAGCAGCACACACCAAACAACCAGATTCTACGGGTTCTGTTTCTGTTTTGTTTTCAATGATGTCCTAGGAACAGTGGGTTAACTGCCTTGTTCAGGGGCAGAAGGACAGATTTTTTTTTTTTTACCTTGTCAGCTCGGGGATTCAATCTTGTAACCTTTTGGATACTTGTCCAACGCTCTAACCACTAGGCTACCTGTTTAATCTGTATTGTGGATGGGAGCGCAATTTAAATGTAAAGGCATCGTTCCCGAGTTGGCGTAGTCTGCATTCCCGGTAAACGCTGCATATGTCAGCTCAATCGGAAATGACCTTTACATCTGTAACCCTTCAGCATTCTGGCTGAATAGAGAGCACTTTGTGAGGGTAAAAATGACCTGTTCTGAAGATGGACAGCAGAGGGCAGTGTTTCCGTGTGCAACTGCTGTGAACAACAGCAAGATGCCTGGACTTTCTGCATTAATCTACACAATTTACAACTGTCAAGGTTTACAATTTTGTTCATGTATTTAGATCACATGCACCTTTTGATTAATCCATCGAGGCTAAATGACAAAACATACACAATGTCTAGGCAGTCGTTTGACTCATTATTGAGCCTGTATTTTTCTACTGATCTACTCCAAATTGAACAAAATATGGCTTTCACTGTGGAATAGTCAATTGGTGTCAATGCTTATATCATAGTGGGTAAAGGAAGCCAAGACTGCATATTGAGAGTTTGAGAACATCAAAATGACATGCAAGAGAATGTTATGTAAAGCCTGCCTTGTAGAATTCTATTGTACTAGTGAAATGACTTACTTGCCGCATACAGTACCAGTCAAACGTTTGGATACACCTACTCATTCCAGGGTTTTTTCTTTATTTTTACCATTTTCTACATTGTTGAATACTAGTGAAGACATCAAAACGATTAAATAACACAATATGGAATCATGTAGTAACCAAAAATCTAAATATTTGAGATTTGAGATTCTTCAAAGTAGCCACCGTTTGCCTTGATGACAGCTTTGCACACTCTTGGCATTATCTCAGCCAGCTTCATGAGGTATTAACAGGTGTGTTTCAATTAACAGGTGTGCCTTGTTAAAAGTTAATGTGTGTAATTTGTTTTCTTCTAAACGCGTTTGTGCCAATCAGTCATGTTGTGACAAGGTAGGGGTGGTATACAGAAGCCCTATTTGGTCAAAGTCCATAGAATGGCAAGAACAGCTCAAATTAGCAAGGAGAAATGACAGTCCATCATTACTTTAAGACATGAAGGTCAGTAAATGCAGAGAATTTAAATTACTTTGAAAGTTTCTTTCAAGTGCAGTTGCAAAAACCATCAAGCGCTATGACGAAACTGGCTCTCATGAGGACCGCCACAGGAAAGGAAGACCCAGAGTTATCTCTGCTGCAGAGGATAAGTTCAATAAAGTTACCAGCCTCAGAAATCGGCAATTAACTGCACCTCAGATTGCAGCCCAAATAAATTCTTCACAGAGTTCAAGTAACAGACACATCTCAACATCAACTGTTCAGAGGAGACTGCGTGAATCAGGCTTTCGTGGTCGAATTGCCGCAAATAAACCACTAATAAGACTAAGAGATGTGCTTGGGCCAAGAAACATGAGCGATGGACATTAGATCGGTGGAAATCTATCCTTTGGTCTGATGAGTCCAAATTTGAGATTTTTGGTTACAACCGCCGTGTCTTTGTGAGACGCAGAGTAGGAGAAAGGCTGATCTCAGCATGTGTGGTTCCCATCTTGAAGCATGGAGGAGGAGGTGTGATGGTTTGGGGATGGTTTGCTGGTGACACTGTTGGTGATTTATTTAGAATTCAAAGCACACTTAACCAGCATGGCTACCACAGCATTTTCCAGCGATACACCATCCCATCTGGTTTGCGCTTAGTCGGAATATTATTTGTTTTTCAACAGGACAATGACCCAAAACACACCCCCAGGCTGTGTAAGGGCTCTTTGACCAAGAAGAAGAGTGATGGAGTGCTGCATCAGATGACCTGGCCTCCACAATCACCCGACCTCAACCCAATCGAGATGGTTTGGGATGAGTTTGACCGCAGAGTGAAGGAAAAGCAGCCATCAAGTGCTCAGCCTATGTGTGAACTCCTTCGGGGCTGTTGGAATAGCATTCCAGGTGACTACCTCATGAAGCTGGCTGAGAGAATACCAAGAGTGTGCAAAGCTGTCATCAAGGCAAACGGTTGTTTAACATTTTTTGGTTACTACATGATTTCATATTGTGTTATTTCATCATTTGAATCTGTTCACTATTATTCTACAATACAGAAAATAGTCCAAATAAAGGAAAACCCTTGAATGAGTAGGTGTGTCAAAACTTTTGACGGGTATTGTACATTTTCTTGAAAAGATGGCACATGGCAAAGGGACCATAGCCTGAATCTATTTCAGAATGTATAATTGGACAAAATACTAAATTATTCTTAGAACACAATACCATTTTTCTTTGCAATAGTTATAGCTCTACTGCGGAGTAAGTCTCCTTTTTCCCCCCAATTTGTCACATGATATCTTGACCTTCCTCAGTACAAGATTCCAAATGATCAGTTATTGCAGTTGTTCTTTGGTTATTGGCATCTAATAGGTGTGACATCCTCTTGGTTGTTATCCAAACTAATTGCACAAATACTATGGCTATGTATGAGGCTGCGAAGTGCATGCCAGCGCACAAACAATTACCCAGCACCACAACTGACAAAAGATGCAATTTTGAGGCAAGAGAAGCTGAATACATGACTGATAAGAGAAGTTGAATACATGGTTGATAAGAGAAGCTGAATACATGACTGATAAGAGAAGTTGAATACATGGTTGATAAGAGAAGCTGAATACATGGTTGATAAGAGAAGCTGAATACATGGTTGATAAGAGAAGCTGAATACATGGTTGATAAGAGAAGCTGAATACATGGCTGATAAGAGAAGTTGAATACATGGTTGCGCGAGCATGAACAACTTTAAAGGAGTGTTTGAGGGTAAATATTTTAGCTGGCCTTGGCAGAATGTGTACAGAACAATTACATGCAACGTTGTGACAAAATGGCAGCTGCGACAGTTATTTGTTCTCCTTCACTTTGCTTTGAGAAGTGTCAGGCACTTGGGAATCATTTTCTTTGGATACGTGTCACAGAGCACAAAATAATACATGCTGCTCCTTTTAAAGCTACACTGTAATATGTGCATATTAAGGAGTGGGACGGTTGTCCTAATTCGCTTTGCTATGGTTCTGCACATCATGCAAATACAAAATTCTCTTGGAAGCAGATTTTTTGTAACAATGTCCTAAATGGTACATTTTTGAACAATCTCATACTGCACGCCCTCTGACCTGAATAAAGGTACAAAATCCATTTAACTTATCAGCCTACGGTCTTGTTTTTTAGTAGTGTCAGTGTATTCAATTTAAAGGGGATTGAGATGCACCCCGATGAGCACTCATTGAGATGCACCCCCAAAATAGAGTATTGAGATGGTTAGCGTACCAAGAGTTTTGAGATGCAACCCCCACAAAGGAATTTTGAGCTGCAACCCCAAAATAGTACAGGTGGTAGCGCTCACGGCCCAGTACATCACTGGGCACAAGCTTCCTGCCATCCAGGACCTACATACTAGACGGTGTCAGAGGAAGGCCCAAAAAATTGTCAAAGACTCCAGTCACCCAAGTCATAGACTGTTCTCTCTGCTACCACACGGCAAATTTGATTGCCGCCAGGTCTAGGTCCAAATGGCTCCTCTACCCCTTCTACCCCCAAGCCATAAGACTTTTTCTTTTTTAACATTCTAACCCCCCCCCCATTTGTTTTTGCACCACTGCTACTCGCTGTTTATTATCTATACATAGTCACTTTACCCCTACCTACATGTTCAAATGACCTCGACTAACCTGTACACCGGCACATTGACCCTGTACCGGTACACCCTGTATATAGCCTCGTTATTATTGTTTCATTTTTGTACTTTCGTTTATTTAGTAAATATATTCTTAACTCTATTTCTTGAACTGCATTGTTGGTTAAGGGCTTGTAAGTCAGCATTTCACGGTAAGGTCTACACCTGTTGTTACTCGGCGCAAGGGACAAATACAATTTGATGTTAGGTATTGGACTTAACCTAGGGGAACAAATACTTGTACATACTTGTACATATCTCAATTCATGCTGTAAGTTTACTCCAATAGATGTAGTTTCACTCAAAACATGATACAAATAGGAACATTTAGGCTGTTCACAGCCAACAAGAGGACTACGACCTGTAGAGGCTTTTAAATGACTACCCCCTTAAGCAACTACACAATGTAGTCAATTATTTAAAAGCAGAAATAGATATCTCCCAGAAAATACAATGAAAACAGATTACCTCTGGACTCTAAACACACCGTCCACACAGATAACCCAAGGGAAAAAAAGCACTGAGACTGGACTACAGATTAGATTTAACTTCTTAAAACAGCTTTCACTACAATACAAAGTTAAGAAGCTGGATAGAATTGGAGGTGTCATGGCGGGGGGGGGCATTGCTGGATTGCAGCACCTCTCCTCTCTGTCTCTACCTGCTCTGGCAAACCTGTGGTAGAGGGCACTTACCTTCTTAAAGAGTGCAACACCTGCCAGGTGGACGGATTATCTTGGCAAAGGAGAAATGCTCACTGACAGGGAGGTAAAATAACGTGTGCACAACATTTGAGAGAGAGAAAAAAGAAGAAGCTTTTTGTGCTTTATGGAACATTTCAGGGATCTTTTTATTTCAGCTCGTGAAACATGGGACCAACACTTTACATGTTGCGTTTATATTTTAGTTCAGTATAAAACGTTGATCCCAAAAGTGAAACAATGATAAGAGGAAGAGAGAGATAAAGAAAAGAGAAAAGGACACAGAACGAAACAAATCTCACAGACTCGTGAAAAACCTCTGCAGGAGACATTCACCATAAAAAAATAGAGATAAACAAAGATGGGACAGCATATATAGATATCATCTCCTGTAGCCTTAGTGCGGAGGACGATATTCCACTCCATTTTTGCTCCTCCTGCCTCTGAAGACTTAAAGGAAAAGTTTCAAAATACAGAAATCTGGCCAGTATGATTTATGTTGCATCATTTGTGCCAAATTTCAGTGTTTTGAAAGATACATATCTTGAAAAGTTGATTGTTGACATGCAAAACATTATGGGACTATATCAAGAATGGACTAATGAAACAAATACCAAATAATGGGTGGAGTTTTCCTTTAAAGCTTCATTTGGATTCAAGGCCACCTGTGATGCAATTGAACATATGATGAGTATGCAGGTTATACAGTGTTAGCTGTTATACAACAGGCTTAATACATGGTGTTCTTAAAAGTTCTCAATAGCTCTGCTGTGTTCTTAAGAGGCCTCCATAGCCCTGCTGTGTTCTTAAGAGGTCTCCATAGCCCTGCTGTGTTCTTAAGAGGTCTCCATAGCCCTGCTGTGTTCTTAAGAGGCCTCCATAGCCCTGCTGTGTTCTTAAGAGCCATCCATAGCAGGGCAGTGTTCTTAAGAGCAATCCATAGCAGGGCAGTGTTCTTAAGAGCCATCCATAGCAGGGCAGTGTTCTTAAGAGCCATCCATAGCAGGGCTGTGTTCTTAAGAGGCCTCCATAGCCCTGCTGTGTTCTTAAGAGCCATCCATAGCCCTGCTGTGTTCTTAAGAGGCATCCATAGCAGGGCTGTGTTCTTAAGAGCCATCCATAGCAGGGCTGTGTTCTTAAGAGCCATCCATAGCAGGGCAGTGTTCTTAAGAGGCCTCCATAGCCCTGCTGTGTTCTTAAGAGCCATCCATAGCAGGGCAGTGTTCTTAAGAGGCCTCCATAGCCCTGCTGTGTTCTTAAGAGGTCTCCATAGCCCTGCTGTGTTCTTAAGAGCCATCCATAGCAGGGCTGTGTTCTTAAGAGCCATCCATAGCCCTGCTGTGTTCTTAAGAGGTCTCCATAGCCCTGCTGTGTTCTTAAGAGGCCTCCATAGCCCTGCTGTGTTCTTAAGAGCCATCCATAGCCCTGCTGTGTTCTTAAGAGCCATCCATAGCAGGGCTGTGTTCTTAAGAGGCCTCCATAGCCCTGCAGTGTTCTTAAGAGCCATCCATAGCAGGGCTGTGTTCTTAAGAGGCATCCATAGCAGGGCTGTGTTCTTAAGAGCCATCCATAGCAGAGCTGTGTTCTTAAGAGGCCTCCATAGCCCTGCTGTGTTTTTAAGAGGCCTCCATAGCCCTGCTGTGTTCTTAAGAGCCATCCATAGCAGGGCTGTGTTCTTAAGAGCCATCCATAGCCCTGCTGTGTTCTTAAGAGGTCTCCATAGCCCTGCTGTGTTCTTAAGAGGCATCCATAGCCCTGCTGTGTTCTTAAGAGGCATCCATAGCAGGGCTGTGTTCTTAAGAGCCATCCATAGCAGGGCTGTGTTCTTAAGAGGCCTCCATAGCCCTGCTGTGTTCTTAAGAGGCCTCCATAGCCCTGCTGTGTTCTTAAGAGGCATCCATAGCAGGGCTGTGTTCTTAAGAGCCATCCATAGCAGAGCTGTGTTCTTAAGAGGCCTCCATAGCCCTGCTGTGTTCTTAAGAGGCCTCCATAGCCCTGCTGTGTTCTTAAGAGTCCTCCATAGCCCTGCTGTGTGACTCCAGTGCAGCAGAATGATGAAAGATTGGTTTCAGGTGCTCTGCCTGATCTATTATTCAAATGAAATTCAGAAAGTCCTTAAGCATATAAGGAATTGGAGCTGTTGCTGGCTACATGGACTTTATTACCTGACCCCCTCTCTCCTTTATATCTTTTTCTTTCTTTCTTTCTTTCTTTCTTTCTTTCTTTCTTTCTTTCTTTCTTTCTTTCTTTCTTTCTTTCTTTCTTTCTTTCTTTCTTTCTTTCTTTCTTTCTTTCTTTCTTTCTTTCTTGTCTTTTCGTCTCAACTCCTCTGTTTTCCTCTACCCCATCACTGTTCCACATATATACTCTCCAACGTGGGAAAAAGGTTGCAAAACAGGCTGATGACACAACAGTGGTAGGCCTGATCACCGACAACGATGAGATGGCCTATAGGGAGGAGGTCAGAGATCTGGCAGTGTGGTGTCAGGACAACAACCTCTCCATCAACACAAGTAAGACAAAGGAGCTGATTGTGGACTACAGGAAAAGAGGGGCCAGACACACCCCCATTCACATCGATGGGGCTGTAGAGGAGCGGGTCGAGAGTTTCAAATTCCTTGGTGTCCACATCATCAAAAAACTATCATGGTTCAAACACACCAAGACTTTTCTTCTCAACTCCTCTGTTTTCCTCTACCCCATCACTGTTCCACATATGGTGATTAATCTTTACCTTTTGTGGGTCATTCCATCCTATTGTGCTCGGTCACCACAATTGTTGCAAATGCGGTTTCCCCTCCTCCCTTGACCTTCTGGTATTATTTTCACCTGAAAGTGTGTGAATTGTCTGGTCAGCTTCAATATCCTCATTAGTTTCATTGAGTTGAATGGAATAATAAGTAGATCTTAGTAGAATAGAATCTAACTACATTCAGAGAATATAACTCAGTAAGCTGGATATTTGCTTCAATGCCACAGTGGCCTAATTACAATGGCATATAGGCCTATTTAATGAGCACCTATTCGTTATTTTGTGTCCTTAATTTGTTGCGCATGAATGAGCATATGATTAATGTAAGATTCATCTAAAACATGATGAATTAATCAATTACAATTATGTAGCTTGTTATTGGTAAGGTGGTCATTAGAATTCCACAGGGAGTGGTTGCATGGGCTGAGTGAATAAGCCTCTGCCTCTATAGATGGCACACTGTGATGTCTGCTGCTGGTCTCAACATTGCCGTTACATCCAAAACACACAACACACAGGTAAGATGGCACAGATAGATATGGCAGCTCTGCTTACTCGCAAATGTTCAGCCTCTGGATAATAAAGTATAAAGTAGATGAGCTCAGGGCGAGGATCTCCTTCCAGAGAGACATCAGGGAATTTAACATACTTTGTTTCATGGAAACATGGCTCTCTCAGGATATACTGTCCCATCCATACAGCCAGCTGGGTTCTCAGTATATTGCGCAGACAGGAATAAAGAACTCTCCGGGAAGAAGAAAAGCGGCCGTGTATGTTTCATGATTAACTACTCATGGTGTGATTGTGATAACATACTGAAACTCTTTTTGTTCACCCGACCTAGAATACCGCACAATTAAATGCCAACCGTATTACCTCCCAAGACAATTATCTTCGGTTAAAGTCACAGCCAAGTATATTCTCCCTCAAGCTGATACCACGACGGCCCTCAAAGATCTACACTGGACTTTATACAAACTGGAAAACACATATCCCGGGGCCACATTTATTTTAGCTGGGGATTTTAACAAAGCAAACTTAAACAGGAAGTACCCGTGTACTAAGGTGTATTCAATGACGGTTTGACCAATCGGAATCCATGCTTCAAGATTGTTTTCATCATGCGGACTGGGATATGTTCCGGGTAGCCTCTGAGAATAACATTGATGAATACACGGATACTGTAACTGAGTTAATCCGGAAGTGTGTAGGAGGGGTTGTACCCACTGTGACTGTTAAAACCTACAGAAACCAGAAAACGTGGATAGATGGCAGGTATTCACGCAAAACTGAAAGCACAAACCACCACACCATGGCAAGGGGACTGGTAATATGGCTGAATACAGTGTAGTTATTCCAAACAGGCAAAATGTCAGTACAGAGACAAAGTGGAGTCACAATTCAACGGCACAGACACAAGACAATCACAGACTACAAAGGCAAAACCAGCCACGTCGCGGACACCGATGTCTTGCTTCCGGACAAGCTAAACACCTTCTTTGCCCACTTTGAGGATAACACAAGGCCACCAACGCGGCCGCTACCAAGAACTGTGGGCTCTACTTCTCCGTGGCCGACGTGAGTAAGACATGTTAAGAGTGAGTGTTAAGCCTCGCAAGGCTGCCGGCCCAGACGGCATCCTTAGCCATGTCCTCAGAGCCTCCTCACTCCAGCTGGCTGGAGTGTTTACGGACATATCCAATCTCTCTTTATCCCAGTTTGCTGTCCCCACTTGCTTCAAGATGTCCACCATTGGTTCCTGTACCCAAGAAAGCAAAGGTAACTGAACTACATTACTATAACTTCTGTCATCATTAAGTGCTTTGTTAGGCTAGCTAACGATCATATCACCTCTAACTTACCTGACACCCTAGACCCACTTCAATTTGCTTACCGACACCAATAGAACCTCAGACGATGCAATCGCCATTGCACTGCACACCGCCCTATCCCATCTGGACAAGCGGAATACCTCTTGTCCAGAATGCTGTTCATTGACTATAGTTAAGCATTCAACACCACAGTACCCTCCAAGCTCATCATTAAGCTCAGGGCCCTGAGTCCTGCACTTTCTGACAGGCCGCCCCCAGGTGGCGAAGGTAGGAAACAACACCTCAACTTCACCTCAACTTCCTCAATACAGGTGCCCCACAAGGGTGCGTGCTCAGCTCCCTTCTGTATTCCCTGTTCACCCATGACTGTGTGACCACGCAAGTCTCCAACTCAATCATCAAGTTTGCAGATGGCACAACAGTAGTAGGTCTGATTACCAACAATGACGAGACAGCCTACAAGGAGGAGGTGAGGGCCCTGGGAGTGTGGTGCCAGGAAAATAACCTCTCACTCAACGTCAACAAAACAAAGGAGTTGATCGTGGACTTCAGGAAACAGCAGAGCGAGCACGCCCCTATCCACATTGACGGGACCACAGTTGTGAATGTGGAAAGCTTCAAGATCCTCGGCATACACATCCCCCGACCATCTGAAATGGTCCACCCACACACACAGTGTGGTGAAGGAGGAACAACGGCGCCTCTTCAACCACAGGAGGCTGAAGAAATTTAGCTTGGACCCTTCACAAACTTTTACAGATGCACAATTGATAGCATGCTGTTGGGCTGTATCACCGCCTGGTATGGCAACTGCACCGCCCGCAACCGCAGGGCTCTCCAGAGGGTTGTTTGGTCTGCCTAATGCATCACCGTTGGCAAAATACCTGCCCTCCAGGATACCTATAGCACCCAATGTCACAGGAAGGCCATAAAGATCATCAAGGACATCAGCCACCTGAACCACCTGAGCCTGTTCACCCCGTTATCATCCACAAGGCGAGGTCAGTACAGCTCCTTCAAAGCTGGGGCCGATAGACTGAAAAACAGCTTCTATCTCAAGGCCATCAGACTGTTAAATAGCCCTCACTAGCCAGCTTCCACCTGGTTACGCAACTCTGCACCTTAGAGGCTGCTGCCCTATATACATAGACTTGGAATCACTGGCCACTTTAATAATGGACACTAGTCACTTTAATAATGTTTACAAGCTGCTTTACTCATCTCATATGTATTTACTGCATTCTATTCTACTGTATTTTAGTCAATGCCACTCCGACATTGCTCAATCTAATATTTATATATTTCTTAATTCCATTCTTTCACTTTTAGATTTGTGTGTATTGTTGTGAATTGTTAGATACTACTGCACTGTTGGAGCTAGGAACACAAGCATTCCGCTACATCTGTAATAACATCTGCTAAATATGTGTATGTGACCAATAACCTTTGATTTGTCAATGACGGTACCAGGTTACCATGGCAACCACTGGCAGAAATACTAGGGGAAGAATGGTGCAGCTCGGAAAAAAGGCACACACACACACACACACACACACACACAGTTCTAGGCTCACTTCTCTGTAGCGCTCCGGCAATATCAGCTACCCATCTCCCCTTTGCAATACAGATCACTCCATCCCTTCGCCGTCTCTCTCTCCCTCCATCTTTCCGTCTCCCTGTGAGCTGCTCTTATCCTCTGACAGTCAATTGATTGATCAGTGCAGTGAGAATGGCTCTATTCCAGTGACTAGTGCTTTGTGGCAGGTCCCTACAGCATATGTTCATTCGTCATTCCACGTCCCTGTGCTTCAGTATGCCTACAGGGCTGCTGAGTTCCGCACTGCACTCTCACACTCTTTTTTTACTTTCTCCCACTCTCCCTTTCTCTTACTCTTTCTCCTTCCCGCTCTCTTTACTTTCTCTCACTCTCCCTTTATCTTACATTCTCTCTCTCTCTCTCTCATTCTCTTTCTCTTTCTTTCTTTTCTTCTTTCCCTCTCGTACCATCTCTTTCTCTCCTTCATTCTCTCTCCCTTCCACACAGATAGCTCCCGCTACATATTTGACTTGTAAATTGGGCATCTATTTGTGTCAAGCACATCAGGGGCTGTCAATATGTCCCTCTGCCGCAACCCATCTTGTGAATTTCTACACACTGAGATGTGTGGAAAGCGAGAGAGAGAGATGGCGATGGTCTTCTGCAACTAGTATGGTATCAGAGAAAGACTCCTGTGGTTTCAACAGGCCCTAGATCAGTTGGTGTGTCATCAGACCCACCCCTGGCGGTTCAGAGATTTCTAGATCAGTAACACATGATGCACTCGGTGGAGGAGACTTGAGTGTTGGGGAGGGTTAGGAGAGAAAGCCCACAGTAGTGGAGAGAGAGGCGTATGACACAGATTGGGATGGTGTTAACACACAGCAGCTGTTCAGCACACTGAAGCCGTTTTTTAAAATGTATTTGTTATTATAATCGATTTTTTTAGGGTGTAGATAAGCTTTAACATAGCATATAGCTGGGTTGTTCGTGGCACTGGGAACTGAGACACACATACAACCACGTGTTCACACACGCACAAGAATACATATTTATATAATTTTTTGCCGTTTCTCTAATTCTTTCACGAAGCAATATGGGACAAGATGTCACTGCATCTTTGATGCCATGTTAGCAAGAACAATACCCAGAGTTCTATCATGGCCTGCCAGTCTAATAGCACTGATGAGTCCCTGCCCCAAAATCCCCTTACAGGTGATAGACTAGAAGGATTACCTGCCCTGTTGTCTTCAACGTTACAACTCCTAACCCTGAGGGATGCTCCTCTGTCATTTAAAACGCTGTGCCTGGGGGAACACCCACACACTGTACATCACACAAGCCATTTGAGCGTCTGACAGAATGAAGTGAATAAACAAGAAAGTGGGACTGAAGTCCCTTCGCGAACGGGAACACACACAAACACGCACACAGCAGCACACACTAATTTTGCATGCCACGGCGGCTGCTTCAGATGATGTCAGAGCTGATGGCTCGTTGAGGGAAGCGATACTGTATTCCTTGTGACGGCTGTGTTTGAGGCTTGTTTACCACAGCGCTTTTCTCAACAATGTGTAGCCATGGGGGAAATAAAGACGCCATAGACGTTTTGATGAATGCAGAGCGAAGCTCGAGAGGAACAAACGTGGGTATTTTCAGAGAAGAAAAAGGAAGGGGGTTAGCGTCGGTGCAAAGCTCTCTCACTTCTCCAGACGAGTTAAGAGGAGCGGTGTTTGAGGTGACCTGTCATGTTGGGGAAGGCGGGAGCAAACGGCCACAGCGAGGGAAAGAACGGATGATGAAATGGAGAGGAAACACCGACAAGAATTGGAGGGGAAATGTGTAAACCAGGCGGGGGGCCCAGGACCAAGTTTGGGAAACCCTGACCTACCCTGCTGCAGATGACCTTACTCCAGATGTACATCGTCTATGGAAGAGTTCACCGTTTGGAGGCCACTGTAAGACGAGACACTTCATCTTCCTCTAAGTCAAGTAACTCTTACCTGTGTCCTTGTGTCCCTTGCGCAGGTCTTGGTCAGATGGAATACTGTACCTCCAGGATTGTGAGAGCCAAGGGGATGTAGATGATTATCATCACTACCAGCGGAACATTCACCACTCTGGGGTTGGGAGCCAGATGTTCTTCATAGTGTGTGTGCTCATTATAAGGGAATATGGGATTTCAGCCGGTTTACAGTCTGTGTGTAGGTTAGGAAGCAATGCGGCACCTTTATGGCCTCTTCCACTCGTCCACGCATCTTGGAAGGCAGGCAGGCTCCTTGTTATGTTGTGATGATATTGGTGTGTATAAATGGATACCTGTGTGTGTCACACACAAACTCGTGCAATGACTTTTAAAAAGTGTGATGAGCAAATGCCGGAATAACACCATTCATATCTGGCCTCACTATTATCTATAATGCCGCAGATAGAATATTCATGCAAGATGAACTAAGAGACCATTTGTCAAGTGTTATGTCGAGGTTAAAGTAGAAGTATTAACACTTTCCAGTCTGAAAAACAACAACACCTGCAATATATTTAACTGACTGAGACCAACAGACCACGCAACAAGAGGTAGAAGAAGTATATAACCAAGTGTATTCCCCTCTGTTAATGTACACATATTTAGAGTCATCTCACTGGAACACTTTACAATAACATTTAGAAAGAACAGGGAGATACTGGGAGGAGGATGGTTCTTTTTGCAATGGATTGAAAGAGAAACCGGACAAACCGAATGAGGAAAAAGGATGGGTGGGATGGAGCCATTCTCCAGACATGGCGGCCATTTTGGCTCTAGCAGTTACAGAGAGATATAAAACAATAGAAAATAGAAAAGAGAGGATGGATGAGACCATGTGCGGTCTTCAGTTAAATGGTTACCTACAATCTGCCATTGTGAGAAAAGGGGATGAGGTATGGAGAGATGAAGGGATGAACGTGGGACAAGAATGGATTGAGATGGCAGTAGGAGGGATGGAGGAGAGGTTTAATGTTTGTAACCCAAATCACATTTGCTTAATTACCAAAAAATAACATATACATTTTAAATTTCCCAGAATTGATTATCTTTGTCATATTTTTTTCTCCGAACAGGAATGGTAATAGGGAAAACACATTTTCTTAGTAATGGGATGAGAGATTCAAATATTTAGACATTTCACAAACTTTTTTTAAAGGTTTTTCTTTTCTTTTCATGGTACAGTTTTCTTTTTTAATAGAGTTGAGAAAATTGGAATACTAGAGTTCTTGTTGTACATCAGCAAGTGAACTTGCTGTTTGCCTTGTTCTGTGTTTTTTTCCATTTAACGTTTTTCACTGGGCTTGCCCTCATTGGCTGTCATCAGTCTTGACCAATGAGAGGCAAGAACGCAGATCCAAGGTAGCGTACGCTTTCCCCCCAACACTAAGGGGCGACAGTGGGACTCCAGCAAATTAATTCACAATTTCCATCAAATGTCTCTCATTTTTCAGGGAAAGAAACTAAAAAACAAAAACAGCAAACAAAAAAACACCGTCCCACTCTTCCTTTTAATCTCCACCTTAGTGGGACTGCGTTTCCCACTGTCGTTGAATGTTGGTCATAGTGTGCATGATTAAGGGGATTGGTGGGGGATATCGGTCTCACGTCAAGTATCAATTGTCCATCATCTTCGTTATCTATCACCGAGTCCACTGATCCGCATTAGGGTGCATTTCTCCTCTTATGACACACTCTCAGTTAGGTCCATAGCGGGTTTTTTTCTCTGAACGTCTATACATATATATATTTATATAGAACAAAGTCAGGTTGTCTGCTGGAGGTTGGTTTCTGGTTTGTGTGTGATAGGACTGTAACGACGTGAGCCACATCCTCTGCGGTAGTGGGCTCAGTAGGGGGAAATGCTGTGTGGAGCCCCCAAGACAAACACATTACGGATATCTGCTGGAGAACTGAAAGACGACCCAGGGTTTTGGCCTCAGTAGTTGTTTTGGCGGCTAAAACGTAATACGTAGCAACCGCTTGCTGCTTCAAGGTGTTGTCCTCACACAGGGTTTGCTAGTTATCATCGTCATTTTTTGTGTGTTTTCTCCACAGAAAGTTTCTTCGGAAATGACTACTACATGCTTGAAACATAGCAGAATAATGTTGCATCAGCTCCTCAGGACCATAGACAGGGACAGAAAAAGATGCTCACGAGTGAGAGAAGGAGGGAGAGAAAGAGGGAGAGACTTCACGAGAGACAAGTGAGGTGATGTCTGAATACTTAGATGAGGGAAGGAGGCAGATTTGACACCTAGTTTCTGTATGTTTGGCAGTATTTTGGTATTACTGTACTTGGCTAGCAGTGGGGTTTGAACTTCCAATACAAACCCATCTAGTAGATAGAATCAATACATTTATGATTTAATATGTTAGCTTTTTAGCTAATTAAACCAGACACTTAACCTCAAACACTGATGGTGGTTCTTCCTTCCCTGTGTCTCTCTATAATCAATCACCATGCTTAACTCTGATTGTAGGCTATATACAATACAATACCCTTTAAATGGTGCTGGATTACCTAGTTTCGTTGTAGCATGAGCTCTGGGTATGGCTGTTGGCACAAAATGATATTGTATTGAGCGAGGTTTGGCGGCCATTGTAGTCAAGACTTTGTCTGTTTGTATTCTCAAAGAAAATGTTATGAGGCTAAGTGAGAAAGAATATTACTGTATTGAAGAAAAATACCAAGAATATTTTGAATAGTTGTGGAAAAAATAGGACTATGTGTCGATCTGATTAAGATGTTTAAAACGTTTCTGTGCCAATCCCATCCTTTCTCCCTTTGCTTTAGGCTCTAAATGGGTTGAGGAGGAAAGCGAGGAGGTCATTTTGGCGGCAATGTAACCTATATACTAAAATAATTGAAACTCTGCCCACAAAGATTTTGCTAATTACTTTACAGTTGTCACTTCATATACTGCCTTACCTTTCTCCTTCCTCTACCTCCATCTCTCCCCTCTCCTCTCTCCCCCTCCCTTCCTCTCTCTCTCTGTGCGTCACCTTTCGTCCTCTGTCTCTGGCTAGGCCGGTCTCAGACGTAGTACTCCTTGTCTTTGTTCTTCTTGTTCTTGGTGGTTGTCTTGGCTGTGCCCGGCTGTTTCTCCTTCACCAGGGTGCCGTTGCTCTGCGTGGCCGAGTTACTGATGTAGTTTCGGCTCTGGTCTACCTGGTAGGATCCCTCGTCCCGGTTACGGTACTTATACATGGCGTAGAGCAGGATGAGGATGCAGAGGGCAGCGGCCGCCACGATGCCTACCACCATGCCCGTGGTGCTGCTGGACTCCCTGATTACCTCTACTGCGCCGGGAGGCCCTCCTCTCTCTGGGGAGGTGGGGTCTGGGGTGGGCACATGGGGGAAATTGGGAGGGTAGGTTACGCCTGGGACGTGGCGGTGGCGGTCAGGGTCTGAGGAGGGGTTGGAGGGCGGCAGCAGCACCTGGTCCCGGGTGTTCATCTTGCCAGCGGGGATTTTGCTGCTGCTGCCGCCAGGCTTGTTGAGCCTGGGGCCTAGCTGGTTGGGGTTGGCTGTGGGGGTGGAGGACAGAGGGGGCGGTGGGAGTTGGGGGCCGGTGGGAGAAGTGACGGTCGTGGGGGTTATGGATGCCACTTTCATTGGGGGAGGGGGAGGACCGTCCTGTCGGTGACGAGGGGGAGTTTTGTAATAGTCCTCGTCGTCCGACTCGGTCATCTCACCCGAGCCGTAGGCGGACACCTCGATGGGTCCCGCCTCCTCGCAGTCCTCCTGGTCCAGTGGGCAGGGGGGGCGACCGTTGGGCAGGGGGAGGGACTCTTTGGTCGTTTCGAGGAAGGGTAGGAGGGGCCGGTAGGTGGGGGGCGGGGGGATTACAGGGTAGCGGGTGACGATGGATGGGGGGTCTAGGGAGTCCACCGTTATTATGGGCAACACTAATTCACCTCCTAGGACAAGAAAGAGACAACGGAGGGAAAAGAGTGTTAGTGAAAAACAGAGCGCCCTCTCCAGACCAAAAAAGAAAAACAACAAAAGTTCAAATGAAAACAGCAACACCATTATTAGAACAGCACTAAAACCTGACATGAGGTCAGTTCTAAAGTTGAGTTAGTCTCTAGTCTTCTATTTAAAGAGTTAAGCTGACTAAACAGATGTACAATACATAGTATAAAGATAACAACACATTTTCTGACTCTCCTTACATCTCCCTTGCTCTAGACTGAACATGACTATACATATATGTTACTGTTGTCCATGGACAACATGTTCAAAAGACTAAACAACAGATCAACATCTACTAGATACAAGCTATCCTTTGCTGTCTGCCTGTCTATGCTGTTCTATTTCTACGCTAACTCTCAGTTTTCCTTTGGGTTAAATAAGATAGCAAACCACGGAGTTCAGGTCACTTACATCAACAAATTGGCCGCATGATTTTTGCATGAAAAAAAAAATTACAAAAAGAAAGCTGTGTAAGATTGTTCTTGGATAGTGATAAACAACTCCCCCCCCCCCCCCCCCGACACCCCCCCATTTATTTTTCTTGTTGTGTGTGTGTGAAAAATCTAATAATTCTCTAAATAATTCATTGTGTTTTTCAGTTTTCATAAAGAATGGCTCAAATCCTATTCCGCCTTGGGGCATGGTGGGTTCCATGGCTCAGTTCTAATTAGCTGTAATCTGTATTCAAACCCCAAAGACCAGCTGGGGGAAACTGATGCCCCTAGTTTCTCCCCCGAAACACAGTCTACAGATGTGGTTCTAACGCCCACCTCCCTCCCAGTAGATATGCTAAAACAAGGAGCATTAAAATTCCTATTCCCTTCTACCAATTATCACCCGACACAGTTAACAATTTCTTAGATCTTTATGCCCCATTTGTCTATGCCTTTATATTCAGTGTTGGAGGGAATAGGATCATTTTGTGAACTACTTTTTTTTTGTCCTTTGTAACATCATCACACCCACAGTTAATAAAACATTTGGGGTGTTTACAAGTCAGTACATTGCTTTAAAGATAGGACAAAATCATTCAGACAAACATAGGAGTACCAATTGGAGACGTTAAACATAATGGGAGAATGTTAGCAGTACATAGCACAATATCAATGGCAAGTTTACATTCCCTCTTCAAAAAACAATTTGCTACCCTCTGCCGCATCCCATAATCTTGTTAGGGTCACAATCACAGAAACAATTTGCAAAAATGTTAGGGGCAGTTTGAAAGATTATGACATTTCTCTTTATGGACAATGATAAGGTTAGTCACAGAAATGTCCATAACATGAATCATACATATTCTTAACCCTGGCCCTTTTCTTGAGTTGATGAGGTAAATTTGTGTATCTAAACGGAATAGGGGTCGGATAAAGCGAGTGAGTGTGGAGCGGAGATTCTAGAAATGTGTATTGAGGGTATTTTGGGGTTGTATTTGTCATTCCCAGGCCAACATATCCCACAAGTGCTCAAGCCCCCTCCAAGCCCTCAAGACCCATTTTTCCTGACAACCCCACAATAAGTAGGGCAAGGGACTTTCATAAGGGTTATAATGCAACTTTTACACAAAAACCTTTCAAAAGATCATCAACAATAATACACAGAGCAACAACACGGTCTTTAGAGGGAGTAAACACATGAATGCTGAGAAAGAGAAAGTTAGTCAGTATTCAACCTTAATAAAACCTCATAGGATCAAGCCCATTCCCAACTCATACAACTCCTACTGTACAGTCAAAATGGCCATGTTACCGTGGCAACATTAGGGCGCCTACTTATGTGAGGATCTCTGTGTCTGAGGGTTGAGATTCACCTTGAAGAGTGTTGGCACACTTGAGGAACAAAGAAAGGTAAACAGAGAAAATGAATAAATCACGAGCCCAAAATAAGATAGAACTACAGAATATTAGATGACTTGTCATACATATTCTGTAAATTCATCCGATTCTGAGCATTGTTTTCTGCTTTCCCATCTTCCTGTACTCTAGAGATATTTAGCTTCTATTCTGACTTGCTGGATAAGATAGACTTGAATCTATCTTTACCTCGCCATCTGTCTGTACGACTGAAATGGTGCCAGTGGAATACCTCGCTGTCCTCCTGCCTCTCTGTATGAAGTCTTCCCCTCGCTGTCCTCCTGCCTCTCTGTATGCATTCTGCCCCTCGCTGTCCTCCTGCCTCTCTGTATGCAGTCTGCCCCTCGTTGTCCTCCTGCCTCTCTGTATGCATTCTGACCCTCGCTGTCCTCCTGCCTCTCTGTATGCATTCTGCCCCTCGCTGTCCTCCTGCCTCTCTGTATGCATTCTGCCCCTCGCTGTCCTCCTGCCTCTCTGTATGCAGTCTGCCCCTCACTGTCCTCCTGCCTCTCTGTATGCAATCTGCCCCCCGCTGTCCTCCTGCCTCTCTGTATGCAGTCTGCCCCTCGCTGTCCTCCTGCCTCTCTGTATGCAGTCTGCCCCTCGCTGTCCTCCTGCCTCTCTGCATGCAGTCTGCCCCTCGCTGTCCTCCTGCCTCTCTGTATGCAGTCTGCCACTCGCTGTCCTCCTGCCTCTCTGTATGCCGTCTGCCCCTCGCTGTCCTCCTGCCTCTCTGTATGCAGTCTGCCCCTCGCTGTCCTCCTGCCTCTCTGTATGCATTCTGACCCTCGCTGTCCTCCTGCCTCTCTGTATGCATTCTGCCCCTCGCTGTCCTCCTGCCTCTCTGTATGCAGTCTGCCCCTCGCTGTCCTCCTGCCTCTCTGTATGCAGTCTGCCAATCGCTGTCCTCCTGCCTCTCTGCATGCAGTCTGCCCCTCGCTGTCCTCCTGCCTCTCTGTATGCATTCTGCCCCTCGCTGTCCTCCTGCCTCTCTGTATGCAGTCTGCCCCTCGCTGTCCTCCTGCCTCTCTGTATGCAGTCTGCCCCTCGCTGTCCTCCTGCCTCTCTGTATGCAGTCTGCCCCTCGCTGTCCTCCTGCCTCTCTGTATGCAGTCTGCCCCTCGCTGTCCTCCTGCCTCTCTGTATGCAGTCTGCCCCTCGCTGTCCTCCTGCCTCTCTGTATGCAGTCTGCCCCTCGCTGTCCTCCTGCCTCGCTGTATGCAGTCTGCCCCTCGCTGTCCTCCTGCCTCTCTGTATGCATTCTGCCCCTCGCTGTCCTCCTGCCTCTCTGTCTGCTGTCTGCCCCTCGCTGTCCTCCTGCCTCGCTGTATGCAGTCTGCCCCTCGTTGTCCTCCTGCCTCTCTGTATGCAGTCTGCCCCTCGCTGTCCTCCTGCCTCTCTGTATGCAGTCTGCCCCTCGCTGTGTTCCGCTACTGGGTGGCTCAGTCACAGGTGTCTGACACGGAGGGAGTGTTGTAAGAAAACCAAGAGCCGCTATGAAGCCGTCCAGTATCTGGTGGCCAGGGCTCAATGTGTGCCCTGTCGACAGGATGACACAAGGGTGATACGAGGGTGAGCTGAGGTGAATGTTTGGTGTTGTCGCCACAATGTGGTTACATCGCTGGGGAAAAAAATGCCACTCTGTCTGAGTAATTGCTGAAAACTCTGTGTGAACCTGCTTCTAAGTAGTCATGATCATTAGGTGAATCCAAGACTTGTGGATTTGTTTATTACCGTTTGCATTGTTCTCAAATGTGTTGCATTCCTTTGGTTCTAATCATCATGAATTAGAAGGTGAAAGTGCAAACCATAACAACACTCTCTTCTGGCCACGTAATTCAACTTCGTGCCATAAGCTTTGTCCTTGGTGCCGTACTTGGATAGGAAAAGTTACTGCTGACCACAAGGCCAAGGTTGGAGTAGCTGACGGTTTGTCAACCCTCAAACACAGACCCACACAGGCATCTACACGCATGGCTACACTCGTCTCGCTCGTCTCTTCACTGAGTGTGTCTTTGTCTCGACACGGTCCTATCAACACCTCTGGTATACCTCCCCTTCCCATGACTGTGCCCGTAAACTGCATATGCAGCTTCTGATTGGTCAGATGGCACCCACAGGTTGGCCACCATAGCCACACCATTGGCTGTATGATGAATCAGCTGGTGTGAACCGACATGTTCAAACAGGTTTCAAACGTTCCGGTCATCAACACACTGAGAACTGCCAAGAACTCATAGAGAACCCATAGAGAACCCATTGAGGTGCCCTTCGTTTGGAAGACTGAAAATCCACTTGACTCGCTACATTGTCAAATGATTTGACCTGTCGAGGGAATGAGCTTTTCCCATAGTTAGGTTAGCCTGCCGTGGCGTCACTCGTCTTTACGGCTCACCGTCTCCATAGCGCTAGAGGATGACTCACCTTGTTCAAACCAAAACTCAAAGTGGGTGTGTTTTTTTCCCCTCAGCGCTAAAGACGGATACCGACGCAGCAACGATGGATGCGAAAAAAACACGGGGACTAAGTTATTCTGCCGATCACGTTGGCTCGTCCTGAGCCACTTGAAATATTAATGGTCGAACGACTGTTCAGAGTTGATATGCTGCATGAAGAATGAGCTTTGATTACGCCGTGGAAGAGGTTCGAGCACACAATGGACACAAATGTTCTAGCCTAAATCCTTCTCCATCTCCACAACGGTCAACTATACGGGATAATAATCCACTTAACAAAGACTACATTCTTGATTTAGTTCAAGGAAAACTCCACCCAAAAACTATATTTTGGTATTTGTTGATTTAGCCCATTGTTGACGTAGTCCCAAAATGTTTTGAATGTCAGGAATCAAGTTTTCAAGATATGTAACTTTCAAAATGCATCATATGGGCCAAATTTCTGCATTTTGAAAGTTGCATATCTTGAAAACCTACTGTAGTGTGCGTTCAACAGTGAAACGCATTCCACAGGTCATCATTGAATATACAGTCTACGCGTGCCGTCCTATGTTGAGGGTGGGCAATTTATTCCGACATTGATTGACGAAGGTACGTTCACCACGTATGGTTGATTATAACGGATTGCTTTCCAGAGTGCTTTTCTACACAACACTTTGAGAGGGGTTCCATGAACTTGCACTCGTGTTGGCTAGTTCGGCAGCCTACTGTTTCTACCTCAGAAGAGCGCTGTCTGATCACGGGCTGAGTCAACGCATGGAATATCAACCTATCCTCTTTTCCTCTCATTATTTTTTCTCATCTTCGCCTTCATTTTTCTCTCACTCATTCTTATCCCTCTCAATCACTGTCAGTGTTCTCATCTATCTCTAACATATTTACTGTCAGTGTTTTCTCATCTCTCTCTAACATATTTACTGTCAGTGTTTTCTCATCTCTCTCTAACATATTTACTGTCAGTGTTTTCTCATCTCTCTCTAACATATTTACTGTCAGTGTTTTCTCATCTCTCTCTAACATATTCACTGTCAGTGTTTTCTCATCTCTAACATATACTGTCAGTGTTCTCTTCTCACTATAACATATTTACTGTCAGCGTTTTCGTATCTCTCTCTAACATATTTATTGTCAGTGTTTTCTCATCTCTCTCTAATAAATTTACTGTCAGCATTTTCTCATCTCTCTCTAACATATTTACTGTCAGTGTTTTATCATCTCTCTCTAACATATTTACTGTCAGTGTTTTCTCATCTCTAACATATTTACTGTCAGTGTTATATCATCTCTCTCTAACACATTTATTGTCAGTGTTTTCTCATCTCTCCCTAACATATTTACTGTCAATGTTTTATCATCTCTCTCTACCATATATACTGTCAGTGTTTTCTCATCTCTCTCTAACATATTTACTGTCAGTGTTATATCATCTCTCTCTAACACATTTATTGTCAGTGTTTTCTCATCTCTCCCTAACATATTTACTGTCAATGTTTTATCATCTCTCTCTACCATATATACTGTCAGTGTTTTCTCATCTCTCTCTAACATATTTACTGTCAATGTTTTATCATCTCTCTCTACCATATATACTGTCAGTGTTTTCTCATCTCTCTCTAACATATATACTGTCAGTGTTTTCTCATCTCTCTCTAACATATTTACTGTCAGTGTTTTCTCATCTCTCTCTAACATATTAACTGTCAGTGTTTTCTCATCTCTCTCTAACATATTCACTGTCAGTGTTTTCTCATCTCTAACATATACTGTCAGTGTTCTCTTCTCACTATAACATATTTACTGTCAGTGTTTTCGTATCTCTCTCTAACATATTTATTGTCAGTGTTCTCTTCTCTCTCTAACATATTTACTGTCAGTGTTTTCTAATCTCTCTCTAACATATATACTGACAGTGTTTTCTCATCTCTCTCTAACATATTTACTGTCCGTGTTCTCATCTCTCTCTCTAACATATTTACTGTCAGTGTTCTCATCTCTCTCTCTAACATATTTACTGTCAGTGTTCTCATCTCTCTCTCTAACATATTTACTGTCAGTGTTCTCATCTCTCTCTCTAACATATTTACTGTCAGTGTTCTCATCTCTAACATATTTACTGTCAGTTTTTTCTCATCTCTCTCTAACATATATACTGACAGTGTTTTCTCATTTCTCTCTAACATATTTACTGTCAGTGTTTTCTCATCTCTCTCTAACACATTTACTGTCTGTTTTTTCTCATCTCTCTCTCTAACATATTTACTGTCAGTGTTTTCTCATCTCTCTCTAACCTATTTACAGTCAGTGTTCTCATCTCTCTCTAACATATTTACAGTCAGTGTTTTCTAATCTCTCTCTAACATATTTACTGTCAGTGTTTTCTCATTTCTCTATAACATAATTACTGACTGTGTTTTCTCATCTCTCTCTAACATATTTACTGTCAGTGTTTTCTCATCTCTCTCAAACATATTAACTGTCAGTGTTTTCTCATCTCTCTCTAACATATTTATTGTCAGTGTTTTCTCATCTCTCTCTAACATATTAACTGTCAGTGTTTTCTCATCTCTCTCTAACATATTTACTGTCAGTGTTTTCTCATCTCTCTCAAACATATTAACTGTCAGTGTTTTCTCATCTCTCTCTAACATATTTATTGTCAGTGTTTTCTCATCTCTCTCTAACATATTAACTGTCAGTGTTTTCTCATCTCTCTCTAACATATTCACTGTCAGTGTTTTCTCATCTCTAACATATACTGTCAGTGTTCTCTTCTCACTATAACATATTTACTGTCAGTGTTTTCGTATCTCTCTCTAACATATTTATTGTCAGTGTTCTCTTCTCTCTCTAACATATTTACTGTCAGTGTTTTCTCATCTCTCTCTAATATATTTATTGTCAGCATTTTCTCATCTCTCTCTAACATATTTACTGTCAGTGTTTTCTCATCTCTCTCTAATATATTTATTGTCAGCATTTTCTCATCTCTCTCTAACATATTTACTGTCAGTGTTTTCTCATCTCTCTAACATATTTACTGTCAGTGTTCTCATCTCTAAAATATTTACAGTCAGTGTTTTCTCATCTCTCTCTAACATATTTACTGTCAGTGTTTTCTCATCTCTCTCTAATATATTTACTGTCAGTGTTTTCTCATCTCTCTCTAACATATTTACTGTCAGTGTTTTCTAATCTCTCTCTAACATATTTACTGTCAGTGTTTTCTCATCTCTCTCTAACATATATACTGACAGTGTTTTCTCATCTCTCTCTAACATATTTACTGACAGTGTTTTCTCATGTCTCTCTAACATATATACTGACAGTGTTTTCTCATTTCTCTCTAACATATTTACTGTCAGTGTTTTCTCATCTCTCTCTAACACATTTACTGTCTGTTTTTTCTCATTTCTCTCTCTAACATATTTACTGTCAGTGTTCTCATCTCTAACATATTTACTGTCAGTGTTATATCATCTCTCTCTAACACATTTATTGTCAGTGTTTTCTCATCTCTCCCTAACATATTTACTGTCAATGTTTTATCATCTCTCTCTACCATATATACTGTCAGTGTTTTCTCATCTCTCTCTAACATATTTACTGTCAATGTTTTATCATCTCTCTCTACCATATATACTGTCAGTGTTTTCTCATCTCTCTCTAACATATATACTGTCAGTGTTTTCTCATCTCTCTCTAACATATTTACTGTCAGTGTTTTCTCATCTTTCTCTAACATATTAACTGTCAGTGTTTTCTCATCTCTCTCTAACATATATACTGACAGTGTTTTCTCATCTCTCTCTAACATATTCACTGTCAGTGTTTTCTAATCTCTCTCTAACATATTCACTGTCAGTGTTTTCTCATCTCTCTCTAACATATATACTGACAGTGTTTTCTCATCTCTCTCTAACATATTTACTGTCAGTGTTCTCATCTCTCTCTCTAACATATTTACTGTCAGTGTTCTCATCTCTCTCTAACATATTTACTGTCAGTGTTTTCTCATCTCTCTCTAACATATTTACTGTCAGTGTTCTCATCTCTAACATATTTACTGTCAGTGTTCTCATCTCTAACATATTTACTGTCTGTTTTTTCTCATCTCTCTCTAACATATTTACTGTCAGTGTTCTCATCTCTCTCTAACATATTTACTGTCAGTGTTTTCTCATCTCTCTCTCTAACATATTTACTGTCAGTGTTCTCATCTCTAACATATTCACTGTCAGTGTTATATCATCTCTCTCTAACACATTTATTGTCAGTGTTTTCTCATCTCTCCCTAACATATTTACTGTCAATGTTTTATCATCTCTCTCTACCATATATACTGTCAGTGTTTTCTCATCTCTCTCTAACATATTTACAGTATTTACATTTACATCTCTCTCTAACATATTTACTGTATACTATATATCACTAGCCACTTTAAACAATGCTACCTTATATAATGTTACTTACCCTACATTGTTCATCTCATATGCATACGTTGATACTGTACTCTATATCATCGACTGCATCCTTATGTAATACATGTATCACTAGCCACTTTAACTATGCCACTTGGTTTACATACTTATCTCATATGTATATACTGTACTCGATATCATCTACTGTATCTTGCCTATGCTGCTCTGTACCATCACTCATTCATATATCCTTATGTACATATTCTTTATCCCCTTACACTGTGTATGACAGTAGTTTTTTTTGGAATTGTTAGTTAGATTACTTGCTCGTTATTACTGCATTGTCGGAACTAGAAGCACAAGCATTTCGCTACACTCGCATTAACATCTGCTAACCATGTGTATGTGACAAATAAAATTTGATTTGATTTGATTTGACAGTCAGTGTTTTCTAATCTCTCTCTGACATATTTACTGTCAGTGTTTTCTCATTTCTCTCTAACATATTTACAGTCAGTGTTTTCTCATCTCTCTCTGACATATTTACTGTTAGTTTTTTCTCATCTCTCTCTAACATATTTACTGCCAGTGTTTTCTCATCTCTCTCTAACATATTTACTGTCAGTGTTTTCTCATCTCTCTCTAACATATTCACTGTCAGTGTTTTCTCATCTCTCTCTAACATATACTGTCAGTGTTCTCTTCTCACTATAACATATTTACTGTCAGTGTTTTCTCATCTCTCTCTAACATATTTACTGTCAGTGTTTTCTCATCTCTCTCTAACATATTAACTGTCAGTGTTTTCTCATCTCTCTCTAACATATTTACTGTCAGTTTTTTCTCATGTCTCTCTAACACATTTACTGTCAGTGTTTTCTCATCTCTCTCTAACATATTTACTGTCAGTGTTTTCTCATTTCTCTATAAAATAATTACTGACTGTGTTTTCTCATCTCTCTCTAACATATTTACTGTCAGTGTTCTCATCTCTCTAACCTATTTACTGTCTGTTTTATCATCTCTCTCTACCATATATACTCTTAGTGTTTCATCATTTCTCTCAAACATATTTACAGTCAGTGTTTAATCATTTCTCTCTAACATATTTACTGTCAGTGTTGAATCATCTCTCTCTGACATATTTACTGTTAGTTTTTTCTCATCTCTCTCTAACATATTTACTGTCAGTGTTCTCATCTCTAACATATTTACTGTCAGTGTTTTATCATCTCTCTCTAACATATTCACTGTCAGTGTTTTCTCATCTCTAACATATACTGTCAGTGTTCTCTTCTCACTATAACATATTTACTGTCAGTGTTCTCTTCTCCCTCTAACATATTTACTGTCAGTGTTTTCTCATCTCTCTCTAATATATTTACTGTCAGCATTTTCTCATCTCTCTCTAACATATTTACAGTCAGCATTTTCTCATCTCTCTCTAACATATTTACAGTCAGCATTTTCTCATCTCTCTCTAACATATTTACTGTCAGTGTTTTCTCATCTCTCTCTAATATATTTACTGTCAGTGTTTTCTCATCTCTCTCTAACATATTTACTGTCAGTGTTTTCTCATCTCTCTCTAACATATTTACTGTCAGTGTTTTCTCATCTCTCTAACATATTTACTGTCAGTGTTTTCTCATTTCTCTATAACATAATTACTGACAGTGTTTTCTCATCTCTCTCTAACATATTTACTGTCAGTGTTTTATCATCTCTCTCTACCATATATACTCTTAGTGTTTCATCATTTCTCTCAAACATATTTACAGTCAGTGTTATATCATCTCTCTCTAACACATTTATTGTCAGTGTTTTCTCATCTCTCCCTAACATATTTACTGTCAATGTTTTATCATCTCTCTCTACCATATATACTGTCAGTGTTTTCTCATCTCTCTCTAACATATATACTGTCAGTGTTTTCTCATCTCTCTCTAACCTATTTACAGTCAGTGTTCTCATCTCTCTCTAACATATTTACAGTCAGTGTTTTCTAATCTCTCTCTGACATATTTACTGTCAGTGTTTTCTCATTTCTCTCTAACAGATTTACAGTCAGTGTTTTCTCATCTCTCTCTGACATATTTACTGTTAGTTTTTTCTCATCTCTCTCTAACATATTTACTGCCAGTGTTTTCTCATCTCTCTCTAACATATTTACTGTCAGTGTTTTCTCATCTCTCTCTAACATATTCACTGTCAGTGTTTTCTCATCTCTCTCCAACATATACTGTCAGTGTTCTCTTCTCACTATAACATATTTACTGTCAGTGTTTTCTCATCTCTCTCTAACATATTAACTGTCAGTGTTTTCTCATCTCTCTCTAACATATTAACTGTCAGTGTTTTCTCATCTCTCTCTAACATATTTACTGTCAGTTTTTTCTCATCTCTCTCTAACACATTTACTGTCAGTGTTTTCTCATCTCTCTCTAACATATACTGTCAGTGTTCTCTTCTCACTATAACATATTTACTGTCAGTGTTTTCTCATCTCTCTCTAACATATTTACTGTCAGTGTTTTCTCATCTCTCTCTAACATATTAACTGTCAGTGTTTTCTCATCTCTCTCTAACATATTTACTGTCAGTTTTTTCTCATCTCTCTCTAACACATTTACTGTCAGTGTTTTCTCATCTCTCTCTAACATATTTACTGTCAGTGTTTTCTCATTTCTCTATAAAATAATTACTGACTGTGTTTTCTCATCTCTCTCTAACATATTTACTGTCAGTGTTCTCATCTCTCTAACCTATTTACTGTCTGTTTTATCATCTCTCTCTACCATATATACTCTTAGTGTTTCATCATTTCTCTCAAACATATTTACAGTCAGTGTTTAATCATTTCTCTCTAACATATTTACTGTCAGTGTTGAATCATCTCTCTCTAACATATTTACTGTCAGTGTTTTCTCATCTCTCTCTAACATATTTACTGTCAGTGTTTTCTCATCTCTCTCTAACATATTTACTGTCAGTGTTTTATCATCTCTCTCTAACATCTTCACTGTCAGTGTTTTCTCAACTCTCCCTAACATATTTACTTACAATGTTTTATCATCTCTCTCTACCATATATACTGTCAGTGTTTTCTCATCTCTCTCTAACATATTTACTGTCAGTGTTTTCTCATCTCTCTCTAACATATTCACTGTCAGTGTTTTCTCATCTCTCTCTAACATATACTGTCAGTGTTCTCTTCTCACTATAACATATTTACTGTCAGTGTTTTCTCATCTCTCTCTAACATATTTACTGTCAGTGTTTTCTCATCTCTCTAACATATTAACTGTCAGTGTTTTCTCATCTCTCTCTAACATATTTACAGTCAGTGTGTTCTCATCTCTCTCGAACATATTTACAGTCAGCATTTTCTCAACTCTCTAACATATTTACTGTCAGTGTTTTCTCATCTCTCTAACATATTTACTGTCAGTGTTTTCTCATCTCTCTCTAATATATTTACTGTCAGTGTTTTCTCATTTCTCTCCAACATATTTACTGTCAGTGTTTTCTCATCTCTCTAACATATTTACTGTCAGTGTTTTCTCATCTCTCTCTAATATATTTACTGTCAGTGTTTTCTCATTTCTCTCCAACATATTTACTGTCAGTGTTTTCTCATCCCTCTCTAACATATTTACTGTCAGTGTTTTCTCATCTCTCTCTAACATATTTACTGTCAGTGTTTTATCATCTCTCTCTACCATATATACTCTTAGTGTTTCATCATTTCTCTCAAACATATTTACAGTCAGTGTTGAATCATCTCTCTCTAACATATTTACTGTCAGTTTTTTCTCATCTCTCTCTAACATATTTACTGTCAGTGTTCTCATCTCTCTCTAACCTATTTACTGTCAGTGTTCTCATCTCTAACCTATTTACTGTCAGTGTTCTCATCTCTAACATATTCACTGTCAGTGTTCTCATCTCTAACATATTTACTGTCAGTGTGTTCTCATCTCTCTCTAACATATTTATTGTCAGTGTTCTCTTCTCTCTCTAAGATATTTACTGTCAGTGTTTTCTCATCTCTCTCTAATATATTTACTGTCAGCATTTTCTCATCTCTCTCTAAGATATTTACTGTCAGTGTTTTATCATCTCTCTCTAAAATATTTACTGTCAGTGTTTTTTCATCTCTCTAACATATATACTGACAGTGTTTTCTCATCTCTCTCTAACATATTTACTGTCAGTGTTCTCATCTCTCTCTAACATATTTACTGTCGGTGTTTTCTCATCTCTCTCTAACCTATTTACTGTCAGTGTTCTCATCTCTAACATATTTACTGTCAGTGTTTTCTCATCTCTCTCTAACATAAATACTGTCAGTGTTTTTCATCTCTCTCTAACCTATTTACAGTCAGTGTTCTCATCTCTCTCTAACATATTTACAGTCAGTGTTTTCTAATCTCTCTCTAACATATTTACTGTCAGTGTTTTCTCATTTCTCTCTAACATATTTACTCTCAGTGTTTTCTAATCTCTCTCTAACATATTTACTGTCAGTGGTTTCTCATCTCTCTCTCTATCATATTTACAGTCAGTGTTTTCTCATCTCTCTCTAACATATTTACAGTCAGTGTTTTCTCATCTCTCTCTCTAACATATTTACAGTCAGTGTTTTCACATCTCTCTCTCTAACATATATACTGTCAGTGTTTTCTCATCTCTCTCTCTATCATATTTACAGTCAGTGTTTTCTCATCTCTCTCTCTATCATATTTACTGCCAGTGTTTTCTCATCTCTCTCTAACATATTTACTGTCAGTGTTTTCTCATCTCTCTCTAACATATTCACTGTCAGTGTTTTCTCATCTCTCTCTAACATATACTGTCAGTGTTCTCTTCTCACTATAACATATTTACTGTCAGTGTTTTCTCATCTCTCTCTAACATATTAACTGTCAGTGTTTTCTCATCTCTCTCTAACATATTAACTGTCAGTGTTTTCTCATCTCTCTCTAACATATTTACTGTCAGTTTTTTCTCATCTCTCTCTAACACATTTACTGTCAGTGTTTTCTCATCTCTCTCTAACATATACTGTCAGTGTTCTCTTCTCACTATAACATATTTACTGTCAGTGTTTTCTCATCTCTCTCTAACATATTTACTGTCAGTGTTTTCTCATCTCTCTCTAACATATTAACTGTCAGTGTTTTCTCATCTCTCTCTAACATATTTACTGTCAGTTTTTTTCTCATCTCTCTCTAACACATTTACTGTCAGTGTTTTCTCATCTCTCTCTAACATATTTACTGTCAGTGTTTTCTCATTTCTCTATAAAATAATTACTGACTGTGTTTTCTCATCTCTCTCTAACATATTTACTGTCAGTGTTCTCATCTCTCTAACCTATTTACTGTCTGTTTTATCATCTCTCTCTACCATATATACTCTTAGTGTTTCATCATTTCTCTCAAACATATTTACAGTCAGTGTTTAATCATTTCTCTCTAACATATTTACTGTCAGTGTTGAATCATCTCTCTCTAACATATTTACTGTCAGTGTTTTCTCATCTCTCTCTAACATATTTACTGTCAGTGTTTTCTCATCTCTCTCTAACATATTTACTGTCAGTGTTTTATCATCTCTCTCTAACATCTTCACTGTCAGTGTTTTCTCAACTCTCCCTAACATATTTACTTACAATGTTTTATCATCTCTCTCTACCATATATACTGTCAGTGTTTTCTCATCTCTCTCTAACATATTTACTGTCAGTGTTTTCTCATCTCTCTCTAACATATTCACTGTCAGTGTTTTCTCATCTCTCTCTAACATATACTGTCAGTGTTCTCTTCTCACTATAACATATTTACTGTCAGTGTTTTCTCATCTCTCTCTAACATATTTACTGTCAGTGTTTTCTCATCTCTCTCGAACATATTTACTGTCAGTGTTTTCTCATTTCTCTCCAACATATTTACTGTCAGTGTTTTCTCATCTCTCTAACATATTTACTGCCAGTGTTTTCTCATCTCTCTCTAATATATTTACTGTCAGTGTTTTCTCATTTCTCTCCAACATATTTACTGTCAGTGTTTTCTCATCCCTCTCTAACATATTTACTGTCAGTGTTTTCTCATCTCTCTCTAACATATTTACTGTCAGTGTTTTATCATCTCTCTCTACCATATATACTCTTAGTGTTTCATCATTTCTCTCAAACATATTTACAGTCAGTGTTGAATCATCTCTCTCTAACATATTTACTGTCAGTTTTTTCTCATCTCTCTCTAACATATTTACTGTCAGTGTTCTCATCTCTCTCTAACCTATTTACTGTCAGTGTTCTCATCTCTAACCTATTTACTGTCAGTGTTCTCATCTCTAACATATTCACTGTCAGTGTTCTCATCTCTAACATATTTACTGTCAGTGTGTTCTCATCTCTCTCTAACATATTTATTGTCAGTGTTCTCTTCTCTCTCTAAGATATTTACTGTCAGTGTTTTCTCATCTCTCTCTAATATATTTACTGTCAGCATTTTCTCATCTCTCTCTAAGATATTTACTGTCAGTGTTTTATCATCTCTCTCTAAAATATTTACTGTCAGTGTTTTTTCATCTCTCTAACATATTTACTGTCAGTGTTCTCATCTCTAACATATATACTGACATTGTTTTCTCATCTCTCTCTAACATATTTACTGTCAGTGTTCTCATCTCTCTCTAACATATTTACTGTCGGTGTTTTCTCATCTCTCTCTAACCTATTTACTGTCAGTGTTCTCATCTCTAACATATTTACTGTCAGTGTTTTCTCATCTCTCTCTAACATAAATACTGTCAGTGTTTTTTCATCTCTCTCTAACCTATTTACAGTCAGTGTTCTCATCTCTCTCTAACATATTTACAGTCAGTGTTTTCTAATCTCTCTCTAACATATTTACTGTCAGTGTTTTCTCATTTCTCTCTAACATATTTACTCTCAGTGTTTTCTAATCTCTCTCTAACATATTTACTGTCAGTGGTTTCTCATCTCTCTCTCTATCATATTTACAGTCAGTGTTTTCTCATCTCTCTCTAACATATTTACAGTCAGTGTTTTCTCATCTCTCTCTCTAACATATTTACAGTCAGTGTTTTCACATCTCTCTCTAACATATATACTGTCAGTGTTTTCTCATCTCTCTCTCTATCATATTTACAGTCAGTGTTTTCTCATCTCTCTCTCTATCATATTTACAGTCAGTGTTTTCTCATCTCTCTCTAACATATTTACAGTCAGTGTTTTCTCATCTCTCTCTCTATCATATTTACAGTCAGTGTTTTCTCATCTCTCTCTAACATATTTACAGTCAGTGTTTTCTCATCTCTCTCTCTAACATATTTACAGTCAGTGTTTTCACATCTCTCTCTCTAACATATATACTGTCAGTGTTTTCTCATCTCTCTCTCTATCATATTTACAGTCAGTGTTTTCTCATCTCTCTCTAACATATTTACAGTCAGTGTTTTCACATCTCTCTCTCTAACATATATACTGTCAGTGTTTTCTCATCTCTCTCTCTAACATATTTACAGTCAGTGTTTTCTCATCTCTCTCTCTAACATATTTACAGTCAGTGTTTTCTCATCTCTCTCTAACATATTTACTGTCAGTGTTTTCTAATCTCTCTCTAACATATTTACTGTCAGTGTTTTCTCGTCTCTCTCTAATATATTTACTGTCAGCATTTTCTCATCTCTCTAACATATTTACTGTCAGTGTTTTCTCATCTCTCTAACATATTTACTGTCAGTGTTTTCTCATCTCTCTCTAATATAAATACTGTCAGTGTTTTTTCATCTCTCTCTAACCTATTTACAGTCAGTGTTCTCATCTCTCTCTAACATATTTACAGTCAGTGTTTTCTAATCTCTCTCTAACATATTTACTGTCAGTGTTTTCTCATTTCTCTCTAACATATTTACTCTCAGTGTTTTCTAATCTCTCTCTAACATATTTACTGTCAGTGGTTTCTCATCTCTCTCTCTATCATATTTACAGTCAGTGTTTTCTCATCTCTCTCTAACATATTTACAGTCAGTGTTTTCTCATCTCTCTCTCTAACATATTTACAGTCAGTGTTTTCACATCTCTCTCTCTAACATATATACTGTCAGTGTTTTCTCATCTCTCTCTCTATCATATTTACAGTCAGTGTTTTCTCATCTCTCTCTCTATCATATTTACAGTCAGTGTTTTCTCATCTCTCTCTAACATATTTACAGTCAGTGTTTTCTCATCTCTCTCTCTATCATATTTACAGTCAGTGTTTTCTCATCTCTCTCTAACATATTTACAGTCAGTGTTTTCTCATCTCTCTCTCTAACATATTTACAGTCAGTGTTTTCACATCTCTCTCTCTAACATATATACTGTCAGTGTTTTCTCATCTCTCTCTCTATCATATTTACAGTCAGTGTTTTCTCATCTCTCTCTAACATATTTACAGTCAGTGTTTTCACATCTCTCTCTAACATATATACTGTCAGTGTTTTCTCATCTCTCTCTCTAACATATTTACAGTCAGTGTTTTCTCATCTCTCTCTCTAACATATTTACAGTCAGTGTTTTCTCATCTCTCTCTAACATATTTACTGTCAGTGTTTTCTAATCTCTCTCTAACATATTTACTGTCAGTGTTTTCTCGTCTCTCTCTAATATATTTACTGTCAGCATTTTCTCATCTCTCTAACATATTTACTGTCAGTGTTTTCTCATCTCTCTAACATATTTACTGTCAGTGTTTTCTCATCTCTCTCTAATATATTTACTGTCAGCATTTTCTCATGTCTCTAACATATTTACTGTCAGTGTTTTCTCATCTCTCTAACATATTTACTGTCAGTGTTTTCTCATCTCTCTCTAATATATTTACTGTCAGTGTTTTCTCATTTCTCTCCAACATATTTACTGTCAGTGTTTTCTCATCTCTCTAACATATTTACTGTCAGCATTTTCTCATCTCTCTAACATATTTACTGTCAGCATTTTCTCATCTCTCTAACATATTTACTGTCAGCATTTCCTCATCTCTCTAACATATTTACTGACAGTGTTTTCTCATCTCTCTAACATATTTACTGTCAGTGTTTTCTAATCTCTCTCTAATATATTTACTGTCAGTGTTTTCTCATTTCTCTCCAACATATTTACTGTCAGTGTTTTCTCATCTCTCTAACATATTTACTGTCAGTGTTTTCTCATCTCTCTCTAATATATTTACTGTCAGTGTTTTCTCATTTCTCTCCAACATATTTACTGTCAGTGTTTTCTCATCCCTCTCTAACATATTTACTGTCAGTGGTTTCTCATCTCTCTCTCTATCATATTTACAGTCAGTGTTTTCTCATCTCTCTCTAACATATTTACAGTCAGTGTTTTCTCATCTCTCTCTCTAACATATTTACAGTCAGTGTTTTCACATCTCTCTCTCTAACATATATACTGTCAGTGTTTTCTCATCTCTCTCTCTATCATATTTACAGTCAGTGTTTTCTCATCTCTCTCTCTATCATATTTACAGTCAGTGTTTTCTCATCTCTCTAACATATTTACAGTCAGTGTTTTCTCATCTCTCTCTATCATATTTACAGTCAGTGTTTTCTCATCTCTCTCTAACATATTTACAGTCAGTGTTTTCTCATCTCTCTCTCTAACATATTTACAGTCAGTGTTTTCACATCTCTCTCTAACATATATACTGTCAGTGTTTTCTCATCTCTCTCTCTATCATATTTACAGTCAGTGTTTTCTCATCTCTCTCTAACATATTTACAGTCAGTGTTTTCACATCTCTCTCTCTAACATATATACTGTCAGTGTTTTCTCATCTCTCTCTCTAACATATTTACAGTCAGTGTTTTCTCATCTCTCTCTCTAACATATTTACAGTCAGTGTTTTCTCATCTCTCTCTAACATATTTACTGTCAGTGTTTTCTAATCTCTCTCTAACATATTTACTGTCAGTGTTTTCTCGTCTCTCTCTAATATATTTACTGTCAGCATTTTCTCATCTCTCTAACATATTTACTGTCAGTGTTTTCTCATCTCTCTAACATATTTACTGTCAGTGTTTTCTCATCTCTCTCTAATATATTTACTGTCAGCATTTTCTCATGTCTCTAACATATTTACTGTCAGTGTTTTCTCATCTCTCTAACATATTTACTGTCAGTGTTTTCTCATCTCTCTCTAATATATTTACTGTCAGTGTTTTCTCATTTCTCTCCAACATATTTACTGTCAGTGTTTTCTCATCTCTCTAACATATTTACTGTCAGCATTTTCTCATCTCTCTAACATATTTACTGTCAGCATTTTCTCATCTCTCTAACATATTTACTGTCAGCATTTCCTCATCTCTCTAACATATTTACTGACAGTGTTTTCTCATCTCTCTAACATATTTACTGTCAGTGTTTTCTAATCTCTCTCTAATATATTTACTGTCAGTGTTTTCTCATTTCTCTCCAACATATTTACTGTCAGTGTTTTCTCATCTCTCTAACATATTTACTGTCAGTGTTTTCTCATCTCTCTCTAATATATTTACTGTCAGTGTTTTCTCATTTCTCTCCAACATATTTACTGTCAGTGTTTTCTCATCCCTCTCTAACATATTTACTGTCAGTGTTTTCTCATCTCTCTCTAACATATTTACTGTCAGTGTTTTCTCATTTCTCTATAACATAATTACTGACAGTGTTTTCTCATCTCTCTCTAACATATTTACTGTCAGTGTTTTATCATCTCTCTCTACCATATATACTCTTAGTGTTTCATCATTTCTCTCAAACATATTTACAGTCAGTGTTTAAACATTTCTCTCTAACATATTTACTGTCAGTGTTGAATCATCTCTCTCTAACATATTTACTGTCAGTTTTTTCTCATCTCTCTCTAACATATTTACTGTCAGTGTTTTCTCATCTCTCTCTAACATATTCACTGTCAGTGTTTTCTCATCTCTCTCTAACATATACTGTCAGTGTTCTCTTCTCACTATAACATATTTACTGTCAGTGTTTTCTCATCTCTCTCTAACATATTTACTGTCAGTGTTTTCTCATCTCTCTCTAACATATTAACTGTCAGTGTTTTCTCATCTCTCTCTAACATATTTACAGTCAGTGTGTTCTCATCTCTCTCGAACATATTTACAGTCAGCATTTTCTCATCTCTCTAACATATTTACTGTCAGTGTTTTCTCATCTCTCTAACATATTTACTGTCAGTGTTTTCTCATCTCTCTCTAATATATTTACTGTCAGTGTTTTCTCATTTCTCTCCAACATATTTACTGTCAGTGTTTTCTCATCTCTCTAACATATTTACTGTCAGTGTTTTCTCATCTCTCTCTAATATATTTACTGTCAGTGTTTTCTCATTTCTCTCCAACATATTTACTGTCAGTGTTTTCTCATCCCTCTCTAACATATTTACTGTCAGTGTTTTCTCATCTCTCTCTAACATATTTACTGTCAGTGTTTTATCATCTCTCTCTACCATATATACTCTTAGTGTTTCATCATTTCTCTCAAACATATTTACAGTCAGTGTTGAATCATCTCTCTCTAACATATTTACTGTCAGTTTTTTCTCATCTCTCTCTAACATATTTACTGTCAGTGTTCTCATCTCTCTCTAACCTATTTACTGTCAGTGTTCTCATCTCTAACATATTCACTGTCAGTGTTCTCATCTCTAACATATTTACTGTCAGTGTTTTCTCATCTCTCTCTAACATATTTATTGTCAGTGTTCTCTTCTCTCTCTAAGATATTTACTGTCAGTGTTTTCTCATCTCTCTCTAATATATTTACTGTCAGCATTTTCTCATCTCTCTCTAAGATATTTACTGTCAGTGTTTTATCATCTCTCTCTAAAATATTTACTGTCAGTGTTTTTTCATCTCTCTAACATATTTACTGTCAGTGTTCTCATCTCTAACATATATACTGACAGTGTTTTCTCATCTCTCTCTAACATATTTACTGTCAGTGTTCTCATCTCTCTCTAACATATTTACTGTCGGTGTTTTCTCATCTCTCTCTAACCTATTTACTGTCAGTGTTCTCATCTCTAACATATTTACTGTCAGTG
Organism: Oncorhynchus tshawytscha; assembly: GCF_018296145.1. NCBI lineage: Eukaryota > Metazoa > Chordata > Actinopteri > Salmoniformes > Salmonidae > Oncorhynchus > Oncorhynchus tshawytscha. Next base: position 27,841,996 of record NC_056438.1, read on the forward strand.
TTTTCTCATCTCTCTCTAACATAAATACTGTCAGTGTTTTTTCATCTCTCTCTAACCTATTTACAGTCAGTGTTCTCATCTCTCTCTAACATATTTACAGTCAGTGTTTTCTAATCTCTCTCTAACATATTTACTGTCAGTGTTTTCTCATTTCTCTCTAACATATTTACTCTCAGTGTTTTCTAATCTCTCTCTAACATATTTACTGTCAGTGTTTTCTCATCTCTCTCTCTATCATATTTACAGTCAGTGTTTTCTCATCTCTCTCTAACATATTTACAGTCAGTGTTTTCTCATCTCTCTCTCTAACATATTTACAGTCAGTGTTTTCACATCTCTCTCTCTAACATATATACTGTCAGTGTTTTCTCATCTCTCTCTCTGTCATATTTACAGTCAGTGTTTTCTCATCTCTCTCTCTAACATATTTACAGTCAGTGTGTTCTCATCTCTCTCTCTAACATATTTACAGTCAGTGTGTTCTCATCTCTCTCTCTAACATATTTACTGTCAGTGTTTTCTCATCTCTCTCTAACATATTTACTGTCAGTGTTTTCTAATCTCTCTCTAACATATTTACTGTCAGAGTTTTCTCATCTCTCTCTAACATATATACTGACAGTGTTTTCTCATCTCTCTCTAACATATTTACTGACAGTGTTTTCTCATCTCTCTCTAACATATTTACTGTCAGTGTTTTCTCATCTCTCTCTAACACATTTACTGTCTGTTTTTTCTCATCTCTCTCTCTAACATATTTACTGTCAGTGTTCTCATCTCTAACATATTTACTGTCAGTGTTATATCATCTCTCTCTAACACATTTATTGTCAGTGTTTTCTCATCTCTCCCTAACATATTTACTGTCAATGTTTTATCATCTCTCTCTACCATATATACTGTCAGTGTTTTCTCATCTCTCTCTAACATATATACTGTCAGTGTTTTCTCATCTCTCTCTAACCTATTTACAGTCAGTGTTCTCATCTCTCTCTAACATATTTACTGTCTGTTTTATCATCTCTCTCTACCATATATACTCTTAGTGTTTCATAATTTCTCTCAAACATATTTACAGTCAGTTTTGAATCATTTCTCTCTAACATATTTACTGTCAGTGTTGAATCATCTCTCTCTGACATATTTACTGTTAGTTTTTTCTCATCTCTCTCTAACATGTTTACTGTCAGTGTTTTCTCATCTCTCTCTAACATATTTACAGTCAGTGTTTTCTCATCTCTCTCTCTAACATATTTACAGTCAGTGTGTTCTCATCTCTCTCTCTAACATATTTACAGTCAGTGTGTTCTCATCTCTCTCTCTAACATATTTACTGTCAGTGTTTTCTCATCTCTCTCTAACATATTTACTGTCAGTGTTTTCTCATCTCTCTCTAACATATTTACTGTCAGTGTTTTCTAATCTCTCTCTAACATATTTACTGTCAGTGTTTTCTCATCTCTCTCTAACATATATACTGACAGTGTTTTCTCATCTCTCTCTAACATATTTACTGTCAGTGTTCTCATCTCTCTCTCTAACATATTTACTGTCAGTGTTCTCATCTCTCTCTAACATATTTACTGTCAGTGTTTTCTCATCTCTCTCTAACATATATACTGACAGTGTTTTCTCATCTCTCTCTAACATATTTACTGTCAGTGTTCTCATCTCTAACATATTTACTGTCTGTTTTTTCTCATCTCTCTCTAACATATTTACTGTCAGTGTTCTCATCTCTCTCTAACATATTTACTGTCAGTGTTTTCTCATCTCTCTCTCTAACATATTTACTGTCAGTGTTCTCATCTCTAACATATTTACTGTCAGTGTTATATCATCTCTCTCTAACACATTTATTGTCAGTGTTTTCTCATCTCTCCCTAACATATTTACTGTCAATGTTTTATCATCTCTCTCTACCATATATACTGTCAGTGTTTTCTCATCTCTCTCTAACATATATACTGTCAGTGTTTTCTCATCTCTCTCTAACCTATTTACAGTCAGTGTTCTCATCTCTCTCTAACATATTTACAGTCAGTGTTTTCTAATCTCTCTCTGACATATTTACTGTCAGTGTTTTCTCATTTCTCTCTAACATATTTACAGTCAGTGTTTTCTCATCTCTCTCTGACATATTTACTGTTAGTTTTTTCTCATCTCTCTCTAACATATTTACTGTCAGTGTTTTCTCATCTCTCTCTAACATATTCACTGTCAGTGTTTTCTCATCTCTCTCTAACATATACTGTCAGTGTTCTCTTCTCACTATAACATATTTACTGTCAGTGTTTTCTCATCTCTCTCTAACATATTTACTGTCAGTTTTTTCTCATCTCTCTCTAACACATTTACTGTCAGTGTTTTCTCATCTCTCTCTAACATATTTACTGTCAGTGTTTTCTCATTTCTCTATAAAATAATTACTGACTGTGTTTTCTCATCTCTCTCTAACATATTTACTGTCAGTGTTCTCATCTCTCTAACCTATTTACTGTCTGTTTTATCATCTCTCTCTACCATATATACTCTTAGTGTTTCATCATTTCTCTCAAACATATTTACAGTCAGTGTTTAATCATTTCTCTCTAACATATTTACTGTCAGTGTTGAATCATCTCTCTCTAACATATTTACTGTCAGTTTTTTCTCATCTCTCTCTAACATATTTACTGTCAGTGTTTTCTCATCTCTCTCTAACATATTTACTGTCAGTGTTTTCTCATTTCTCTATAAAATAATTACTGACTGTGTTTTCTCATCTCTCTCTAACATATTTACTGTCAGTGTTCTCATCTCTCTCTAACCTATTTACTGTCTGTTTTATCATCTCTCTCTACCATATATACTCTTAGTGTTTCATCATTTCTCTCAAACATATTTACAGTCAGTGTTTAATCATTTCTCTCTAACATATTTACTGTCAGTGTTGAATCATCTCTCTCTAACATATTTACTGTCAGTTTTTTCTCATCTCTCTCTAACATATTTACTGCCAGTGTTTTCTCATCTCTCTCTAACATATTTACTGTCAGTGTTTTCTCATCTCTCTCTAACATATTTACTGTCAGTGTTTTCTCATCTCTCTCTAACATATTTACTGTCAGTGTTTTATCATCTCTCTCTAACATCTTCACTGTCAGTGTTTTCTCAACTCTCCCTAACATATTTACTTACAATGTTTTATCATCTCTCTCTACCATATATATTGTCAGTGTTTTCTCATCTCTCTCTAACATATTTACTGTCAGTGTTTTCTCATCTCTCTCTAACATATTCACTGTCAGTGTTTTCTCATCTCTCTCTAACATATACTGTCAGTGTTCTCTTCTCACTATAACATATTTACTGTCAGTGTTTTCTCATCTCTCTCTAACATATTTACTGTCAGTGTTTTCTCATCTCTCTCTAACATATTAACTGTCAGTGTTTTCTCATCTCTCTCTAACATATTTACAGTCAGTGTGTTCTCATCTCTCTCGAACATATTTACAGTCAGCATTTTCTCATCTCTCTCTAAAATATTTACTGTCAGTGTTTTCTCATCTCTCTCTAATATATTTACTGTCAGCATTTTCTCATCTCTCTAACATATTTACTGTCAGTGTTTTCTCATCTCGCTAACATATTTACTGTCAGTGTTTTCTCATCTCTCTCTAATATATTTACTGTCAGTGTTTTCTCATTTCTCCTCAACATATTTACTGTCAGTGTTTTCTCATCTCTCTAACATATTTACTGTCAGTGTTTTCTCATCTCTCTCTAATATATTTACTGTCAGTGTTTTCTCATCTCTCTCTAACATATTTACAGTCAGTGTGTTCTCATCTCTCTCTCTAACATATTTACTGTCAGTGTTTTCTCATCTCTCTCTAACATATTTACTGTCAGTGTTTTCTCATTTCTCTATAACATAATTACTGACAGTGTTTTCTCATCTCTCTCTAACATATTTACTGTCAGTGTTTTATCATCTCTCTCTACCATATATACTCTTAGTGTTTCATCATTTCTCTCAAACATATTTACAGTCAGTGTTTAAACATTTCTCTCTAACATATTTACTGTCAGTGTTGAATCATCTCTCTCTAACATATTTACTGTCAGTTTTTTCTCATCTCTCTCTAACATATTTACTGTCAGTGTTTTCTCATCTCTCTCTAACATATTTACTGTCAGTGTGTTCTCATCTCTCTCTCTAACATATTTACTGTCAGTGTTTTCTCATCTCTCTCTAACATATTTACTGTCAGTGTTCTCATCTCTCTCTAACCTATTTACTGTCAGTGTTCTCATCTCTAACCTATTTACTGTCAGTGTTCTCATCTCTAACATATTCACTGTCAGTGTTCTCATCTCTAACATATTTACTGTCCGTTTTTTCTCATCTCTCTCTCTAACATATTTACTGTCAGTGTTCTCATCTCTAACATATTTACTGTCAGTGTTTTCTCATCTCTCTCTAACATATATACTGTCAGTGTTTTTTCATCTCTCTCTAACCTATTTACAGTCAGTGTTCTCATCTCTCTCTAACATATTTACAGTCAGTGTTTTCTAATCTCTCTCTAACATATTTACTGTCAGTGTTTTCTCATTTCTCTCTAACATATTTACTCTCAGTGTTTTCTAATCTCTCTCTAACATATTTACTGTCAGTGTTTTCTCATCTCTCTCTCTATCATATTTACAGTCAGTGTTTTCTCATCTCTCTCTCTAACATATTTACAGTCAGTGTTTTCTCATCTCTCTCTCTAACATATTTACAGTCAGTGTTTTCACATCTCTCTCTCTAACATATATACTGTCAGTGTTTTCTCATCTCTCTCTCTAACATATTTACAGTCAGGGTTTTCTCATCTCTCTCTAACATATTTACTGTCAGTGTTTTCTCATCTCTCTCTAACATATTTACAGTCAGTGTTTTCTCATCTCTCTCTCTAACATATTTACAGTCAGTGTGTTCTCATCTCTCTCTAACATATTTACAGTCAGTGTGTTCTCATCTCTCTCTCTAACATATTTACTGTCAGTGTTTTCTCATCTCTCTCTCTAACATATTTACAGTCAGTGTTTTCTCATCTCTCTCTCTAACATATTTACAGTCAGTGTTTTCTCATCTCTCTCTCTAACATATTTACAGTCAGTGTTTTCTCATCTCTCTCTCTAACATATTTACAGTCAGTGTTTTCTCATCTCTCTCTAACATATTTACAGTCAGTGTGTTCTCATCTCTCTCTCTAACATATTTACAGTCAGTGTGTTCTCATCTCTCTCTCTAACATATTTACAGTCAGAGTTTTCTCATCTCTCTCTAACATATTTACAGTCAGAGTTTTCTCATCTCTCTCTAACATATTTACAGTCAGTGTTTTCTCATCTCTCTCTCTAACATATTTACTACGATGTTTTTTGTTTGTTATAATTACTTTTCTTAATCTACAATGGTACTTAAAAAACAAGGGACATATGTTTCATCCAAATGAAGTATTTGCAGGGCATACTAAAATCTACAGTCTAATTATTGAACAAAGAGGAAAAACAAATCTGGCAAGCGAAATTTGTTAAAAAATTGTTCACAGTTGTGGGTAGACATCCCATGGCGATTCCGGTTATCCGAACTGTGCTAACATCGTGTGCTGGCTGGAGACATATTTGGACCCCTGTTATCTTTTGTTCAGTAATATTATTATATTGTAATTACATTTTTAATGTGATTTCTTGAACATGAATTTATTTTTAATAGGATATTGCTACAGTGTTTTTGTCCACATGAGGAGATTGAAAAGCTGAAGCTGCTTGATATTCTGTCTCAGTGAACATATTGGATTTTAAGTACCTCATAAGACACCCAATATCATATATTGATATCAAGAAAATGCCTCAACTCTAGTCTCTGTTGACTTATGGAAATATACGCAATGTATAAACCTGCACAGATTGGCTTCCGAGGAAAATCTTTATTTAGACACTGTATAATATATACGCAAGAGGAAAAGGAAGATATTGCTACAGGCAATGTGATCATTTTTAATTGCCCTGTATGACCCAAAATGGCTATAGCTATAGAGTCTAGAGGGTATATAATCTAGCTAAGGTGATATGAAATTGATCAACATCACCATACATTGAGCTCAATGGATCCGTTTGTCCACAGGGGGGGCTGCAGTGCTGTCTATGAGAAGTTAAAGGGGCTGGGTTTGGATTTTCAATCCCATTACTTCGGTCTCACCGTTTGTTCTTTAAAGGGGGAAGTTTCATGATTAATTATTTATTGCTGTCTCAGAGCAGGTCTGGCCGGGGAACTGAACTTTCGATCTCACTGACATGGTGCTCTGTGATAACCCTGTCACCTGTCCCTCTCAAGAGACGTTACTGTAAGGGTAAATGGATAAAAGAGGGGGAGAGAGAGAGAAAGAAAGGGGGGGCAGAGAGAGAGAGGGGGAGAGAAAAGAAGAAGAAAAGGAACAAGGCCAGAAAGGGAGAGATGATGAAAAAGTGAGAGGGAAAGAAATTGGGAGTGACAGGGAGGGAAAAAGAAGTTTGAGCGAGAGAAACAGATCGATTTTTGTTGTCATTAAAAAAAAAAAGAATATTAAAACATGCACTCTACCTGCAGTGATGCTGCTCAATATTTACATTACATTCCAGTCATCTAACTGGTGCTCCCATCCAGAGCGACCCACAGGAGAAACCAGAATCAAGCTCCCCGCCCAAGGGCAAATCATCAGATCCCCCCACCCATTCGACTCGGGGACCCAAACCAGCGACCTCTCACCCACCGACCCAAACGCTCCCGACTGCCAGGCCACCCGCCGTCCCCAACCAGAGTTCCCCCCGAGAGCTACCCCTCAACCATCCAAGACGCTCCCACAGCCCCCTATCTCCACCCCCTCCAAGCCACCATCCCTTTCCAACCCAACCAAAACAACTACCCGTTGTGCCAACAACCAATAAAAATGATAAAAGATAAAAAGACAAGAACAAAGGAAAACAACAACAATGTAAAAACAAAAGACATCAAAGACAATAAAAACTCTAACAGCAAGAGGCAGATTGTTAGCAGGCTAGAGAGAGTAGACTGAAGCTAGCTGTGATGTCTGTCTGTCTGTCTGTCTGTCTGTCTGTCTGTCTGTCTGTCTGTCTGTCTGTCTGTCTGTCTGTCTGTCTGTCTGTCTGTGCCTGTCTGTGTGTCTGTCTGTGTGTCTGTCTGTCTGTCTGTCTGTCTGTCTGTCTGTCTGTCTGTCTGTCTGTCTGTCTGTCTGTCTGTCTGTCTGTCTGTCTGTCTGTCTGTCTGTCTGTGTCTGTGTGTGTGTGTGTGTGTGTGTGTGTGTGTCTGACTCCTCCAAAGCTGATGCTGCAGTGTAGATAGCAGGGTTTTGTTAAAGGGATCCCTGATATGTATTCTCCCTATTCTGGCTGGGGCTCATTAAAAGTGAGCGAAACCAAATCCAGGCTTGTTGGATGATGTAATTACAGCAAGCCTAACGAGGCCAAAGATTAATTAGCCCGGTGGGAGAGGCAGGCAGGGCAGATAGAAAACTAATCGGAGGGATCCCCACATTTCTCTCTCTCTCTCTATCTTTTTCCCCCTCTCTCTCCTCCGCTCCTTCTCTCTTTGGAGAGTAAGGGGACGTGACGCACATCTCAATGCCAGTCACTCCTCCAAGATGTGGAATCTGGCTCCCTCTCTCTCTCTCCCTCCCCCTCGGCTGCGGCCCCTTCTTTCTTCTATGATCCGACTCACTCCTCTCCCTCTATGTCGCCATCCTAGTTCTGTCTCCCCTTCTTTATCTTTGTCTGTGTGTTTTAGTATGTGTGTGTGTGTGTGTGTGTGTGTGTGTGTGTGTGTGCCTGTATCTCTCTTTGGACTTGTCTCCCTTTAGAAAAGCCATCAGAGTGTTACAACAAAAACAATGACAACAAAACAATGGTTTGAGCTTCCCGCACTTTCCTCTAAGGAAACACAAACACCTTTTAAAGGGAGGAATAAAACAAAACCGGCAGACCAAAATGCTCTCGACTGTAGTGAGTCAAGAGAGACAACAACACTCCTTTACAATTTCAACTCTACTATCCCTACTACTACTGAACATAGCCGTGGAGCCAAGAAGGCCTTTAAAAAAAAAAAAACATGAACAAACCTTGCCAGAGCGGAGCAGCTGCTTGTTACAGTAGGGACCTAACCGTATTGATCAATATCAAATTCTCATTAGTGCTCCATCCCACATTTCAGAGACAAATCAAGGCCGTCTCGTACAGGTCTCTTGCTGCAGTTCCAATAGAAATGGATGGAGCAGGGCTCCACAGTCGGCTGACATGAGAGGTAGATCTCCCCAGTCATTGGCTCATATCAGATCATGACTAGTGGCTGTGACTGTCCTTAAGATTTACAGCAGTGGAGGCTCCTCAGAGGAGGAAGGGCAGGACCTTCTCAGTGAATTTCAAAAAAATGAAAATAGAGAAATGTAAAAAGTTATACTGTTTTAAATAAAACTAGACTAAAATATATTCCTGTCACCAAATAATTGATCAAAACACACTGTTTTGCAATGAAGGTTGCAGCAGGAACTGACATTTTGTCCACCCAATCAAATGATCACAAAATGAATCTAGTACTGAAAGCATAAGCTACAGCTAGCTACTGTAGCACTGCAGTGCATAAAAATGTGAGTATATGACTCAAAGAGATATAAAATATGGAGAGTGGAGAGAAAGGGAGAGAGAGACATTTCATAGTATTTTTTTCACTTTCAAGTTGCAAGCGAATGCAGCTTGCTAGTTTAGTCTACTCAAACACCCAGCTCAAGTTGCAAGCGAATGCAGCTTGCTAGTTTAGTCTACTCAAACACCCAGCTCAAGTTGCAAGCGAATGCAGCTTGCTAGTTTAGTCTACTCAAACACCCAGCTCAAGTTGCAAGCGAATGCAGCTTGCTAGTTTAGTCTACTCAAACACCCAGCTCAAGTTGCAAGCGAATGCAGCTTGCTAGTTTAGTCTACTCAAACACCCAGCTCAAGAGGGATTCAATGTTAGCTAGCTGGCTATGGCTATCTAACACTGGAACTTCAAGTCATGGTAAACTTTTGGTTTTATTAACTTATTTCCACTGGGGCCAGCCGGTGTAACTGCTAAACTGCTTGCTGACTGTACACTGTTCTGCATGATTGTAGCTGGTTTACTAATGCATTAGTTTTTATAACCTATTAGGTTTGACTTAGAACGTTTTTTTTTGCCTGGTCACAGACCGCTGGTGTTGTTCACTGAAGTCCAGGTGAGAGAGGAGGAGAGAGTGTAGATGCAAGACGGAATGACAACGAGCAAAGGGATCATGCTGTTTGTATGTGGCTGCTATGAAAGTGAACTGTGGTTGTGTGTGATCAGGGGTGTATTCATTCAGCCGATTCTGCTGAAAAACGTTTCTTAAACGGAAGCAAATCGAACGAAACAGGGATAAACATATCTGAATTTGTCCAACAGAAACTCTCATTTGCAAATGTTGGACTAAAGATTACACCCTAGATCTGCTAGATGCAGGCAAGAGAGTACTGGGCCCTGATTACGAAAAAAAATTCCCTCGAACTGTGCCCCTACTTTGTAAACTTTCATTCATAGGCTAGATTATAGCAACCTCATGATGGGTATAGGGAACATTTAAGTATCATGTAGTAGCCTATAGCTATCGATGTTACATTGAGCTGGGTGAATGGAATATGAATGACAGTCATCCAATATGCTGTAATAAAATAAGTCCATGCTCATGAAAAGAAGAAGATTGTCCTCCCTCATCTTATATGGCACCGACTGCCACTGGTTTAAAATACGTAACCTGACTGGGACAATGGAGACTAGGAGGGTGAGGGGTGTGTGTGTGTGTGTGTGTGTGTGTGTGTGTGTGTGTGTGTGTGTGTGTGTGTGTGTGTGTGTGTGTGTGTGTGTGTGTGTGTGTGTGTGTGTGTGTGTGTGTGTGTGTGTGTGTGTGTGTGTGTGTGTGTGTGTGTGTGTGTGTGTGTGTGTGTCTTTCACGGTCTTATAGGTAGGAGGGATAATCCTGTCCTGTCTGTATGATTGTTGTGGTGTCTCGGGGGTGATGGTCAGAGACAGACTAGTGTCTATCTGGAGGCGTGTGTGTGTGTTGCTCTTCTCTCTAGAGAGATTACTTTTGGGCAGCAGTCAGTCACCAAAAACTGCTTCTGATAAGAAGACAATTTCGGCTTCCACCACCTACAGTGAAACCACACAGATAATAGATGGAGTGTAGAATATTTCACCCACTTAAAGTGTAATAAGTATTTCATTCGATTTTTAAAGTCGCCTTGACATTACTGAATCAAAATGGTCAAAACGTAATCTAATAATCGAGAAATCTAATAATCAAAATGTTCCTGATGGTTTTATAAAGGTTATTTCCTAGGCTAGAGTTATTTCTAGACCTCCTAGGTGGTTTAGCCTACGCGTTTGATTTGAGCCTTCTGGAAAACACAGAAACACGCCCAGTAGAGATATTAGCTCTGGCAGTCTTAGAATTCTGATTCATGTAAGAGTTCTTGGCAGTTCCCTGGCAACCAGCCAGCGCACTATGTCTTGAAACCACAGTCAACATCCTGCCCTTTTCACAGGCCCTCTCCATCCCCTCTCAGAAGTTCGTTTTGACCTTTCCGCTCACTCCTACGTCGCTCAGCTCCGGGCCCGCTGTGAGGCAGACGGTCAAGAGGAGTTCAATGTTGAACCTGTCTGGAATCGTTAGGAACGGAGTGGCTGATTGGTGCAACAGCTGGCCTAGCACCAGCTGGCTCGGGAAACTTAGGAACTGTCAGTTCACAGCTTTGAACCTTAACCAATGAGAAACCAGAGTGGGCACACATCTGACCAATCAGGGCTGCATGTGGGAGGTCATGAGGTCACAGTAGTAGAACAAAGTGGGTAAGGGGAGCTAGCTGTTTCTGTTGTGGGTCTCTGTAGGGCTGGTGGACCCCTGTAGTGGACACAGAACCCCCAGAGTGGACTCACCATTTCCAGGCTCGCACTCCTCCAAGTCCTCGTCATCGCTGGGACACTCAGCAGATGCTACCAACAGATCATCCGTGTTCTAGAACAGAGATGGAGAAGGAGAAAGAGGCAGATAGAAGGGTGTGAGAGCGTGTTCTACTACCCAGACAGAGATACGTTTTTTCCTGACCATAGAACATGACCAGGAACAACTCGGCCCTGGTTGTAGGATATAGTGTAACTCGGGTCCCTGGTCAAGTAGCCTAAACCTCATTCCTTACCCATCATGCAACCTGTCATGCCTGAAAGAACAAGGTAAGCCAACTGCAAAGTCATAACTTCAACTTAGTTATCACTCTGTTTCTGCTTCAGCCAAGTCGTTCATCATCGTCACGCAGAAACAGAATGGCAACCGAGCTGACACCCCTTCGTTTTGAGATCCCCACATAAAATACAACCCAGTGAAAACCAATTGTTGAAGTCCATTAAGCCCGGAGCCACAACGAGCTAGTGGAAGCTAGGCTAATAACCTCCATACAAAAAGCCCATTCAGAACTCTGTTCCTCGTGTACTATCCCTCTCACCCACTTGTGCTGCTAGGAAGCACCTTGTCTAGTCTATTATCCTCAACCCCCAGGCTCAAGTTAATATTCACGATGAGTTCGGCCTGATGGAATATAGGTGGGAGGGATGAGGGCTTTTAACATGGGCAGCCCAATTCCTTTGAGCACAGTGATCTGTCTGTACACAGAGTTTAACCTCTCTCCAATCCATTATGTATCCACAGACAGGATGCATTTACTTATGTGTGTGTGGGTGTGTGTGTGGGTGTGTGTGTGTGTGTGTGAGAGCGAGATAGTGAGTGAGTGGAGTGTGTGTGTGTGTGTGTGTGTGTGTGTGTGTGTGTCCATCTGGGCCTCTCAGATGGGCTTAATGAGAACATGGCAAAATCTGCATCTTCCATTTCATTTCCATCCTAAATGACCAGCGCTCCCTTTGATAACAAATATCGAATTATGTAACCTAGAATGAATGTCTAACATTCTGTGATTTCAAAGTAGTGGTCTTCTAATATACAGTATATTTGATTTGTATTTTCTCTTTATTGATATAGAAAGGCATTTCTACAAGAGACATGTAGGGGAATGCAAATATGAAGGTGGGGTTGGAGTCCATGTCTAATAGTATTGGTATTTTTACGTTTACATTTTAGGAGTACAGCTTCAAAACTTCCCCTAGATATCAAGGAATATCTGAAGTGAAAATATCCTCATGTTTGACAATGGCACTACAATAGAACTTGTATTTATTTATTGAGCTAGAGTAGCCCGCTCAGTAACACTTGCTATTAGAATATACTAATTGCAGTCCACTCAGTAACACGTGCTATTAGAAGCTGTACATTGTCAAGGAATGATCTCCATTACTCCCCCTGGTGTTAGGAATGCAGACATTCACTTATTTCATCGGCGCAACCTGCCCAACCTACACTGCTGACGTCTTGCTGCAATACTTTCCACTCATGCAGGCCAGTGTTTCCCGAATCTCTTCTCGAGTACCAGATGCCAGTTATACTCATTTGATCTATTCTAGTACCAGCATCATTCAATGGGTCAACCTATCATCAAGCTCTTGATTAGTTGAATCAGGTGTGCTAGTACCTGAATATACCAAATGTAATGGCTGGTGGTACACAGAGTATTGTGACGTTGACCCTAGACACTGATCTTGGGTCAGTTTTTCATTTCCACCACTAACAGGTAAGGTTAAGATTGTAGGAGGGGAAGCTGACCCTCAGGTAAGGTTAAGATTGTAGGAGGGGAAGCTGACCCTAGATCTGTCCCAAGGGGAAACTTTGTCCGGAACGGGAGATTACATGCCCTGACTGTGCATAGGAGGGGCTCCTAAGGATCTTAGTTCACCCCAAACCACAGCCTCCAAATTGGGGTCCACGCAGGAGAAGTGATGACTTCCCCCATTCTGTAGCATCTTGTCTTCTATCAGGGTAAAAACGAACACATGAAAAAGTATGTTCTCCTTTAAACCATCAAAGCATTTCTTGTCATGGTCAAAGTGTCTCGCAACGGGTAGCTCACAGCTTTTTTGTTGCTCCGGCTTGCAAGAGAAATGTACATTTGGGTTTGCTTGCCTGTGTCCCGTCCCCCTGTCCCGTTGAGTGGCAGAGGGGCTACTGGCTTGTGAAACCAGTGCTGAGATGTTAGCTTGGGCCCCGGGTGAGGTTGTATAGTATACATACTATACCGAGTTGGCTCTAGCGCAAAACGCCACCACGGACTCCATAGGATGGCCTATTAACTACACAGACGACAGAGTGTGTGTATCCTGTGTGTGTATGTGTGCCGGGACGCAAAGCTATGAATGGGCCATGTGGACAGGGTTGAGACGATCGAAACCTTGTCCATAAACCAGTGAATTGTGATCTTTAACAGTGTGAGGTCCTTCTTGTTCTATACTAGTATTCTTTATTAGCCCAGCCCCTATGTTTTTTAAGGATGTGCGTACGACCACAAACTTTTCCATAGGAATAGGAGTGCCCCATCAGATCAGCTGCCCAGGAAATGGAAATGAGAAAATCGATAGGATCTGATGGGCGGCCCTCTTAGAATGTTACCGTGTGATCTGGGCTTCTACAGCTGTAAAGGGATGGAGCTGTTTCAGCCATGGTTGTAATGTGTCATATGGGATTGTTCGCCTTTCCTTCGTCTTTGTCCTCATTGTCTTTCTGCTCCCGCTAGTTCTCTTTCGACCCCCAAAACTCAATACTCGTGTTCTGTCTCTTCCTGTCCTCTCTTCCTCCTTCCTCTCCTCTGTCTCCCTCTCTCTCTCTCCGTTTGCCTCCGTCTGCTTCTCAACACTCCACCTCTCCTCCCCTTCCTCCATTTCCCTCTCCCTGACTCCTCCCCCTTCCTCCATTTCCCTCTCCCTGTCTCCTCCCCCTTCCTCCATTTCCCTCTCCCTGTCTCCTCCCCCTTCCTCCATTTCCCTCTCCCTGACTCCACTCTCTCCTTGTCCGCCAATCTGTGCCTGTGTTCGTCAGGGAGAGAGAGCAAGGCGAGCTCGCCGGGCCGTGAAAACGACACATCAGCCATTAGTGGAGCAAAAGGGACACATACCAGGAAGAGCAGGGCAATGACAGAGCCATCCGTTAGAGTGGGTAAAGCTGGGTTAGCCCAACAAAGCATCGGCTGACTGGGGAGCGTTAAGGAGGCTTAGATCATATACTTTGTCATCACGGTACTTGGTTGAGTAACTCGTTCGTAATGACTTCTTTCTCCGGGTTTTGCTTTTCGTAATAAAAGGTTATTCGGGATTATCATGTACACCCCTATTATGGGCACAAGGCAAAATAGCATAGCTATATTGAACATCTCTGTGGAAGAGCTGTTCATTTCCTATAGAAACACACGGAAGGACTAGGACTTGTGTTCTGACTTGGTGCGCTGCACGCCAAGCAGTAAGCATGACGCTCGTCAATCACAAACAGCGGCGTGGCGGAGCGCCGTGCAAACAGAAACACCAGCTATCTGCTCGAGCCGAACGTGCCTCTGGGCACCAGGACGCCTGCGGACATTTCTCAAGATGGCTGTCTATTTCACAGCACACAAAACAACACCCGCTAAGGAGCCTTGTCACTACACACTTCTACACACGGATGTCGAGTCCTGCCTAGAGGCAGGTGGAGAGACTTTGATATGGAATACATATTGAGTGACACATACATGCGTTGTGGACACACACACCGAGACGGAGATGGGCACATAAAACATGAGCAGTACATATCCCGTTTAGGTTACCCTGATCTTGCGTTCACTAGCTCGGCACAGAGAGTAGCTAAACCGCAGACCACCAGGAAAGAGGTCATCAGATATAAAACTGGCAATGGCCCAAATGGAACCATATCCCCCATCTAGGGCACTACTTTTGACCAGGGCAGATAAGGGCTCTGGTCAAAAGTAGTGCACCGTATAGGGAAAAGGGTGCCATTTGGGAAGCACACACAACGCGTAATGGAACTCTACAGGGGTCACCCAAGCTCCGTTCCTAATAGTAGAGCCAGTCGCAGCATCCTACAGAGCATTCCCTTTGGAAGGACAATCTTTCCGTTTTGATAATGGCACTGGCGCCACTACCGTTGCATTATACACACAGGGCATTGGAAGGAGGAAGTAGCTAGCAGCATTGATCTTTGTACAGTCCACATGGTCTGATCTCCTCTTCTACTCCCCCTCTCAAAACCGACAGAGAGAGAACCCAGTCAATCCCTGGCTGCTTTGATGACGCCGCATAGAGATAATTAAGCTCATTTTCCACCCATTGATTGAATTTAGCGAGGCTGAAATCAAAGGACTGTGGCTCCGGCTACGCAGCGCGATGAGGGAAGGATGATGCTGGGTGAAGTCCCAAAAGGTAAACAAACAACGGCTTCCCAAACGCGAACATTCAATTAGATAAGACTTGATTGGTGTTTGCAGTGCGGCAGCTAGTAGCATAAGACGCCCACATCTCTCTAGTCTACCCTAACACCCCCCCGTCCCCGTCTCTCCATCTTTCTCCATCCCGCCCTCGCTTTCTCTCTCCGAGAAGCTTTTAGTTCCACACAGTAATTAGCGCTGTTGTTATTGGCTGAGAAGAGAGAGAGAGAGAGGAGTGAGACGGGCCTTCGCTTTCAAGTGTGGTGAGCTAGGAAGATGGAGGGAAAGAGAGATGGGAGAAAGAACAGGGGGGTTAGGTAGTTGGTATGAAAGCAATGTCCTTAGGCATTGGTTGTCAAAAGGTAGGCTGTCAGGCCAAGAGGTTTGTGTGATTGATCTCAGGTAAGCTTCTGAGGACAAGGAGGGTGATAATGAGAGAGCTGCTTGAGAGAAATCCAAGGTTCATGTTACTTTTAGTTTAACGTCCTTGCCGCGCAACACCTCGCAAGTCTTTTGAAATGGCAGAAACAGCCGCGCAGCTTGTTAGAGCTGCGCTTCACCTCACCTAACCTTATAGGCTCCGCGTGGTCAATCTGACGTCCGACAGTGTTTACTGCGATGCTGCCGCCGCAGAAAGAGCGTTCCACAGCAGAGCTGCTGTGAAGGAAGCTGTCAAGGAAGAGAGTTTGTGTCTCTGCAGGACCTCCCGCCCTCACCTACCGTCAACCAATCATGTGGAGGTATTACGGAGCCAAACAGAGCCCTCTGCATGGTTCTGTAATTTGGGAGGCGCACAGCGATGCGGCACAGAGCTGGATTTGGCCTCCACAAGCCTATGGAGGCTCCGCGATTGCGCCACGCTCTCTGTACGAATTCTCCGTACCGTATTGCCAGCACAAGCACAAATTGTGCCTACCTGGATTTGCAGGTGTGGGGTGTTTGAACTTTTGGGACTATTCCGTTTTTGTTCAAGTTGTGTCAAGTAAGCTCAATCAATATAGCATTTCTCTCTGGGAGCCTGGATCCTAATACTATTCTAATGCTAAACCACCACACTACTGCAGCATAATGCTAATGTAGCTGCGCTGCATTACGTTACAATTCATGCGGCTTGAGGCTAATTAATAGACGGTATTGGCTGTGAAATTGGAAGAATCGATTCCCTCTCTTGGAGGCCACAGGCCTGTTATTACAGCTTATTATGGGTTGCGTGGGGACTGGGCGGCGTTGTGACAACATGCGGACTCTGTGTGACTGTGTGTCTACAGTAGTAGACCCTCCAATTGTTCCCCAATTGCCACTTCCAGGATTGGTGGATCGAGTGATCGTAACATGTTGAGATTAGTGCTCGGAAAACTTAGCCTTTGCATGGGGACGTGTATACTAGACACACAGGTAGGGTGCGCTCACTCGAACACACACGCACACAGGATAACAACACGTTGAGAGGGTAATTGAGGCAAGCAATTTATTTGCGTTTATTCCTTCGATGCCACAACTGTCTGGCTACGTGTGATTGGTCTGGATGGATGTGATTCATATTGCCTCTAACAATGTATCTGGGCTTCGATCTGTGATTTTGCTTTAGAAGGAATCAAAACGCCCGTCTGGATTGCTCTAATGGGGTATACTAGACTTGTTAAAGGGTTCGTTTGAAGTCCTGAATGTGAATCTTTGGCCAAACAGAGAGTACGTAGCTACAGAAAGTCTGTATGATTCTGTAGAGAGGAATAACTACTGTGAAACAGTCATGACCCTTGTCCCCCCCACTCACTCTGGGAAGAAGTTCCTCTTATAAGCACATATCTAGGATCAAAGTATAATCACCATTTGTGAGGGAAAATCCCAAACTGGCCCCAGATCAGTGTCAACCCAGTCCCCCACCTCCTCCCCACTCCACCCCAGTTCCCCCTCACCTCCCCCACTCCACCCCAGTTCCCCCTCACCTCCCCCACTCCACCCCAGTTCCCCCTCACCTCTTCCCCACTCCACCCCAGTTCCCCCTCACCTCCTCCCCATTCCACCCCAGTTCCCCCTCCACCCCAGTTCCCCCTCACCTCCTCCCCATTCCACCCAGTTCCCCACTCCACCCCAGTTCCCCCTTCACCTCCTCCCCACTCCACCCCAGTTCCCTCCTCACCTCCTCCCTACTCCACCCCAGTTCCCTCCTCACCTCCTCCCTACTCCACCCCAGTTCCCCCTCACCTCCTCCCTACTAACCTGTGTGACACTGTCCCTCATGGTGGGTGAACGCTGCTTGCGGGTGGTGGTGGTAGCCATGGTCGTGGTTGTCTCCATGATGGTGGTGGACATGTCAGCCAGCGGCGTGGTGCTGGTGGTGTCCGTAGTGAGCACCGAGGGCACGTCGCCCACCAGCCGCAGGTTGCCCTTGGCCTGCACGTTGGGGTCGCCCTCGGCCGCCAGCTTGAGCACCTGCAGCCCGTTGTAGTAGAGGCCCGAGATCTGGCCCTGGAAGTGACGGGCCTTGTCGCCACCACCACCACCGATCTTGATGAACGCCTGGCTGTTGAAGATGGTCAACTGTCGACCTAGTGGAGGGGGGAGTCAGGGGAGATGCAGAAAGGAGAAAGAGGGAAGAGAGAGGTGGGAGATAAAATGAGGGTAGGAGAAAGAGAAAGGGGGTGAAGACAGATAGGTGGGCAGAGAAACAAATAGAGAGAAGAAGAGAAAGGAAAGAGGAGAGAGAAGCGGTGAAGGAAGACACCATCAGTCTTTGTCTCTTCGTAGGCTGCACAACACACATCCCAATTCCCCACACTCACACACAGACAGACAGAGTGAAACAATGGGGGACAGTATCCATCACATGGGGGAATTTCCCCTGGTAACGCGTTAAGGAGATTGGAACCTTGCCTGAGCCGTGCTGCTACAGGTGGCAGCCATTATGGCTCGACTCCGACACAAGCGGGCCACTCAGTTTCACAGCAGAGCCTGAAGAATGTGGAAACTGGCAAGCTAATAGATTGCAGGGTGTAGCCTTGGGCTGACCCTGAGGCTGGGGTCTGGGTGGAGTCGCATCGCATTCCCCACAGAGATGGAATACATTACAGAGCCCGGTGTCATCGACCCCAATGCACCTGAGACACAGCACAAATGATGAAGTGCCTCGGACAGACAAAAAAATTTAATAAATCCCATCCCAAAGTACGGAGATGGAAAAGCCGTTTAGGAAAAATAAACCACTTCGGAGGAAATAGTTTAATGTTTAATTCAACAGCGCTCTCTCTTCTGGTCCTCCAGTCATTACTATGCATCTGGATTGGACAGATGAGGGTTCGGCTCATTTGCATGTTCCATTACTAATGTGTTACCAGGGGTTGGTGGAGGGGGGTGATCTGAAGATCATTTTTTTCTTTGCTGATATCAACCCTCTTTTCTTTCCCCTCTGCTTCCCTCACACTTGTTTTCACAGTGGATGGGGTGTCATGCTGGGCCAATCAGGTTGGATATCAGAAGTGATGACCCTTGACCACATTAATGGGCCTCCTGGGGGGTGTGGTGGGGGGAGAGGAGGATTACTGTAGGATATTGTTTTGGAGGAAGTGGGTTAAAATGAGACTTGATGAGGTAATTACTGCAGAGAGGGGAAGGAGCAGAGGGGAAGCCAAATTGGCCCTCTTTATGGATTAATCAATGCCTGTTGGGAGAGAGAGAGAGTGTGTGTGTGTGTGTGTGTTTGCACACGTGCCCATCTAATGTGTGTGGAATGTGTGCAATTATAAAGATTATGCTTATATTTCTACATTACAAACCCCTAGAGGATACACTTCAATCATTTAGAGGACAGAAATAGCTCTCATTCCCTTTCAATTAAGAGAAAAAACCTGACTTTCTTACTGGCTTAATAAGGTATTGTGCGCATGTCTGCGTGTGTATGTGTGTGTGTGTGTGTGTGTGTATGAGCATGTCAATGCCTGTGTGTGCATGCTGTGTGCATAAAGCCTTCAGTGAGACAGTCCATTACACAGGCCATGCCATCATTAGATGTGATCATTAGGTCCATCTGAACCCCAATAGGGATACTCTCCCATCCCCCAACAATGACACTTAAAAGGAAAAATCAACTCAAATGATATTTTGGTATTTGTTTCATTAGTCCACTGTTAATACAGTCCTAATCTCAGTTACACAGAAGTGAAAGTCATTTCACCCGTGTTTATCATGGCCAAAAGGCACATTTCATGAATTTCTACGATATCAGCCAATTTGGCCTTTTTGGCAACCGTTTATCATCCGCAAACGGACATGAAAATCATTGCACCGGTTTGAGTACCGTTTTCGCCCAACCCTGATTCATCCAAATGACGAAAATCCCAAACCAGGAACTACTGCCTTGACAGATTCTCGCCATTTCATCTGACCACGGGAATCTGTCCACGGGAATCTATCCACGGGAATGTTTCTGTTTTGGTCAGCAGCCAAGTTTTCAAGATATTGGACTTTCAAGAAGCAAAGTGTCACTTGCCACATCATCATGACGACGCAAAACGCATCATGTCATGAAAACTTGACCCCTGACATGCAACAAAAATGTGGGACTGTATCAACAGTGGACTAATGAAAGAAATACCAAAAGATAGTTTTTGAGTGGAGTTTTCCTTTAATTTAAGGCATATGCGCTGTTGCCATAATACCGTAGCTCTCGCTCACTGTTATCTCTGTGAAGATGCTGCTCAACATGTTTTGTTGGGAAAAGTGATAGTGGTGAAGGGAAGGGAGAGACTTGGTAGAGGATGAACATCAGCAAGGACAATTCGTCAGAACATTGGCACGTACTAGGTACAAGTGTGCGCACATACACACGCTAACACGTACTATACGCGCACACACGTACACGTTGAAGCGTACACACACCACGTGTTGTTCACACACACTTTCAGCCCCTACACACACCCACACGCTCACTCTTGATCTCCTCCCACACACGTACTCGGCCCCCCACTGTGAGGGAGGATAATCTCTTGTCCTTGACCGGAGGACGGAGACACACACGTCAGCCCAGTGGCTCTCCTGTTTCAGAGGTGCTGTCTCAGCAACCCTGCCTCTCCAGGGGAGGTCCAGACTCCAGATAGACAGACAGCAGAGGAGAGGACAGAGCCTGGATATTAAATCACCTCTCAGTTTACCACGCTCTATCGTGGCCACCCAACCACTCCTGTACCTAACATTCTCCCCTGTGAGTATAGTGATCCTCAGTGAGAAGACTGAAATTAGATTGTCTTCTTAGGGCCAGGAGTTTTATCATGATCAGGTCACGCAGTCAGGAACAACTCTTGTCCCAAATGAGTGCGGTGATCATCAGAAAACTACTAAGGTGAAATATGGAATTTCCAGTAGCTATGCGGAAGCTCGGGTATACTGTATACAGCCGAGTGATACTTTTAGCCTGTTAAAGTATTGCTGTACACAGTTATGTTGTACTGTGAGAAGTTAGTGCGTATGCTGAGAGGAAGTGAACTAAAACAGTCAAGTATCCAACACTTGAGAGGTCCTTGAAGACATTCTATTACCTCCTGAACATCAGTCAGAGGAAAAAGTGCCCTCCGGAAGAGAGAGGGAATCAGTGTTTGTTTGTGTGGCTGTCTGATGGAGAGGATACTAACAGGAGCTGATGAAGTTATTGTTTTGGGGCCTGCCGGGTCAAATTGAAACTGACGTGTCACTTCAGGGCCATTTAGGCGAAGGAGAAGGGAAGGTCTTGGCACGACTGGCAATCGGACAGCTTAAGACACAACAGAGATGTGTGTGTGTGTATGTGTGTGTATTTGTGTGAGCATAATAACTTGCGTGAGCTGTCAGATGTGTCAGGGAGGTGACCTTTACGTGCGTTACAGATGGCCTTTTGTGACACCACATTTTTTCTGTGTGTACGTGTGTGTGTGTGTGTGTGTGTGGGCAGTGTTTGTCCTCTCAGTGGACAGCCTCGGGCTGGAGGTGCATTGATGAGGGTTTATTGGACCAATTTGTGTCTTGAATCAGGTGGCAGTGGTCCGGCCTCCCTCTCTCCCTGGGCCCTTATGATGATGGGCACATTTGGCCTTAGGGCCCAGGGCTGGGCTGGCACAGAGACTCTAAAATAAGCCACTAGCTGGTCTTCATTAAAACACTTATTCAGGAAGACACACACACTACTACCTAATTAACTTCAGCCCTGCCAACTGAAGAGTGATAGACGTCGCTCTGCACTGAAGGATCTTAAGTCACTTAGGTGACGGTCTCTCTCTCCCTCCCACTCTCTTATCCCACTTGCTGTTATATGATATTTTCTGCTCTCACTTTCTGCCTGTCTAACTATATCTCACTCTCTTTCTATCTATTTTATATGGGAATATTTTCAGAGTAGCTTCCCCAACACCGCTCTCTGCCACCAGCTTCCTCTCCCTCTTCCTCTATCATTGGAACATGGTTGTATTGTGTGTTATTCCTGGGTGTCTCGCCCCCTGCTGAATGCACATGGATGTTTTGTGTTCTAATCCGTGTGGGAGAACATCCAGTCAATTTGACTGACAGGGGATGATGCTAGCTAGATAGCGCTGGGGATGAGAATAGCACTACGGAAAACATGTACTGTAGACAGAGAACATGCTAGGAAGCAGAGAGAGTGTGAGAGAGAGCGAGAGCCATAAATGAGGGATTTAACAGTGAATAAGAGGGAAGGAGAAGAATTGCTGTATGCAGAGTGAAGATGACAGCCAAACAGATAGCTTAGCATGTTGTCATGTAAATCCCTTGAGCTAGATAGAGAAGTCTGCATTGGAGTGTCATAGCACTCCGGCCTCATCACGACCCTCTACAAGGCCTCTCACATGGGATCTGTCATCAGTGGCACAACCTGGAAAATAGTCCCAGTCGTTTGGTTGCTCGTAAAAACAAGACAGGATCAGGGAAGTGAAGAAGGGGGGGTCAGGGGTGGCGGTTTTCAAAGCATTATGGACCTCAATCACTCGTGCCTTTCTCAAATCACAAGGGGGCTTAGCGACTGATAGCCTAGCAAGCTGGCCAGGAGGCGAGAGATGCATTGCCGCTTCGATTACCTCACTGAGGGCATGAGCAAACGATCCCCTAGCACCGATCCTATGACCCATGTTATGAACCTCTTGTGTAGCGGCAAGGGGGTTCAATCACTAATGTGCACTGGAACAGTGGAATGCCACAGGCTTTGGTTATGACAGGAAATTAATATTTTCGGGGGGGAGGAGGGGATGGGGTTTCTTGCATATCACACACAGACTGTAATTTTCTTGGAGAGGGAACAGTTGAGGCTCCTCAGAGGAGGAAGGCGAGGATCCTTCTCAGCAAATTTCATGAAATGTTTAAATAATGAAACATTATTTTGCAATGAAGGTCTCCAGTAGCCTCAACAGCACTCTGTAGGATAGCACCGTGGTGTAGTTAGCTAGTTTCCGTCCTCTGCGTACATTGACTTCAATAGAAAACCTAGGACGCTTATGGTTCTCACCCCCTTCCATAGACACAGTAATTGTGACGTCCTCCAACCAATCAGAGTTCTTGCAGCATGAACTGACATGTTGTCCACTCAACCAAAGGATCAGAGAATTAATCTAGTACTGAAGGCATAAGCTACAGCTAGCTAGCACTGCAGTGCATAAAATGTGGTAAGTAGTTGACTCAAAGAGAGAGAAATTCAATAGTTGAACAGTTTTGAACAAATCCGTTTCTTCAAAAATGAAGAAGCAAGAAAGAGAGAGAGAAAGAGAGCTATATTTTGTTGTATTTTTTTTCCACTTTCACTTTCACTTTCACTAGTTTAGCCAAACAGAGAGGGATGCTATATTATCTAGCTGGCTATGGCTATCCAACACTGAAACTCTTCCAAGTCAAGGTAAGCTTCTGGTTTTATTATTTTATTTCCACCGGTGTAACTGCTAAACTGCTTGCTGCTGACTGCTGCATGATTGTAGCAGGTTTACTTACGCATTAGTTCTAGTAGCTATGATGACTATGACGTTAATATGGTGACAATGATGACGTTTTTTTTCACCAGATAGCAAACAGCTGATGTGTTGTCCACTGAAGTCCACAATCGAAGGGAAAAGGTGAGAACGGAAGAGATGTGTCAAGGAATTATACAATGATCAAAGGGATTATTACTGTTTGTATGTGGCTGCTAATAAAGTGAACTGTGTTTACCGCGTGATCAAGGTTGTATTCATTCCGCCGATTCTGTTGAAAAACGTTTCTTAAACGGAACGAAACGGGGATAAACGTACCTGAATTTGTCCAATAGAAACTCTCGTTTGCAAGTGTTGGACTAATGATTACCCCCTAGATCAGCTAGGCGGTGTGCAAGGCGGTATTGAATGTGTGAATGTCTGTCACCTTGATTACTCAAATTTCTCTCAACCTTTCATTCATAGACTAGGTTGTAGCAACCTCGTGATGGGTATAGGGAAATTTGAGTATAACGTAGTAGCCTAAACCTATCGATGCTACATTGAGCTGTGCGAATGGAATATGAATGAGAGTCATTCAATATGCTGTAATAGAAATAAGGCCATGCTCATAAAAAAAGTGCTGTATTAGTCCTCCACCAACTGCCACTGAGAGGGAAATATCAGTTAGATATATTTTTGGCGAGAGAAAACACCAAAATGGGTTCAATTGTTTTCGTTGTTATCTCCCAATTGTTAAAAACTTCTTAGGGCTAAGCCCCTTTTTTCTCCACATCCTGTCTGAATGACGTGCCCAAAGTAAACTGCCTGTAGCTCAGGCCCGGAAGCCAGGATATGCATATAATTGGTACCATTGGAAGGAAAACACTTTGAAGTTTGTATAAATGTTCAAATAATGTAGGAAAATATAACACAACAGATATGGTAGGAGAAAACCCTACGGAAAACCAACTTGGATTATTTTTTTGGGAGTCCATCCTCTTAGGAATGCAAGAGAAGGGTCAGATTGTAAATTAGGGTTATTCCTATGGCTTCCACAGGGTGTCAGCAGTGTATTTTCAAGGTTTCAGGCTTGTAACTTCAAAAATGAATAATAAATAACAGTTTTAGTTGAAGGACACCGTCTTGGAAATCTGTGTTTGCTCGAGCCATGAAGAAATTACGCACCTGCTAAAATCAGTTTCCTATTGAACATGCTTCTTTCCGAAATAAATATTATAGTTGATTACATTTTAGGGTATCTGAGGAGTAAATAGAAATGTATTTTGACTTGTTGAAACAAAGGTTAGATTTAGGTCGATTTTCGGAACGAGTAGATTACTCAAATCGATGGCGCCAACTAAACTTACTTTTTGGGATATAAAGAAGGATTTTATCTAACAAAACGACACTACATGTTATAGCTGGGACACTTTGGATGACCAATCAGAGGAAGATTTTTTCAAAAAGTAAGTGAATATTTAATCTTTATATGTGAATGTATGAAACCTGTACTGGTGGAAAAATATTTTGATGTGGGGCACCGTCCTCAAACAATCGCATGGCATGTTTTTGCTGTAAAAGCTTCTGTAAATCAGACAGTGCAGTTGGATTAACAAGAATTTAAGCTTTCAGACAATATAAGACACTTAATCATCTAAATGATTAAAACCCATAATATTTATGATTATATATTTGAATGACACGCTCTCCAGTTTCTCTGGAAGTTGTTCCGCTAGCGGGATCTCTAAGCCAACTGATATAACAAAAGATTTTGACTCTGACACCTAATCGCCCGAGGGACCAGGGCTCAGCTGGCCTGGGCTCAGAGACTCTAGAGACTGGGCTGGGATAGTAGGTTGACATCCATTAGTTGGTCTTCATTAAAACAACCGCTCAGGATGACACACACACTACTAACTAATGAACCAGCCCTACAAACTGTAGAGTGAGAGACGTACCTCTGTGATGGAGTTCAAGTCAGTGCATTCGGATCGTATTCAGACCCATTGGCTTTTCCCTCATTTTGTTACGTTACTTCCTTATTCTAAAATTGATTAAATCGTTTTTTCCCCCTCATCAATTTACACACGATACCTCATAATGACAAAGCTAAAACAGATTTTTAGAGATTATTGCAAATGTATTAATAATAGAAAACTGAAATATCACATTTACATAAGTATCCAGACCCTTTAATCTGTGTTGAAGCAGAGATCGGATGCAGTCTATCACAGTGCCATCCGTTTTGTCACCAAAGCCCCATACACTACCCACCACTGCGACCTGTACGCTCTCGTTGGTTAGCCCTCGCTTCATACTCGTCGCCAAACCCACTGGCTACAGGTTATCTACAAGTCTATGCTAGGTAAAGCCCCGCCTTATCTGAGCACACTGGTCACCCGAGCAGCACCCACTCTTAGCACGCGCTCCAGAAGATATATCTCACTGGTCACCCCCAAAGCCAATTCCTCCTTTGGTCGCCTTTCCTTCCAGTTCTCTGCTGCCAATGACTGGAACGAACTGCAAAAATCACTGAAGCTGGAGACTCATATCTCCCTCACTAGCTTTAAGTACCAGCTGTCAGAGCAGCTCACAGATCACTGCACCTGTACATAGCCCATCTGTAAACAGCCCATTTATCTACCTCATCCCCACACTGTATTTATTTATTTATCTTGCTCCTTTGCACCCCAGTATCTCTACTTGCACATTCATCTTCTGCACATCTACCATTCCAGTGTTTAATTGCTATATTGTAATTACTTCGCCACCATGGTCTATTTATTGCCTTAACTCCCTTATCTTACCTCATTTGCACTCACTGTATATAGACTTTTTTAAATTTTTCTCTACTGTATTATTGACTGTATGTTTGTTTAATCCATGTGTAACTCTGTGTTGTTGTATGTGTCGAATTGCTATGCTTTATATTGGCCAGGTCACAGTTGCAAATGAGAACTTGTTCTCAACCAGCCTACTGGTTAAATAAAGGTGAAATAATAACAAAGTCTGAGGCCCTGAAGCTGGTTTTCATCAAGGATCTCTCTGTACTTTGTAACCCTTATTTAACTAGGCAAGTCAGTTAAGAACAAATTCTTATTGACAATGACAGCCTACCGTGGAACAGTGGGTTAACTGCCTTGTTCAGGGGCAGAACGACAGAATTATACCTTGTCAGCTCGGGGATTTGATCCAGCAACCTTTCGGCTACTGGCCCAACGCTCTAACCATTAGTCTTCCTGCCACCCCCCCTCTCCCCTTTGCTCCTTTCATCTTTCCCTTGATCCTGAATAGTCTCCCAGTCCCTGATGCTGAAATCCATCCCCACAGCATGATGCTGCCACCACCATGCTTCACCGTAGGGATGGTGCCAGGTTTCCTCCAGACGTGACACTTGGCATTCTGGCCAAAGAGTTCAATCTTGGTTTCATCAGACCAGAGAATCTTGTTTCTCATGGTCTGATAGTCCTTAACGTGCCTATTGGTGGAGTGCTGCAGAGATGGTTGTCCTTCTGGAAGGTTCTCCCATCTCAACAGAGGAACTCTGGTACTCAGTCAAAGTGACCCTTCTCCCCCGATTGCTCACCTCTAGGAAGAGTCTTGGTGGTTCCAAACGTATTCTATTTAAGAATGATGGAGGCCACTGTGTTCTTGGGGACTTTCAATGCTGCAATTTTTGGTACTCTTCCCCAGATCTGTGCCTTGACACAGTCCTGTCTCGGGGATCTACGGACAATTCCTTCAACTTCATGGCTTGGTTTTTGCTCTGACATGCACTGTCAACTGTGGGACAATATATAGACAGGTGCGTGTATTTCCTAATCATGTCCAATCAATTGAATTTACCACAGGTGGACTCCAAGAAACATCTCAAGGATGATAAATGGAAACAGGATGCACCGGAGCTCCATTTCAAGTCTCATAGCAAAGGGTCTGAATACTTATGTAAATAAGTTTTTTCTGTTTTTTATTCATTTTTATAAATTTGCCAAAATGTCTAAGAACCTGTTTTCGCTTGGCCATTATGGGGTACTATGTGTAGATCGATGAGGAAAAGCATTCATTTAATATATTTTAGGCTGTGACATAACAAATTGTGGAAAAAGAGAAGGGGTTCTGAATACTTTCCAAATGCACTGTATGTGATGCTCTCTCTGTGTTGCTAGTCGGAACTAGGAATCTCACAAATGTTCGACTTGCTAACTGGTTGTAGTTACACGCGTGCCGCGTTCAACGAATCAGCATGTCGGGAATTGAGTTGTTGAATTGTTCTCAGCATTCTAAATGTTAACCCCACTCTTATGAAAATATATATACACCTAGGGCCCACTCTAATGAAAATATATTTACACCTAGGGCCCACTCTTGTGAAAATATATTTACACCTAGGGCCCACTCTAATGAAAATATATTTACACCTAGGGCCCACTCTAATGAAAATATATTTACACCTAGGGCCCACACTTATGAAAATATATTTACACCTAGGGCCCACTCTTATGAAAATATATTTACACCTAGGGCCCACTCTTATGAAAATATATTTACACCTAGGGCCCACTCTTATGAAAATATATTTACACCTAAGGCCCACTCTTATGAACATATATTTTCACCTAGGGCCCACTCTTAAGAAAATATATTTACACCTAGGGCCCACTCTTATGAAAATATATTTACACCTAGGGCCCACTCTTATGAAAATATATTTACACCTAGGGCCCATTCTTATGAAAATATGTTTACACCTAGGGCCCACTCTTATGAAAATATATTTACACCTAGGGCCCACTCTTATGAAAATATATTTACACCTAGGGCCCACTCTTATGAAAATATGTTTACACCTAGGGCTCACTCTTATGAAAATATATTTACACCCAGGGCCCACTCTTATGAAAATATACCTACACCTAGGGCCCACTCTTATGAAAATATATTTTCACCTAGGGCCCGGGGCTCAGCTGGGTTGGGTTTAGAAACTGGGCTGGGATAGGAGGGTGACAGACACTACTGTAGCTTTTCCTCATTAAAACAGCCAATAGGATGACACACACACTAATTCCCAATTAAATTTAGCCCTGCCGTCACTAGAGTGATGGACCTCCCTCTGTGATGAGAGAGTCCAAGTCACTTATGCGAGCATCTCTCTCTCTCTCAATTTAATTTCAAATCAATTTAAATTTAAATTTCTAAGGTTCTTTATTTGGCATGGGAAACATATTTTAACACTACCAAAGCAAGTAAAGTAGATAATAAATTAAATAAAACAATTTAATTGGACAGTAAACATTAGCCATTTCAAATGTCATATTATGTGAAAATAGTTAAATTACAAAAGGGAAAATAAATAAACATACATATGGGTTGTATTTAGAATGGTGTTTGTTCTTCGCTGGTTGCCCTTTTCTTGTGGCAACAGGTCACAAATCTTGCTGCTCTGATGGCACACTGGTATTTCACCCAATATATAATATTATGGGATTTTATCACAATTGGGTTTGTTTTAAAATGCTTTGTGGGTCTGTGTAATCTGAGGGAAATATGTGCCTCTAATATGTTCATACATTTGGCAGGAGGTTAGGAAGTGCAGTTCAGTTTCCACCTCATTTGTGGGCAGTGTGCACATAGCCTGTCTTCTCTGGAGAGCCAGGTCTGCTGATGTTGGCCTTTCTTAAAACCTCTTTGGGATAGGGGGCAGCATTTTCACTTTTGGATAAATAGCGTGCCCAATTTCAACTTCCTGCTACTCATGCCAAGAATATAAGATATGCATATTATTAGTAGATTTGGATAGAAAACACTATGAAGTTTCTAAAACTGTTTGAATCATGTCTGTGAGTATAACAGAACTTATGTAGCAGGCAAAACCCTGTGGACTAACCATTCAGATTTGTCTAAGAACCTTGTTTTTAGGTCACTGTCTATTCAAGAATTTTCATTGGGAAACTAGATTTCTAAATCACTTGTTTGCAGTTCCTACCGCTTCCACTGGATGTCACCAGTCTTTGGAAATTGGTTGAGGTTATTCCTTTGTGTAATGAAGAGGTATGGCCATTTTGAATTTGTGTCATTTGAAGTGTACTTTTTGAGAAGACCCCTGACTGGAAAAGTAGCGTGAGTTTGTTGTCTTCCTGTATTGAACACAGATTGTCCCGTCTACAATTTGATCGATTATTAAGGTTTAAAAATACCTAAAGTTGTATTACAAAAGTAGTTTGGAATATTTTGGAAAAGTTTACAGGTAACTTTTGAGATATTTTGTAGTGATGTTGCGCAAATTGGAAGCCGTTTTTTTCTGGATCAAATGTGCCAAATAAATTGACATTTTGGATAGATATCGACGGAATTAATAGAACAAAAGGACCATTTGTGATGTGTATGGGACATATTGGAGTGCCAACAAAAGAAGCTCGTCAAAGGTAAGGCATGATTTATATTTTATTTCTGCGTTTG
Source organism: Oncorhynchus tshawytscha (assembly GCF_018296145.1). NCBI lineage: Eukaryota > Metazoa > Chordata > Actinopteri > Salmoniformes > Salmonidae > Oncorhynchus > Oncorhynchus tshawytscha. Next base: position 27,871,791 of record NC_056438.1, read on the forward strand.
TGTGGTGCCTGCAGGGTTGAAATATGCTACTCTCTCTTTGTTTACTGTTGTGCTATCATCAGATAATAGCTTCTTATGCTTTCACCGAAAAGCCCTTTTGAAATCTGACATGTTGGCTGGATTCACAACGAGTGTAGCTTTAATTTGGTATCTTACATGTGTGATTTAATGAAAGTTTGAATATTATAGTAGTTTATTTGAATTTGGAGCTCTGGATTTTCCCTGGCAATTGGCCAAGTGGAACGTGACTGTCCCGCCTATCCCAGAGAGGTTTAATAGCAAGGCTATGCTCACTGAATCTGTACATAGTCAAAGCTTTCCTTAAGTTGGGGTCAGTCACAGTGGTCAGGTATTCTACCACTGTGTACTCTCTGTTTAGGGCCAAATAGCATTCTAGTTTGCTGTTTTTTTTGTTGATTCTTTCCAATGTATCAAGTAATTATCTTTTTGTTTTCTCAAGATTTGGTTGAGTGTATTTTGTTGCTTTCCTGGGGCTCAGTGGGGTATGTTTGTGTTTGTGAACAAGCTTGCTTAGGAGACTCCTCTCCAGGTTTCTCTCTCTGTAGGTGATGGCTTTGTTATGGAAGGTTTGGGAATCGCTTCCTTTTAGGTGGTTGCAGAATATAACGGCTCTTTTCTGGATGTTGATCACTAGCGGGTATCGGTCTAATTCTGCTCTGCATGCATTATTTGGTGTTCTACGTTGTACAGGGAGGATATTTTTGCAGAATTCTGCATGCAGAGAATCAATTTGGTGTTTGTCCCATTTTGTGAATTCTTGGTTGGTGAGCAGTCCCCAGACCTCACAACCATAAAGGGCAATGGGTTCAATAACTGATTCGGTATGTCAAATGTATTTATTTGTTATTTTTGATGGCGTAGAAGGCCCTTCTTGTCTTGTCTCTCAGATCGTTCAGAGCTTTGTGGAAGTTACCTGTGGAGCTGATGTTTTGGCCAAGGTATGTATACTTTTTTGTGTGCTCTAGGGCAACGGTGTCTTGATGGAATTTGTATTAGTGGTCCTGCCAACTAGACTTTTTATGGAACACCATTATTTTTGTCTTATTGAGAGTTACTGTCAGGGCCCAGGTTTGACAGAATCTGTGCAGAAGATCTAGGTGCTGCTGTAGGCCCTCCTTGGTTGGGGACAGAAGCACCGGATCATAAGCAAACAGTAGACATTTGACTTCAGATTCTAGTAGTGCCCTTGCCAATTCGTTGATATACAGTGGGGCAAAAAAAGTATTTAGTCAGCCACCAATTGTGCAAGTTCTCCCACTTAAAAAGATGAGAGAGGCCTGTAATTTTCATCATAGGTACACATCAACTATGACAGACAAAATGAGAAAAAAAATCCAGAAAATCACATTGTAGGATTTGTAATGAATTTATTTGCAAATTATGGTGGAAAATAAGTATTTGGTCAATAACAAAAGTTTATCTCAATAATTTGTTTTATACCCTTTGTTGGCAATGACAGAGGTCAAATTTTTTCTGTAAGTCTTCACAAGGTTTTCACACACTGTTGCTGGTATTTTGGCCCATTCCTCCATGCAGATCTCCTCTAGAGCAGTGATGTTTTGGGGCTGTTGCTGGGCAACACGGACTTTCAACTCCCTCCAAAGATTTTCTATGGGGTTGAGATCTGGAGACTGGCTAGGCCACTCCAGGACCTTGAAATGCTTCTTACGAAGCCACTCCTTCATTGCCCGGGCGGTGTGTTTGGGATCATTGTCATGCTGAAAGACCCAGCCATGTCTTCAATGCCCTTGCTGATGGAAGGAGGTTTTCACTCAAAATCTCACGATACATGGCTCCATTCATTCTTTCCTTTACACGGATCAGTCGTCCTGGTTCCTTTGCATAAAAACAGCCCCAAAGCATGATGTTTCCACCCCCATGCTTCACAGTAGGTATGGTGTTCTTTGGATGCAACTCAGCATTCTTTGTCCTCCAAACACGACGAGTTGAGTTTTTACCAAAAAGTTATATTTTGTTTTCATCTGACCATATGACATTCTACCAATCTTCTTCTGGATCATCCAAATGCTCTCTAGCAAACTTCAGACGGGCCTGGACATGTACTGGCTTAAGCAGGGGGACACGTCTGGCACTGCAGGATTTGAGTCCCTGGCGGCGTAGTGTGTTACTGATGGTAGGCTTTGTTACTTTGGTCCCAGCTCTCTGCAGGTCATTCACTAGGTCCCCCTGTGTGGTTCTGGGATTTTTGCTCACCGTTCTTGTGAACATTTTGACCCCACGGGGTGAGATCTTGCGTGGAGCCCCAGATCGAGGGAGATTATCAGTGGTCTTGTATGTCTTCCATTTCCTAATAATTGCTCCCACAGTTGATTTCTTCAAACCAAGCTGCTTACCTATTGCAGATTCAGTCTTCCCAGCCAGGTGCAGGTCTACAATTTTGTTTCTGGTGTCCTTTGACAGCTCTTTGGTCTTGGCCATAGTGGAGTTTGGAGTGTGACTGTTTGAGGTTGTGGACAGGTGTCTTTTATACTGATAACAAGTTCAAACAGGTGCCATTAATACAGGTAATGAGTGGAGGACAGAGGAGACTCTTAAAGATGAAGTTACAGGTCTGTGAGAGCCAGACATCTTGCTTGTTTGTAGGTGACCAAATACTTATTTTCCACCATAATTTGCAAATAAATTCATAAAAAATCCTACAATGTGATTTTCTGTATTTCTTTTTCTAATTTTGTCTGTCATAGTTGAAGTGTACCTATGATGAAAATTACAGGCCTCTCTCATCTTTTTAAGTGGGAGAACTTGCACAATTGGTGGCTGACTAAATACTTTTTTGCCCCACTGTATATTTTGAAGAGGATGGGGCTTAAGCTGCATCCCTGTCTCACCCCACAGCCCCATGGAAATAAATGTGTGTGTTTTCTGCCAATTTTAACTGCACATTTTCTGTTTGTGTACATGGATTTTATAATGTTTTGTTTTTCCCCCAACACCACTTTCCATCAATTTGTATAGCAGACCCTCATGCCAAATTGAGTTAAAAAAAAATTGAAATCAACAACGCATGGGAAGACTTTGCATTTGTTTTTGTTTGTTTGTTTGTTAATTAGGGTGTGCAGGGTGAATACGTGGTCTGCCATACGGTAATTTGGTAAAAAGCCAATTTGACATTTGCTCAGTACATTGTTTTCACTGAGGAAATGTACGAGTCTTGTATTTTGTCCTGTAGTTCATTCAATGTAATTGAAGAATCCAGTAGTTTCTGGTAGTCTTTAAAAGTTGATTCTAAGATTTGTATTTGATCATGTATATGTTTTTGCTGTTTGTTATTTGTTATAGTCCCAAAAAGATTGAAGAAGTGGTTCACCCATACATCTCAATTTTGGATAGATAACTCTTCATGTTGTTGTTTGTTTAGTGTTTTCAATTTTCCAGGAAGTGGTTAGCGTCGATGGATTCTTCAATTATATTGAGCTGATTTCTAATGTGCTGTTCCTTCTTTTTCCATGGTGTATTTCTGTATTGTTTTAGTGATTCACCTTAGTAAAGGCGTAGGCTCAGGATTCTGGGTTTCTATGTTTTTGGTTGGAAAGATTTCTCAATTTATTTCTTTGGTTTTTCCATTCTTCATCAAACCATTTGTCATTGTTGTAAATGTTCTTCTGTTTTCTGTTTGACATTTTTAGATTTGATAGGGAAGCTGAAAGGTCAAATATACTGTTTAGGTTTTCTACTGCCAAGTTTACACATTCGCTATTACAGTGAAATGTTTTGTCCTAATAGTTTTTTGGTAGGTTTCCACATGACTTCCCTTCCATCTATGGCATATCTTTATATTATTCAGTTCCTCATGATTGAGTCTTGCTCTGGTCAAGAAGACTGTGATTTTGCTGTGATCTGATATGGGTGTCAGTGGGCTGACTGTGAACGCTCTGAGAGACTCTGGGTTGAGGTCAGTGATAAAGTAATCTACAGTACTACTGCCAAGATATGAGCTATAGGTATACCTACCATAGCAGTCCCTTCAAATCTACCATTGACTATGTACATACCCAGCGTGCGACAGAGCTGCAGGAGTTGTGACCCGTTTTTGTTGGTTATGTTGTCGTAGTTGTGCCTAGGGGGGCATATAGGGGAGGGAATGCTGTCACCTCCAGGTAGGTGTTTGTCCCCCTGTGTGCTGAGTGTGTCAGATTCTTGTCCAGTTCTGTCATTTAGGTCACCACAAACTAGTACATGTCCCTGGGCCTGGAAATGATTGACTTCCCCCTCCAGGATGGAGAAGCTGTCTTCATTAAATACGGGGATTCTAGTGGGGGATATAGGTAGCACACAGTAGGACATTTTCCTTGAGATAATTTATTTTTGAATTTCTAGCCAAATGTAAAATGTTCCTGTTTTGATTAATTTAATAGAGTGAGTTACAGCAGGTCTGCTCCATACCAAATTAGCATACTATCTTCCATTTCCTTCTCTCTCTCTCTCTATCTCTCTCATTTCCTTTTATATCACTCTCTTTGCTTCTCTCTGTAACTATCTGACCGTCCTTTTTTCTATGGGTATCTTTCAGTATGTCACTCCTTCTTCCTCCTGATTTGATTTCCTTTCTTCTTTCTCTCTCTATATACTTTTCTCTCACACTAGACCCCGGTCGTGGCTGTAAATGGGAATGTGTTCTCAGTCAACTTACCTAACTTACCTAGCTGAATCCAAATGAATGTTCTGTGTTCTAATTCGTGAGAGTTAGAATCCCAGAGAAAGAAGTCTGATTTGGAGTGTCGTAACACTCCGGCCTCATCCAACTCTCTCTCAGGCCTCTCACACTGTATCTGTCATCAGCTGCGCACCCTGGAAAAGAGTCCCAGTAGGTTGGTCGCTCGGAAACAAGAGAGGATCAGGGAAGCGATGAATGCTCCTCCTCGCTCCTCACTCCATAAGCAGGCATCTGGGGAAGGCAATCACTCGTGCCCTCGCCAAATCACACTGGGGGACTTAGCAGCTGATAGCCTAGCAGGTTGGCCAGGAGGTGAGAGATGCATTTCCGCTTCGATAGCCTCACCGAGGGTACGAGCTAACGATCCCCTAGTGCCAATGCTACGAGGGGTGGGGTGGGGGGGGTTCAATCACTAATGTGCACTGGAACAGTGGAATGCCACAGGCTTTGGTTGTGACAGGGAATCCATTTATTTTCGGGGGGAGGAGCTTCATCTTGAATATCACACGCGGGTTGTCATTTTCCTGGAGAGGGAAATATTTGTTTGCGAGAGGAATCATTGAGACAGGTTGAATGGTTCTCTGGGTTGTAATGTCCAGATATGAAAATATATTTTGGTTATATGGAACAACAGAGTGATGAAATAAAACAAGGTGATGAGATTGAGATGGCACATTTCCATAAGGGATTCCTCCGGGTGTGTTTTCATTCGCGAGAAAATGAGCCAGAATCATGGTGAAATAATACTTCCTAATATTGGCCCTTCTATTTTAATACTAGAAGGGCACCGGCAGTCATTTTGACTGCACATTCATTTAAAATTGAAATACAGTATCTCTGCCATTTAAATGTATTTTTATGCCCCTCTCTGTCCTCGACTTTTCCTAAATAAGTACAGTATATTTAACACAAGTATTGTGTTAGAATTTCGATATCACCAACATCATGTGTTTAATAAGCAGTTTAAGAGCGCCAAATCCTCTTACAGAGTAACACGAGGTGAAGACCTTTTGATTTCTATATAGTATCAGAAAGACCCGGTTCTGAGGTTTCCAAAACACTTACCTTTGCCAAATACCTCTCAAAATTGAGGAGATGAGCTGTCTTTCAAAATAGGAATTTCTCCAACAATAACCGCTCTTCCATGTGCACCACAGGTGAGCAGGCGACAGCAGATAGCCTACAGTAAACTAATGAAAATGCTATTGTGTTCTTTGAAATATATATATATATTTTGTTGTATTATAATGTTACCCGAGACCTTCATAAACACAACCAAAGGAAACAATTCCCCCGACAGCATATATGAAATGTATATATTAGACCGTCAAAAGGACTGGTCATTGGCTCAAAGTGGCGTCCCCTGAGGCTCGGCTTTTCTGGTGACTTCTCTTCTTCATTTCTAGCTGAAATGAACGGAGACAGAGAGGGCCATAAGACACTCATAGAGACTATAGCCTAGCCGAGTGAAACGATATGAGGAGGGGAGAGGAGAAGGAGAAAGAGACTTCGGGGAGAATTGGAGACGTGCGAAATGAAAGGAGAGAGGGAGGAAGACAAACGAGTGCAGGGCTAAAGGACGATCACAGGCGACCGAGGGCAAGAGAAGAGTGTTAACCGGGGATGATGGAGAGAAGAAAAGGTCAAAGGTGAGGGGGAGAGGGAGAGGGAGGTGACGAGAAATACACCAGGGGAGAGAAAGGAGGAGGGAGTAGATGAAACAGAGGGAGAGAGAGTGTCAACCAGTGATGAAGAGAAGAAAAGGTGGAGGGAGAGGGAAGGAGAGCGAAACCAGGGGAGAGAAAGGAGGAGGGAGTAGGTGAAACAGAGGGAGAGAGAGTGTCGAACTGTGATGGAGAGAAGAAAAGGTGGAGGGAGAGGGAAGGGGAGCGAAACCAGGGGAGAGAAAGGAGGAGGGAGTAGGTGAAACAGAGGGAGAGATAGAGAGTATGTGCATTGACATGCTAACTGTCTGAGTAGTACAACCTCAATGGATCATACAACGCAGGCTTCCCCATCTCCCTTTCTGGTTTCGGGCCAATCATACGGCTAACCTAGGTGCCATCGCTGGGGCTCGGCAGAGAAAAACCCACAGGGCTCTGGTTGCTAGTTCCATGGGAAACCTGTTCACATCAACTGGATCACTGTTTCCCTCTCCACTGACCAGAAGAGAATCAGTGGGGCATAACGCATCTACATCCGTGTATCCATTTCCATGTTTTCTTCTCGACAAGGGAAAAGATGAGCCGGGGACGGTAATTACCGGCTGAGCTGACGGAGCCGTGGAGGAGTGGGCAGAGTCCGTCCACGCTCGGCTGCCTAATGCACAGATTGCCTGTCTGAAGGTTTTGGTAATGAGAGCAAGCCTGCAACCTCCACTGGATGTGGAGGGGAGGGGGGAGCTCAAACACAGTTCAGCTCCTACCAAGTGGCTAAGGTGGGGGAGAGGAAGCGGGGCTGGAAGTTCTGGATGGATGTTCTGGATCTAATGGCATTCCAGTGGAAGGGATCAGAGGGAGGGATTGGAAGTGGAGACTAGAGAGGCCTCCAACATCATTATGCTCCCTTTCTTCCTTAGCCTGTTTAATCCAGGAGAGAGGGTGTGACACACAGAAGTAGACGCATCTTAAATGTTTTGCAGTGGTGACTCGGCTAGTGGGGCAGATGGATGGATTACCCAGGCTCCTCCACTGTGAAGGCACCGCTTGAGGGGTTTTTGATTGACAGAAGCTTGGAATGTTTACACCGAGAACCTTTCGTATCGCTTGGCCGTTGGCAAATCATTCCCTCAATTCCGGGATTCAACAGGGAATCTCAAGAAAAACACAGGCTTTTCTCCCTTTAACCCTCCTCTTTTCCCACCTCCCGAGCCAAGACAGAATGGGGTGCGCTGCTGACAGAGTTGATTATGAAGTGGGTAGTAGTTATCTCCTTAGCGCAAGGCGCTCTTTGCTAATTAAGTCTTTTGCTTAAAAAAAAAAAAATTCCACTTGAAAAGTAGGCGATTTGGTAACGCTCTGAATTAATTGTGTTTGACAAAGGAAGGCGAGGGGCGGAATGCACCGAGACTTTAGTAGAGAAAGCACTGCGCGAGGGAGTAGTGAGGCCCTCAGGGGCCAGGGGACGGTAGATAGAGACATACTGTGGCGGGGAGGTACAGGAGGACTTCAGGCAGGGTACAGTACACTAGACAAAGCATGACAGGGTGTAGTGGCTTTCTCTGCATCGTGACACGTCTTGAGAGATCTAGGAAGTTGGTGAGAGGTATTGCAGTAAGCTCAGGTACAGGGCTTCAGACAGGGTACAGTACAGTAGATATGACGGGGTGTAGTGGCTTTCTCCGCATCGTGACACATCTTGAGAGATCTAGGAAGTTGGTGAGCTCACGACAGATCCTTTTTCTTCAGTCACTCCAGTTGCTATAGGGCCCACAAACTCAACCCTGGACCTGGAAGCCCGTTCCACTGCGTTTTTTCATTGTTCCCCTCTAATCAGGGACTGATTTAGACTTGGGACACCGGGTGGGTGCAATTAATTATCAGGTAGAACAGAAAACCAGAAGACTCCGGACCTCGTAGGGTCAGAATTGAATACCCCTGCTCTTGATCATTTCATGGTAGGGAACGGCGAAATAACACAGCCAAAGTGCCCCATTATTTAAGCCCATAGGAACCGGAGTCTCACGACCACTTTTCCCTCTACGAGTTACAAATACACAGTGTCTTCCTGTTTTTCCGACACAGCTGTAATAAAAGAGAAAGAGCTAATGGAAAGAAGCAAAAAGAGGAGAAAGGAGCGTGTGAGCCAAATAAACTCACCATGGACGGTCTGGAGGGAGTTGCAGGGGCCACAGAGCCGTCCCCACTGGTGAGGGGCCCGGGTTGAAAAATCTCCGTAATAAAGCCAGGCTCACGCATGGCCTGTCTGGATGGGCGCACCAGCCAGGAGAAGGTCGATTTAGGCCCAGGCTTCATATCGACTAGGAGGACTCGATTGCTTTCGGTTAGGGAAAAAGGGGGCGCTTGAACCAGACCATTAAACACTGAACATTAAACCCAGCTCACTGGGTAGCTCGCTAGAAGCTGTCCAGGCACCACTGTTGACGCAAAGGCCTGTGTTGTGGTCCTTCCTTCCTCCTCCTTCCATCTCCGTTTTGACCACTTGAACATGTCTCTGGATTTTCTCTTTGGGTTCTTAATGGCACCAGAGTGTTTGGTGTCCTCCCTAAACCCAGATGTACGCCACACTGCTCCCATTTTAAACTGTAGCTCCGGCTATTCTTCTCTTCTCTGCGACTGGAATATATTGGGGGTAAAGCCAGGAAGTAAATATACCTCATTGGCTAAAAGTGGAACGTTTTACCGGTTTGAGAAGGAGAACAAGGGAAATCGATTGTCGCTGGTTATTTGTAATCTCAATTTTGTCCTCCCTCTCCTCTCTCTCTCCCCAGAAAGATTAGGAAACCGTATCTCATTCTGGTTGTTTCAAAAGAAAAGAGGCTGCGGTGTCGTCGCAAGTTAGCGGCGCCAAGAAAACTGCAGAGGATGTGGAAGGAGAGCGATAGAGAGAGAGAGAGAAGCAGAGAGAAAGAAAAGAGGGAGAGAGAGGTGGGAGGGGTGGAAAACAGAAGAGGATTTGGTGTGACGGATATGAGGTGAGAGCGAGAGAGGGAGAGGAGAGAGAGAGAGAGAGAGAGAGAGAGAGAGAGAGAGAGGGAGAGAGAGAGAGAGAGGAACGAGGGAAAGGAGGGCAGATCCGAGCGAGTTTGGTTGGATTGAGCTGTTAAAAACTTTTGGGTCTCTTATTTTTCCCCTCCATTGAGTCTGTATAAGTGCTGCCATTTTGGATTTATTCGGCAGGCACTGGGAGGGCCAGAGATGTTCTCTCTGATCTGCCTCAAAGTCTGGAGGAGAACAGAGAATGAGAGCTGCACATTGAGATGTGTGATCCAACAGCCAGCTCTGGGCTGGGGGAGATATTGTAATACCTACTAAGCTCTATCTACTTCAGCCTATAAAGTTGGTTGGGAGCATTGATAAGTGTGTGTGTGAGTGTGAGTGTGAGTGTGTGTGTTACCTACCTTTTCCACGTCTTGATTCCACTCCGTACTTGACTTTATTGGAAGTCTATTGCTCTAAGGTACCATGCAATCTCACGGAATCGTTAAGTTGCAAAAATAAACCACTTCAAAGATTTTCAAAAGGGCGTGGATTTTATATCAACGAAAGCAAATGTCCATTCTTTGTGGTTATACGGTTCCACAGACCTGACCGCACTGAACCCAGACTGACCATGAGTTCAGGAGACACACTGGGCTGACGTTTGTTTCGCTCCAGTCAAGACATCTGAAGCAATGAAAACCACAGATTCAGGGTTGTGGTCAGAGGGGTGTGTTCTGTAAGAGATCTGAAGTCTGGACCATTACAGACCAGGCTGCAATATCCATAGGATAAACCCCCACTCGCTTTCCTTCATACATCCATCCATACATGCATATATCCACCACCTTGAACAGACATGATCTTTCATTCAACATAGCAAATGACATATGATTTCACCCATTTTGGTTCATACAGTTATTACACAAGCAACATATTTTATGTGCCAACATAGTGGAACAGTAAATGTTAAAGGGACCTTATAATCTCTTGTAACTTCATACTGAAAGAAGCATTTGAATAATTGCAGGTTTCGTCACAAAACTGCAAAAAGAATTAGACACCGTGTTTAGAATTTTGGTGTTCAAGTTAAACTGGTTCATTTTTAACCCTCTGAGTTTTACGTTTCGGGGTGAGGAGGGGTGAGGGGAGAGGGGGGGGGGTAATCTGGCACCACTTCATCATGGCTTAAAGGGGTCCAGCACTTAGTTAGCTGTTTAGTTATTATCAGTGTCTAAGTTCTAGATTTGGGAGGAATTTCAAAAGTTCCAATTGAGCTCGTTAGAGATGTTTATAACAGGATTATGACTGAGGGCTTCTTGGTTGTGTCCTAGCTACTGTCCAGAAGGTAAGACTATAGGAATCATTTTGGTGTGACTGTAAATAACATACTGGCCTTCTGTTCATAGTTTTGAAGAGGGGTGGTGTGGGGAGAGTCAGCCCTCAGTAGTTAGCGCGGGGTGAGTTTGGTTTGCTGTTAGGTGGTTAGATTCTGCTTAGTTCAGGTTTTAGGATTCATCTCTGTCTGTTTCTATAGTAAAGTAATTTTGAACTTTAACCCTTTGAGTTGAGAAATGTCCTCTGCCTCCCTCTTTCCGTTCCGTTCCCTTCCCTCCAATCTTTGTTTATGGTAAGAGGGCCTTTATACTAACCTCCGCAGCTTCCTCTCGCACTGTTGATTATTTGGTTCTTATTGTGTCTTGTCATCATTATCCTAAATCTGGTTGGTAATTCATATTAAGTCATCCTTATTAATGTATGAAAAAATGTGTACAAAACCCTTCAGTTGATTCCCATTCTATCTGATATACTGATTCTATCCAATCCATGCTAAATGACCTATTAATCCAAATGACATACAGTGGGCAGTTTACTGATTCTGTTTTTGTCAAATAAACACGGGAACTCTTAATTTCTCTTGTTTGACTCTCACATAAATTCAAATTCATTTATTTGGAATCTTTCCTCGCATGTGTGATCACTTATAATACCGTTTCAAAGAACAGCCGGCCGCAGCAAATTAGAAGATGTAAAATGTGATGTGTTCATGACACTGCATCTATTATTAGTCATACAAACAGAATACAGACTTGGGTAAAGCCTTTAGAGCCTTAGAGATGCGTGACTTAGACTAATCTACCCTCAAATTCCCTTAGCAAGTCGCATTTTACTGTGTTGTGAGGCCTAACATCAACTCATTTAAAATCGGAGTCACTTTGACTAGTAGTCATAGAATAAGTAACATTAAAACTTTGCCCAGAGGCGAGCTAGCTAGCGCAGGTTGAAAATGGCCAACATTATGGCGTGACTGAGGTAACTGTGGCCAGAGGGATGGAATGAAAAGGGGAGGGGAGGAGGAGGAGCAACATAGGCCACACCTCCATTTGGGGAGTTAAAAAAAAAATAGAATCAACCACCTTTCAGCAGTACAAACATACAACACAGGACAAAGACAAAGAGGTCAGGGGACGTTTGGCACTCAAAGGGTTAAAGAATCGTCACTTTTGGTCAGATCCAAACTGCAGATCGATCATGCTCGTTGTTGTCGGGCAGAATAAGGCTGACACAGCGAATTGTAGGCTTATTAAACAAAGTCAAACAGACACATTAAACAGTCCCTTTAACTTTTAATGACTTTCAGGTGGCTACTTTTCTCTGGAGTGTTCCAAAAATTATTAAGTGGTTGATGTTTCTTCCTCTAATTGTCACTTTTGTGAATAAGAATTTGAATAATAATCACCATAATTAATCAAACTTCACAAGACCAAACAACAGAAACACAGGAAGAGAAGCAGAAGGGAACCAATAGGATCTGTCTTTTTGTCAGGTTGGTTACTGGGGGGTTATGTTGGGGTTATTGGGAAGTTAGGACTCTGAAGAGATGCAGCCCCATGTCAAGGTGCTTTGGGCATGGTTCCCCTGTGCAGTGTAACCTACTACTGGCTCTTTCGTTCAGTACCTTCATTGAAATGCTATGAAGAATGTGTAAGGTCATTAACAACATTGTAATATTAGTTAACCAGCTAGCTGATAAGGGAGGTGGATTGAGTATCAATTTGCCTACTTTCATAATTGCCAATTACAAGATAGAATAACCTGTATAATTGCTTCCAGGGGGCTAGAACAGCAAATTGATACAGTATACAATAAAACTGTAGAGCGTGACGCATGGTTACCTGTTTGAATGTGCTATTAATGTATATTACTACTCAGTGACATAATTGAATGGTAAAGTTTAAGCCAATCACATTGAGACTGATTGGGTAAGGTCATAAGCCAATCGCATTGGACCTATGTGAATCAGGGGAACTGTAAAGAGCCAATAACATCCACCTTTGTTGCGTGGCACTGCACCTCCTCCAGAGCGGTGGTTAACGGTGATTAAGTGGTTAGGTCATTAGTGGAGTGTTAAGGGGTTTTTAGTTACCTTTGTCGAGTAGCCACTCGTCAACTACCCGACCAAGTCGGTATGGGATTCTTTGTCTAGCAATAGCCAGGCGTTCATTATCAAAGTTCCCTTTAGAGAATTTGGAAAAGAGTGCAGGTTAATATCTGGAAGGTCAAAGGTTCAAAGGTTAAAGGTTAGAGAAAGGGCAACATGGCAAAACGTTTAGCAAGGTTATGTACGTTAAAATCAGCTTTAGGTAGTTTCAGGAAGTAGTAGCTTTTTGCGGACTGGATTGGATTGGTTAGACAGCATTCTAGTTACCTCAGGTTTAAATGGTTGTTATGGTTATGGGTCCGATAAGTTAAACATATTTATGAATAATTTAGAAATAGTATATTTGTATAATGGATAGCTGATACAGCCAATAGCTCAGTGGACAGTGAAAATCAATAGCATCAATGAAATCAATAGTAACAATCTATAACATATGTTAAAACCAACATGAAAAGCATTCAGTTATAGCAATGTCATATGCATTAACATCATCATTACATTATTCAAACATTTTCATGTATTCATCATCAAACCATAATTTCCTGTTCAGAGACCCTTAAGCACATATTACTTAACACATTACATGGTTAATACAAGGAAGACTGCTTGAGATCCCACGCAACCATCCTTCGAGGCAAGTCTCGGTGCTCAAGTCTGACATATTACATTAAGAAACTCCAAATCCCATAATGCAACACTCATCCCAACTTGTGCACTTTTGGGTAAACATAAAGAACTTGGTGGATTTGAGCTCTGCTGTTTCATACATACTGTACATAACCTATCAGGGTATTTTCCCAGCTTAATAATCATCAACGGCACTTCATAATTTCCATCTTCTCGTCAGTGCGTCAAAAGCTCTTCATTGCTTTTCCATTAAACCGCATGACATCATTTAACCAGAGCTAAAATGATTATCTCCCTCATAATTTCAATCAGAATCAACCGCTGGATTGTACTGTATAGGGCAGGGCTCTTCAGCGCTAGCTATAAAGCGATGCCTGGGGTGAGGAAGTCATACAAATAAGTACAACAACAAAAAAGCCTGAAAAACGACATATTAACAGTCTGTGCTGTAGTAATGTGCCAGGAAATGGATGGTGTTCGAGCTGCTATAACCAGGTGAAGGGTATAGCGTAACGTAAGGGTGTAGGTGTAGTGGCGGGGGCGGGGGCGTAAGGCGCAGGCAGAGTGATCATGTGCCTATAATTCTTGTCGACAAAGCTGCCGTCCTCTCTCCCTCTATTCACCGCAGTGCTAAACATACATATATACACTCTGTTCTGCAGTACCCAGGCCTACTCTCCAGGGGTGCCTATGTGTGTAGTACAACATGCCTGGGGGGGGCTGGATGAAGAGCCTCGGTGGAGATAGTGAGGGAGAGGAAAAGTGGAAAGGAGGATGGGAGGTAGGAGGGCAGATGAGCAAAGACTTCCAGGAGAGGGTTGAGAGAGGGATGGTGAAGAAGAATAGAATTGGAGAGAGTGTTTGTTTCTGGGGAAAAACTTGAGTGAGGCGAGGTGCGTGTATGTGTATGTGTGTGTGTGTGTGTGTATGTGTGTGTGTGTGCGTGCGTGCGTGCGTGCGTGCGTGCGTGCGTGCGCGTGTGTGTATTCCTGCTGAGTGATTAGTGCTTTTTGAGGTCGGTTTAGGCTCAGTTTGATTAAAACATAATCACGGTTTTCGATTACGGTTTTGTTTTTTAAATTATATATTTTTTTACATGAAATGCACTGTGCATTATGTGGGTTGAAGGCTGTAACACAAAATACAACAATTAGTAAAAGTCCCATGATGGTAGTGCTTATCACTTATTAACTATACTTTATTCAAATGACTTTACTTTAATACAATATTTCAGTTGTTGTGTATACTACATTTGTTTTATTTGATGACTTTATTATTTAATTCCAAGTCATTGATCTCTAAACGAATTAAATGGAATTTGAATAACTGAACCAACGCCAGTAAATTAGTTTTTTTTTAAATAAAAAAATAACAGAAATGTTGGTTAATCGCTCAGCAATAGTGTTATGTGTGTGTGTGTACGTTTGTGTCATTTAGATCACGTGGGTCTCCAGGTAAGTCTAGTATATTGGCCTGTGCAAAGCCAGGGCTGCAATTATATATATATATATATATATATATATATATATATATATATATAAAAATAAGAGAGAGAGAGAGAGAGAGAGAGAGAGAGAGAGAGAGAGAGAGAGAGAGAGAGAGAGGGAGAGAGAGGGAGAGAGAGAGAGACCAAAAGGGGGAGACAGTCAGTGAGGAAAGGATGGAAAGAGTGAGCAGAGAAAGAAACATACTGTGGGAGGCAGCGGTCCTTACTGAGATAAATCAGTTCCTCCCTAGACATATCCCTCGACTAGTCCCTCTTTCCCTCCCTGCTATTACCAGAGCATAGGCACAGAGATTAAACAGGCATCCCTTAGCCAGTCTGACAACTAAACCCACCCCTGCTACTGAACACTGAACAGCCTACTTCAGAAAGAAAATGCATCTCAGATATTTAGCCCTCCCTCTAGTGGTAGTATCTGACCAGTGCAGCCATTTTAATAAAACTCCAAGGCTCTGATCAAAATGAGCTATTTCTAAAAAGGCAACCGTCCTTTCTTTCTGCCTTGAAATAATCTTTGATTTTGATCTATGTAGGGGAAACCTATCAGGTTAGATCATTCATTTACCTCAAGCAAATGTCCTACGAGGTACTGTGCCTCCTCTCTGAGTGGAGGGAGGTAGAAAATAAAGGAGGGGGAAGGGGTTCCCACCAAAATCTCAGAAAGACGTCAGAAAGCCGTGGCTCCACTCTGGCTGTTAATTAGATTACAAAAGCCATCCTGCGTGAATCTGACGATGTCATCCAATAGAACGTCTATTTTTTAAATTATTCCTGCCACCCCTCCCCCCATAGCTGCTAAGGGAGGATAGGGGGGGGGGATTTAAGGTTTAAGAATTTCCTCCCTTCTTCTCCCCCTCTACCACATCCCCAGGAAGCCCCCAGGTGTTCGAGTAATCAGAAACGGGGAAGACAGTGGAGTGTGTGTGTGCCTGTGTGTATCCGTGTGTGTGGAGGTGTGTGTGTACTATTCAGTGTATGCATGTGACTAAGTGCGCGTGTTTGCGCCTCGCTGACAAACACTATAGCGCCAACAGCCCCTTGGCGTCAGGCAGCCTTGTCACCAGCAACAAGCGAAAAAAAATACGTGCAGGCGGGACAAGCGGAGGCCTCAAGCCTGTTATTTCTATACAAGGAGAGATTTGGAAATGCCAATGTGGAACAGCTGAAGACGGATGAGACAGAGGCGGTAAAAGAGAATGGCCCGCTAAACACATTGGTGGATGTTATTGTCTCCACAGTCTATAGCATACCTACTCTCCACTCTGTAGAAGGGACTGAACACTATGCACCCAGGACATTGAAATAGAAGACAGAGAGGACCACCATGCCTGGAAAGCCGCAAGCCAGCTCGCCCTCTCCCGTAGCCCAGAGCGGGTGCCTGGAGCCTGGGTTAGATTCATGGCAAAGCTGGGCAGCGCCCGGGGAGCCTGAACATCACAGCTGTGATGCCAGGGGCAGGGCAAGGGCAGTGTGATTGACTGGCATCGTGGGAGACAATGGGAGAGGAGGAGGATAGACAGAAGCTGGCATGCCAGGGATAGGTGTATGTGTCCTGGGCTGTGACGGGCATCGCTGTGAAGGCCAGTCTCTCCGGTCTATGACTCAGAACCACTTC
Organism: Oncorhynchus tshawytscha; assembly: GCF_018296145.1. NCBI lineage: Eukaryota > Metazoa > Chordata > Actinopteri > Salmoniformes > Salmonidae > Oncorhynchus > Oncorhynchus tshawytscha. The sequence goes on from NC_056438.1 coordinate 27,888,333, forward strand.
TCCTCTCACTGACTCTGTCGCTTTAGTTTGATTGTGTGTGTGAGATTCATGTCGTGAGTCAGTGTGTGTGTGTGTGTGTGAGAGAGCGAGAGAGAGAGAGAGATGCAAGTTGGTGTGCGTGTGTTAGTGTGTGTGGAGGGATATCTATCAGGGGAAGTCAACTGTATATCATCTCTTGCTCTGCAGCCAGATGCCCTTGTACAGGACACACATTTGAAATATATCCAGCAGAGTAGAATGGAGCTGTCTGGATGTTTTGCCCATCTTTCTCCCTTTTTTTCTCTCTCTCTGCTTCTTTTCTCTTTCTCTCTCTCTCTCCCTTTCTCTTATCGCTCTCTTCTCTCCCTCTCTATTCTCTCTCTTTCTCGTTCCCTCCCCCTCTCTTCCACCCTCTCTCGCTCTATGTCACTGTCTGTGTATCTGACCTTTTCTCTCCACACTGCATTCAAATGTGTTATCCCTCTCTGAGTACACTGTATACCCAAGCTGAAGCATCCCTCCCTTTGGAATACATACACTCCATATCAATCCCTTTTCTCTGAACATCCTCATCTCTTCCCATATGAATTGAGAACGGATTCCTCTTCACCATATAACGACAGTGTGATCTCTGCAGTAGTTGTCAGGTTCTGTTTAATCCATGGAAATATAATTCTAGTTATGGTTTTATCGCTCCTCTCCTATCTGCCACTCTGGGTCTGCGTGTTGATGTCAGAGTGAGGGACTGGGGCTCGTGTGGAAATCAAAGTTGTCAGTTCTTTAATTAGCTAGAGCAATCTTTTCCCTCCGTCTCCCTGATGAGGGCTGCTGTCCCTCTCCCGTCCCCATCTCCTCTGCCAGCCACACAGGCCTGGAATTGGACCGATGTCTAACTGTGAAAGATCCAATCAGAGTGTGCCGTGCCGGTGGACCACGAGTCCCTATAAGCCCCCAACCCCAACCAAGGAACGCGTGTCACTCTGCAGTGTTACATCACTGACTTCTTTATTTCCTACATACATTGGATTTGACTGGAATTCAGTTAAATGACTGCAGGATAACTTCAATGCCTGAACCGTAGTAGGTTGGAGGTGTCGCTGTTAAGTCAGACTTATTGTCACTCAAATCTAACATCAAAGAAATGCTGTGCTTATGAGTGCTAAATAACCCACTCTATATTCTACCAGAAATCACCCCACAACCTTGGACCATGTTCAACTGAAATGATGACATCCTTTCTGTCCTATCGGAAATGGCCCTCCTCCAAGTACACCACAGCCCTATTTAATAACAAATCATACCCATAATGCATTATTTGACCATCCCCATCCTTATCCCTTTAGCACAGTGTAACATCAAAGTCACATTGAGACTTCAACTGCGATGGTTCAGGTATTGAAGTTCTACTGCACTCTAAGTAGGGCCAAGCCTCTAGCTCTGCTCCTGGAAATTAGATCGCGCCGCTGCTGTACGATTCAAGTACTTGTTCTACTCCAAGTAGGAGGGCTAATCCTGTGGCTCTGTGAACTCCTGTCCTGGTGTTCCCTGAGCTGGAGCCAGGCTGTCTAGACCCTGCCAGCCTGCCACGTCCATGCCTCCTGGAACTTAAACGGGCACGGCTGGATGGGAAGGGAAGTGCTGAGCTTCTCAGAGACCATGGCCTCCTCACAGCCTCGCAGCTCTCTGTCTCTCTCCCGCTCTCCCTCTCGTTAGCTCTCGCTCCCGCTCTTCCTCTCGTTAGCGTTCGCTCTATCTCTCTCTCCCACTCTTCCTCTCGTTAGCGTTCGCTCTCTCTCTCTCTCCCACCCTTCCTCTCGTTAGCTCTCTCTCTCTCTCGTCCCCCCTCTGTCTCTCATCCCCTAGCGTTTACAGTGGCTCAGAGGTAAGAGAAGGCAGACAAAGGCAGGTAGACTTTAAAAAGGGTTGAGCTGCTTCACAGACTCCCCCTGTGCTGACCTCTGAGTGGCTGGGACAAAGAGACTCCTAGCTGGGAGACAGCTGCTCAGCCACCCTGGCTCTCTTGTTCTCTCGCTGTCTCCAGCTATGCAGGTTCAGTATAGGTCAGCACTCAGTACTCACAGAAACTTCTGTTAAACGCCTGGCAGCAAGAGCACAGGGAAGGAATACGAGGAACTCTCTGCCTCTCCTTGTTCATTCTTTCTCTGTTTGCCTCTGTCCTCTGTCATTCACTTCCTCTCTTTTTCTCGAGAGTCCCTTTCTTTTTTGGCTCCCGTGATAAAGACGAGCAAAAAAACCCAACATAAAATACATTATATAAATACGGAGCTATATTGTATGCAATTAACCATATATTGTGGTCAATTAACCATGTATTTGTGGATGTTGATGTGTGCTTGGGGTTATTGTCTTCCTTGAAGATCCACCACTTGGGGCCAAGATTCAGCCTCCTGGCAGAGGCAACCTAGTTCTTTCGGCTTAAAAGGTACCAGGTAAAGGGCATGATGCCGTTGACCTTAACAAGGGCCCCAGGACCCGTGGAAGCATAGTAACACCGCAACATCGAAGATCCACCGCCATATTTTACAGCAGGGATGAGGTATTTTCTGCATATGCATTGTTCAACACTGGTGTGCGTGGCCAAGAAGCTCTCGTTTCTTTTCATGCCATCCAACAAATGTAAACGCCAGGAGTTTGCTAAACGGCATTGGCACTTAGATTTGGAACCTGCGCATTTTGCAATGGTCATCTCAGTCTCCGGACTTGAACCCCTTTGAAAATGGGTTTGAATTGAAGAGGTCAGTCCATAAGCGCAGATGAAGGATATCAAGGATCTGGGAAGGCTCTGTATGGAGGAATGGTCCAAGATCCCTCCCAATGTGTTCTCCAATCTCATAAAAGATTTCTTTTGACGTTTCAGTGCCGTTATCCTCGCAAGGTGAGGTGTTGAAAGGCATTGAAAATAGGGGTGCCAGTCATTTTGAACCCTCTCATTCCGTGAAAAATATATATATTACTTGTTAAACAAAATCTCTTTACCTTTAACAAATGTCTCAGTATAAAATAATATCATTGCAACAACAAAAAAATCAAGCATACAATATAGCTCCGTATTTGTATGTTTTTTATAACAGTATTTTTAAAAATCTTTATCAAGGGTGCCTATAATTATGGACCCCACTGTATGTGTGTGTAATCTAAGTAAATGTGCCCCATCTTGAACTAAATGTGTGTGTGTGCGCACGTTACAGACAGTGTGCACGTACAATACAGTATGTGTAATCTCGGTAGCTGTGATGCTATCCAATTTGTGCACCGCTTGTTATACAGTGCTGTTGACGCAAACCCTATCCATCAGAGAGCTGATAGCAGCTGGCTTACACAACCCATGCCGAGCAGCTATCTCTATCTCGCTCTCCTTCATCCTCTCTTTCTCATTCTGAGGGGCGGGGACCATCGCTATGGACCCCTGCCTTTCCACTCCACCTCTCTTTTCCCCCACTCACTCGCTCTCCTCCTTTTATCTCCTCTCTCTCATTCTATTCCCCCCCCTTACCCCTATATAACTCTTTCCCCACTTCCCTCTTCCTCCCCATCTCTTCCCTCTTTCTCCCCATCTCTTCCCTCTTTCTCCCCATCTCTTCCCTCTTCCTCCCCATCTCCAGCCATTTCTTCACAGGCACAGCCAGGAGCCAAAGGAATAAGACAGCTCTATTGGTGGTGTGCTGCAAACGCCCTGGATCAGGAAAGTGTGTTGGCGCAGCGTGCACACTCGACTTGTCATAATGATGAAGTTACTAGGCGACACAAATGCTAATCACCAGGAGGCAGCCCAGCTACAGGGAATGTATAGTAAGACGGCAATGTAAATAGAAAGTTAAAGGAGCATAGTGCTACTGTTGATGCTGATCCATCGGCTGGTGTTGTAGACAGACAAACCATATCCCTCTAACTATAGAGCCATTTACACCACACCAGAGCAATGTTCTGTGTCGTGACTTAAAATACAATTATAGTCATCGTCGTAAATGTCAGGCTGCGCTTCGACGTTCCCTAGCTTTCCGATACGGAAGAAGAAAGGACGAGGAGAGGGAGATGGATGAGGAGGAAGAGGAGGAGGAGGAGGAGAGAGGAGAAGGATGGGATGGAGTGGGAGAGAAATGTAACCAGTCGAGTCAAATGCAACTGCTTTGACGTTGTATTGTATATTAGCTTGGGTGTGGACATATCAATGGGAGTATATGAGGAAAGGGTGTTAGGACTTCCCTACAATCCACGCTAATCTGAGACTACTTCCACGTGCGCACGCTCACACACACTTTATCTAGCAAAGGTGTTTGAATCTGGTTGATGTGCTGCAGTTGAACTGAGGACAGTTCTCAAATTATTTTCAACCTGTTCCCAGTTGTACAGCTGTTAATCTTTTACACACAAAGCAAGGATTCTGGTTTTGTAAGAGTGTGTGTGTGTGTGTGTGTGTGTGTGTGTGTGTGTGTGTGTGTGTGTGTGTGTGTGTGTACACTGCCACAACTGGTACCTCACCTTCCTCTTGCCCTCTCCCTTTATCTCCCCCTCCCTCCCTCCTACAGGAGAGCTCATCTTTCCTTGGTCTGTCCCCACTACCCATTGCCCTCCAAATCACCTGCCCACAGCATATTAGATGAGGAGGAGTCTCCCTTGTCTCCTCCAGCCTGCCAGCTGCCTGACTGGACAGTGTTAGAGACTGTAATGGCTGCTCAGAGAGCCTCCCTGTACTGTGCCAAAATGGTTCCTGAGTTGACCATGAGAGGGCACTTCTCCTAGTGTAGATGGAAACAAAGGAGCCACATCTAAATGAAAGGAGAATCCTGACAGCATTTCTGCAAGCTTTATTCTCTTTCTGGACATAGTTCGATATGATTATTCACTCTGAGTTGACAGTTTTCATAGGGCTCGTTCCTGGTTCACTGGTGGATATGACATTCTCCCTTATGGATAATTCATTTTAATTAAGGCTTTTGATCTTAATGGTAAGAGTGTCTTGAATGAGCTATGTCCACGGATGTTTAGCGTTCCAATTTTTGACTGACATTAGTGTCATTTAAAATACATTCATTAGTAAAATGCGTTCTATGTTTGGGAGGGATGCTATTGAGAGAATCCCAGTGGTTTATGTTTCTATCTGGGTCACAGGCTTCTGTTCCGACGCGCCTCCCCCCCTTAAAACTCCTCTTCCTTCTTTCATTTCACGCACCCCTCGGCTCAATTAGGAAGTCCCCCTTCCTCCCCCTCCATTCCTCTGCCCTATCGGAGCTTTGCTCTCCTAATGCGCAGCATCTCTGAGACAGACAGGGGACCTTCGAAGTGCCACTCGGAATAAACCGTGTGTACATAGCTAACGCGCATAATTGAGTAACAGCAAATCCGCCGGCGCATACTCCCCACACCCCCCCTCCACCCCAAACACACACCGCAACAATAGCGCCAACCGCAATGAACCGGCAAAAAAAAAAAGAACAAACGCGAAAACCACGATCAGCAGGCGAGCTGAGAAGAGAGACGCTCGACTGACAAACAACGACAACGACGGAAGAAGAAAAGATGAAAGGGAAAACGAGGCCTCCGAATTCAATTACAACGAAGGCTGGAAATAGAATGAACGGGGGGCGCCGTTGTCAACAGGCTGCTCGGCTACTGTTGTGCGCCACCTTAAGCGTTATCGCTAACCCCGTTTGGAACACATGCCACGGTGAGAAAGGACTATTTCCATCACAATGGCCACGGAAAAGAGACTGTCAGCCGGTGCTCTATTCTCCCAGGCTGTGATGCATGGACTTCTGTCCCGGTGCTGACTGATGGATCTAGCTTTTCTCTGCAGGAGACAATAGAACCAAGGTGTGTGGGTTCGATCCCCATGGTGACAGGGGATGCCAGAGTATAGAGAGGGGCCGCATCACTCCTGGATATCACTCCACAGGGGCAAGCGTTTTGGCTTTGAAACAGTGGAGTGGGTCTATTTTCTCAAGAGTTTACCTTAGACACACTCCCCCCAAAATACCAGTAATTGGAGCCATAGAATGAGTCACCTGGAACACTGTGAAACACTCATCGGTGTCTAAGAAAACAATCATTATTACAAAGACAATTAACCCATTCCTTGCCTTCCAGGGTAGTGGTTCTACTGGCGTGAACAGATCAAGCTCAGTATGATCAGGGATCAGAAGCAGAAAATGTCTTCCTTGGAATAACCATTGTGGAGGTGGAGTTGAGATGAATACAGTAGAAAACAGCGGAGAGAGACACCAAGTGAGACTTTTTGAATTGGCAAAAAAATACCCTCATAATATAACCAGCATATTAAAGGGATTGTTAAATGTTTGATTGTATATGATCATGATGATATATGACATTGTTGGGTGTCATACTCATCTGCTGAGTCATATGTGTGTGTGTGTTTATGTGTGTGTGTGTGTGCGTCTTTCTGTATGTGTGTGTTCGAGAGCCAGAGGTTTCCCTCCAGCCACCTACACACAGCTCTAGCATTGAGGCATAAATCTCTCACTGTACCTCTATCCAACCCTGCCCCGGCAGGCCTACACGTCCAGTGGCTATATCCACATTACTACCCCCCCAAATACAGCCAGCTACAGCCAGTGAGACAGCTATATTCTGGCCTGCTGGTGGGATTTCAGCCCACGTAGACGTGAGGTTGTTTGCCTAAGGACAATCACTGCTCTCTCTCTCTCGGCCTTAATTGCCTGGAAAGTATGCAAGTGTACACTAAATATGTATGAAGTGTTTACACAGAGGTACATAGATATTGCATTTTCCTCTGTGGGGAAAGGCTTAAATTTAAAAAAAGGCTTAAATTTGACAGATAATAACTCTTGGGTTGTGGGTTCGAATCCTGTATGGGTTGAATGTATGCCACTTAATTAACCTTATATAAAAACAACCATGTTTTTTTGAGTCTCTCACTTTCTCTCTCTTTCCACTGTATTCCTTTAGATCGACTTGTACTGTAGCCCTGTTGTGTCCCTCCACTGTCCCTCCCTCCATCCCGGTGGTCCTACCTGTGGGGAAGCGTTCGATGACGGGCTGGCTGTCCACCTGCAGGGTAGCGTTGCCGCCGCTGCGCGTGAAGCGCACCACGTGGTATTTGCCGTCGCTCACCGCCACTGCACTCTCCTCGATGGCGATGTCGTCCGTTCCCACGTTGAAGATGACGCCGATCCTTCCTCGTTCCTAGCAGGAAAGAGAGAGAAAAGGGAGCTGAGCGGGAGACAACATCTTTCATCTCTGCTCAAGTGTGGATCGGTGAAAGGTGTGTCCGGGTTCTGGATAGGACCAGGCAGACTTCGAACCCAGGTCAAAGGTCATCGGATGCTACTTTAAACCATGTTAGCCCGCTAAGCTAAAGCCTACAGTTGGCATTAGCTCTGGGTGCTGTCAACCACATCACCTTTAGATCGAGGATGGAGTTAACCACGTCCACTAAACATAAATGAAAGGGCTATTCAAATATGCCATTATATTTCCATCAAGTTTAAAACAGTGTTCAACATATACACTCTACAGTATGACAAGTACAGTGCAGTGGCCAATGCTCCAGTGTGTGTTCTGATCACGGGTTGGGGCGTAACGGTGTTCAGTCATGCGTGAAGAATGAATGAAGAATGGACTACTTGTTGAGGACTCCGCCACCTTTAGCATTCATCACCCTCTTAACCCCCTCCCGTCTCGCATCTATTAGTGTTGACAGCCTCCTACTGCTTTTAGTTTATTACATTCTACCCCCACCCACATCTCTCTCTCTCTCCACTCCTCCCGTCCCTCGCTCCCGCTTTTACCCTCCTCCTGCGCCCCTCGTCCTCTCCTGTCCTCAGTCCCCAGGAAAGGTCAAAGTCATTTCCAGAGTTACTCTGGCTGCCATGAGGGGATGGAGGGAGGGAGGGAATGAGGGGGGAAGAGAGGGAGGGAAAGGTAGAAACACGTTACACTACAGACAGAGACTCTTCCACTCTTCACTCCAACAAGTTGCAATCTAGATCCCAAAAGGAGAACCATTTTGGGTTCGATGTAGATGGGTTCTTACATGGAACTCAAAAGACTTCTACCTGGAACCAAAAAGGGTTCTTCTATGGGGGACAGCCAAAGAACCCCTTTGGAACACTTGTTTTCTTAGAGTGTCGCTTCTGTTGTGCGTGTTCACTGCTGTGACTATCTAATGGCAGCCGGTGCCCTTCCCATTGGCCGCTTGTCCGTGCCTTTTTCCAACAGCACTTCCTGGTTTGACACGAGAGGTCAAACTCGTTTGCTGCGGGGATCGCAGTGCACGCCGCTATTGCTCTGCTCTAGACCCCTTCTCCGCCATCATCTCCATTGATCGCTTCATCTAATTAGCTATGTGCATTTATTTAGTTGAAAAACCTTCTCCGCATGCCACAATACTGTGAGGTTCAGCTATGGCTTTAGCTTACAGCAATGTTTTAATAATTCATGCTCCATTAAATGTTTTAGGAATATTTTTTAAAAAGCTGCTAAAATGTTACAGGGACTAAAGTATCAAGTTAATTGAGTAAATAGGAGCGAGAGGTTGGGATGTAAAATTGATGAGTTGTGTAATCACGGTCACAATTATCGAACACGCACCTCGCCGGGATAAAACAGCCATGCTATTTAATGAGGAGAGCGCTCGGGTGACAGGGACGATTAAGTGCGCTCAAATGGTGGTGTCACTGGATGTGTTCAGAGCGTGATTAATACCTTTAAAGGATCAACAGAGGCTTAGCCAAATGTATCAGTCAAACTGTCTGTCAGGATAATAAACCTGGTTCAATTTGAATAGGCGCCTGTGTTTGACGGTGCTAGCCGCCGCACCTACGATCGCTGAGGCTTAAATACAGTGGAATTAAAATATCCATGGAGTTTGTTGACATTTACAAAGGAACTTTGGAGTGATGACCTAAGACCCTTAGGGACGTCAAGCATAAGTCCTCAGGGGACACACGGCTCCTTGGCACTTTATCAATCAATGAATGTTATTGAATGACCAGAGACTCCGTATAAGGCTGCCTGGCTTCTCGTATCTAAACCCACTATTGATTAATAAGAACAAATAAGAACAAACAGAAATGACGTCCCTTTAATGATCACACCATCTTTTTTTTACTCCCAGAGGGGGGGGGGGGATCCTAAATTGCAGAGGTTAGCCAAATGCTAACGCAGTGCAGTAAACAGTAGGTAAGCACTTCTCCTGCCTCACCACAGCCCACCCACAATAAAGTGCGAACACTAATTGCGTTACCTTTTTTTCCTCGAGAACTAATGACATTTTCCACTAGACAATCATTTTCTTTGGGAAATGAATCCCTAGTATTAGGGTATTAGCGGAGGGGGAAGCGCACGGGGGAAAGAGATATTTACAGAGAGATTAGCATTTATGTTCCGCAACATTAGGGCTTCTTCTCTCTCGCCTGCACTGGGGAATGTGTCGTCCCCCTTACTCAAAGCAGCCGACGGGAATCAGTGTTTTAAAAAAAAAAAATGTAAAGACGATTTCTGTGTTGCCGTAATATCATTTTAATGGCCGTTCCCTTAAGCAAAATATCCCAGGAAGAATAAAAGGCCCATAATCCCCTATGACTGGGAGCAGTCATGCACATACCGTAGCCGTGAAATGAAGGGAGAGGGGGGGGAAAGGGAGGATGGCTTAGGTACGGCACTGTAGTAACCAACATTAAAAATCAAATGTCTTTTAAAACATGAAAAGCTTAAAAAACAGTTAAGACGTCTCCTAATTTGTTTTAACCGGGAGTCTAATGGGCACTATTGCTTGGCTTTTATTGTGCCAGTCCCAGTTGTTAGTTAGCTGGGTCAATCATGTGGATCGGCAGGGGGGGCCGTTGTGGTCTTGGAGGGACCGGAGTCCTGTTGGCTTTATGGATGCTTTTCAATAACCACTGATTTAGACCTGGGGGTGTACCATCACATCCTGCTAATGACTTCAATTAAACAATCAAAGCCCTGGGATGGTATAGAGAAGGCCTAAGGAGCCTCCCCCCCGTGGTCACACAGTCAGGGTGGAGTTACTACACAGCTCTCTGGGGTGGGCTACAAATTAGAGTTAAAAGCTTCCGGCAGATTCCGGAGGATCCACAAGTCTCTTATTCCAAGTGTGGTTGCGTAACTCTTCAACTTTTTGGCTTTATGCTTTCACTTTGTGTCCAGTAGGGTTTTAGATGAAGGTGTTCCTGTTATAAGAAGGGTATTGTTCCTGACCGCCTGATCTGACTAGTAAAAACATTTCAAGCAATAGTACATTGGTGTCAGAAATGGGAAGAGTAGAAGTTTTAAAAAACTAGGCTACAGAGAGCATTTCAGAGGGGATATTTGGACATGACCTTGCAGCGTGTGAGTGTGGTTGAGGTAAGCTGGGCATACGGATGGGAATGTGAATGAGGAGTACCAGACCGAGGCCCCTGTGTGTGTGTGTGTGTGTGTGTGTGTGTGTGTGTGTGTGTGTGTGTGTGTGTGTGTGTGTGTGTGCGCGTGTGTGCGTGTTAGTGCGTGCTAGGGTTATCAGTCAGCCTCCAAGAAGGCTTACCGCCGATCAGACTAAAACGAAGGGGTGAGAGAAAGACAAGAAGAGAGAGAAAGTGCGCACGGTAGAGAGGGGATGTGAAGGATATGGAGCAAGGAGCACGGAGAGAGCGAAATAGCAACACTGCATGATTTAAAAAAAAGAAAATCGGGAACCTTGACGATCTTCAAGGGCCTTGAGGTGCACTGTGATCAAAGAATCTTTTGAAGATGTCAAGATGGCTTTTCTCCCCCACTAAACATATCGGTATAGTCAATTAAGAAGGAGAGGGGGGTTTAAAAACTGACAAAGAGAGAAAGGATTGCTGCGTTTCAGGGATTTGTTTCCTGCGTTATTTTCTAAGTGGCTCATGGATAGAACAACGGTCTCCTCTCTCATCCCCCTATCTTCATCTCCCCCCTCCGCTACTCCATCTCTTTATTCTCCCCAGTCTAAGTGTGATGCCAGAAGAGACGTGGAAGGATGAATGAAGGAGCCAATCACGACTGCCAGAAAACTGCCAGGGAGGTTAATGGCAGATTGGAAGAGAATGCCAGTCATTTTGTTTATTCATTATTAAGGAATAATTCAGCGGAATTGATGTTTTTCAGTAGAATCAATGGAAAACCAAGAGATACAGCCTGGAATTAGGTATGTGGATATATTGGCCTGTAAATATGAATGAAGGGGTTTCATTGATCAGAACCTTCCATTCTTAAAATGTTCCATTCACATAAGATAGGGGTCATATCGTTTCATTATTGATTGATTGATTTAGTCAGGGGCTGCTGTTTTAGGATGGTTAATCTCCGTCTCTCTCTCTCTCAGTCAGAAACTACAGCAGTGTTACGTAACCACAAGGAATAGGTTGTTATGTAAGATGAGGCCGTATACCAGCAGCTACAAACCCTTTTTACATTCACAGCTCGGCTAAACCACATCAAGGACTGTCTGACTGATGTTTTCCACCCGGTAGACCACAGGGTGTGTGGTACAGGTCCTCCAGATAAGGGGGGCTGACAGCGCAACACGCGTGATTTGGATTTGGGAAACGAGGGGTGTGACAAAAGGGGTTCCTGTCTGGAATGTGAGTGTGCCTATCCTTCCCCCTGTCTCCCCCATCCAAATCTCTCTCCCTCCCCCTCTCCCCCGTCCAACTCTCTCTCCCTCCCCTCTATCCAACTCTCTCTCTCCCCTCCCCTTATCCCCCCATCCAACTCTCTCTCCCCATCCAACTCTCTATCCCTCCCTCCCACCCCACCTCTCTCTCTTCTTCACTCTCTGCTCGGCACAGTCCGCCTCATTTGTATGTGTTTGCAGTAATCTGCGGCAGTCACCTTGAGAAAGTTGCCCCCATCTCCTCATCTTAATAGCGCTTTATCTCTCTCTCATTCTCTCCCTTCCCCATATCTCTTACAGTCAGTGCTTCAGCGTCTAACCAGCCCCTGCTCTGTGAGACAACGACATGAAACTCAGGCTATGATAAAGGATCCCATTTCGTTACAAATCAATCTGTCAGAGAGGCTGGGAGGGAGAGAAATGATACTTGTGTGTGTGTGTGTGTGTGTGTGTGTGTGTGTGTGTGTGTGTGGGGGGGGGTTGAAAGATAGTGAGAGAGTGTGTATGTGGGACAACCTGACTTCCATGAGTCACACTAGGCATGCCCAGATGTGCTATACTTCCCCTGGCACTGATCTGAGGTGGTATAGCAACATTTATGCTAATCATTCCAATACAACATTTATGCTAATTGTTCTAATCGAAACGCATCCTTGACCCCCAGCACAGAGCACACGTGCATACACACAGTTGGATCATTACTGCTGGGTACTGGTGATCTGAGCCAGTGAGACTGGTGATTGATGATGTCCTTCAGCTCATGACCCACTGGCCCTGTAGGTCAGAACCCTCTCAGACACACCTAATATGAAAGCACACACACACACACACACAGTCATATGATGAACACACACAGAAATACTGAAGCCAATAAACAAACATGAAAGAACGCCTGCGTCATTGAGTGGAGGTTGCTGATGCGGGTGGGGACCACCATGGCGGGTGGTTGTGTTTATAAAGATATGTGGCAGAGGGCTGATGGACACACTCAGAGGGTGTGTCGATGTGTGTGTTTGTCGTGCCTGAGTGTGCATACATGCTTGTGGGTGATTGTGTGTGTGCGTGGCGCTCGGGGTTTGTTGACTATTTAGAGTTTGCCCTGCGGCTTGGCTCCACCTGAACACACACAGCAGAAGTGGGATGTGTCGAATGGCTGACATGCTGGTTGTGTTCTGTCTCAGAGCGTGTGTGTGATCATGTGAGACAGGCTTGGAGCTCCCGACACGGATCAAAATGTCAGGGTTTGGGTGTGTTCGTTTCTCTGAGTGTGTGTCTGAGTATTTGGGTACGTGTGTGTGTGTGTGTGTGTTCAGTGTGTGGACGTGCACGTGTACGGCATGTGTGTATGTAAAGTTAGTATGTGTGTGTGTACAGTCGGTGTGTGTCTGCGTTCGATGTGTGTGCTGTATTAATCACAACCAGAACTAAAATCCTGCGTAATTTGGTCAGCTGCGTGATTAAGTTCTGGGTGCACACGTGTGAAGCAGACGTAGTTTAAGCACCGCCTTCGCCCCACGCTTGGTAGGACCACGTAAATCGGTGATGAAAACCCAAACACCAGAACTACTGCAGCTTGTTATCCTACACATTCCATCCTGTTGCGACAGATTATATCCACTCGGGATGAGTACTTTACATGTGTACAAGTGTGTGTGTGTGACATCTTAGAATCCTTACAACAAATAGAATGACAGATCACCACTTGACGCCCGCAATCCTCTCCCACTCACTCAGCCATGTCAAATCAAATTGTATTAGTCACATGCGCCGAATACAACAGGTGTAGACCTTACAGTGAAATGCTTACTTATTAGCCCCTAACCAACAGTGCAGTTAAAAAAAATACAGATAAGAATCTGAGATAAAAGTAACAAGTAATTAATAGAGCAGCAGTAAAAAATAACAATATATACAGGGGAGTGCCGGTACAGAGTCAATGCGCGGGGGCACCGGTTAGTTGAGGTAGTATGTACATGTAGGTAGAGTTAATTAAAGTGACTATGCATAGACGACAACAGAGAGTGGCAGTGGTGTGGAGAGGGCGGTTCAGGAGTCTCATGGCTAGAGCCTTGACTAGAGTCTTCAAGAGTCTTATGGCTTGGGGGTAGAATCTGTTTAGAAGCCTCTTGGACCTAGACTTGGCGCTTCGGTACTGCTTGCCGTGTGGCAGCAGAGAGAACAGTTTATGACTATGGTGGCAGGAGTCTTTGACAATTATTAGGGCCTTCTTCTGACACCGCCTGGTATAGAGGTCCTGGGTGGCAGGAAGCTTAGCCCCAGTGATGTACTGGGCCGTTCGCACTGCCCTCTGTAGTGCCTTACGGTCAGAGGCAGAGCAGTTGCCATACCAGGCAGTTATGCAACCAGTCAGGATGCTCTCGATGGTGCAGCTGTAGAACCTTTTGAGGATCTGAGGACCCATGCCAAAGCTTTTGCCGAATAGCTTTTGCCGTGCCCGCTTCACAACTGTCTTGGTGTGCTAGGACCATGTTAGTTTGTTGGTGATGTGGACACCAAGGAACTTGAAGCTCTCAACCTGCTCCACTGCAGCCCTGTCGATGAGAATGGGGGCGTGCTCGGTCCTCTTTTTCCTGTAGTCCACAATCATCTCCTTTCTCTTGATCACGTTGAGGGAGAGGTTGTTGTCCTGGCCCCACATGGCCATGTCTCTGACCTCCTCCCTATAGGCTGTCTCATTGTTGTCGGTGATCAGGCCTACCACTGTTGTGTCATCGGCAAATTGAATGATGGTGTTGGAGTCGTGCCTGGCCGTGCAGTCATGAGTGAAAAGGGAGTACAGGAGGGGGCTGAGCACGCACCCCTGAGGGGGATCAGCGTGACGGATGTCGAGGGGACTTTTGACGTTGTGACGGTGTAAATGATAAACTCAGCTATCAGTCTACATGGCCCTCAGCCTCCCCTTTCAACTCCTTAGCCTGGAGTTGCTGAAATCTCACCACACAGGGGCACCCCATCTCCAACCCAATCAAAGAGCAGAGACGGAGCGAGATGAAGAACCCTCAGCTGATTCTATTAGCCTCTCGGTATCACTGTCTTTAAGTGTCTAACTTTCTCTAACGATTCTAACGATTTCTAGTCCGTCCACTGTGTGACTGAGTCAGAGGAGGCTGGTGGGAGGAGCTATAGGAGGACGGGCTCATTGTGATGGCTGGAATGAGTGGAGCGGCATCAAACATACGGAAACCACAGGTTTGACTCCTTTCCTTTCATTCCATTCCAGCCATTCCAATGTGCCTGTCCTATAGCTCCTCCCACCAGCTTCCACTGGACTGAATGGCTCCTGGAGATGAAGAAGAAATAATAGAGACAATGGATAAGACCGTCCTGCTAAATGACTCAAATGATGTAGTGTAGCTGGTGGCCATTTAGGAAGCTATGGGCCTTTTCTTTCTCTCTATTCCATGTCTTTTTCACTGCAGCCATCGTTGTTTCTCTCCAGTCCCCCTCTCCCTCCTTCCCTATGGACCTGCTACAGGATTGAGTGGTGGTGTTGCATGGGACTTGGCAGGATCCCACTCGTCTTCACCTCATGTGTTGGAGTGATATGCTGCGAACAGAGAAAGGGACTGCTAACGATTTCTCTGTGCGGTGTGCTCTCTGTGTGCCATGTGTGAGGTGAGTCTCCAGGGTGTGCCCACGGGGGGGGGGGACACTCGATTTTCAGATTTTCTGGCGCGAGCAAATAGTGGGAATTGAACAAAATACACCTGGGGAATAATTAACAAAAGGTTTAATGGGTGCAATTTGAGATGAAAGCGTGAGGAAGACAAAGAGACTGAGAGAAGGAGGAGTGCCAAATTGATCAACTCTTCTTTACACAAAGAAATTAATTTTCCATGTGTTTTCAACCGTTTCTACTGTTTGTTTGTGTGTGTGTGTGTGTGTGTGTGTGTGTGTGTGTGTGGGTTTGAGCAACAGAGAGGATGTGAGGGAAAGACAATCTCGTTGTGTGTGTGCGCACGTGCATGCATAATTGCACCCGATTCTCCCCCAAAAAAAAAAAAGCTTGAGGAAGAGAAGCGCGCAGACGGGCACAAATGAAGCAAATGGGACAAAATCAAGAACAAAGTGTTTTCGGTCTGCCAATCCCTCCTCTACTCTTTCCCTGTCCTCTCTCTGTTCCCCGCCCCACCGCAGAACAACTGCAATGGACCACAAGGGTGCTTTGTCCCTTCCTTCTTGTCCCCACGCATTTCTTCATCGTACAAATACATCATGTACATTCCAATGAAAGTTTGGGACCCAGAAGTAGAATACGAGGCAACCGACTATCAATGAACAGCGATGATGTAACTATTATGCAGTTGCGATTGCTAGTTCTTTTCTAAATAAGCACCAGGGAACAGCGAAACGTCTAATGAAGTGTAACCAAGACCACTGTCGAAGCAGAGAAATACTGCACAGTAACCGTTCTCGCCTTACTGAAAGCAGTAAACCTCAAGTACCAAAAAGTAGGCTAGTGGACTTCACGCATAACCGCCACTGAAATGTATACCCTCTGTCCAGCCGAGAGAGAAACACTTTCGACGACTTTTGTTTGTGACCATAATTGGCTAATATGGAGTGCATTTTCTCTCTCAGTTTCTGCTAATCTAAGAACCGTGCAAAAGCCTTAAGAGCTCACCATCTCACCCCCTTCCTTTCTTTCTTCATCTGCACCTCTTCTTTATCCCATTTCCCCTGTCTCCATCCCCCTCGCTCTTCTCTTGGGCGGCCTAGCGATTAGAGCTTCTGGCTACTTAATCGAAAGGTTCATAGTTTGAATCCCTAAACTGACAAGGTGGGAAAATCGGTCGATGTGCCTTGGGTAAGACACGTAACCCTAATTCCCCGAACCTGGCCGTGACCCGACTCTCCAAGGGTGTCTCGGGGTTATGCAAAAAACACAGTTCCAATTCACACCTGCATATTAATACACACTTGAGAAATAGGACAAATAAGCACCCAACTAATGATTATTAGTATTATTATTCTTCCTCTTTCTCG
This sequence comes from Oncorhynchus tshawytscha, assembly GCF_018296145.1. Lineage (NCBI taxonomy): Eukaryota > Metazoa > Chordata > Actinopteri > Salmoniformes > Salmonidae > Oncorhynchus > Oncorhynchus tshawytscha. The sequence goes on from NC_056438.1 coordinate 27,904,957, forward strand.
CTCAACTTTGTTGGTCTTGGCACAAGGTTTGAAGCTTAGCAGAGGGGAACGGCTGCCCAGCACACAGGCTAATATTTGCTCGCCGCTAAACTGAGCAAACACGGATAAACCGCCCACAACCCCCCCCGCTCTCTATCTCTCGCTCTCTTTCGCATTTCCGCCTAGCTACCTTTCTGTCCCCTCTATCTCGCTCTTCCTTCTCCGGTTCAAGGTTGTTCACGGTGATTGGTGGTTTAAGGGATGTGTGTGTGTGCATGTGGGGGTGTGTGTCGGGGGACCTTCACCTCAGAGGCCCTCTATTTTAGACAGAATCATTCCCTGTGGGCCAGTGGAAACGAACCTGTCCACTCCTCTAACTGGGATTTCCTTTTAAGGCCCGAAGTGATTGAAACAGTCAGCTCAAAACATCCCTCGGTGTCTAACCTAATCTCCTTGGTTTTTCTCCTCGAAACGATTCACTAACTTTATACACCTCTGCTAGGTCATCTGAGTACACTTTTTGAAGGACCCCCATAAGTGCTGCCTGCTGGTATGCCTGTGTGAAATCATGAGTATGTGTTGTAACATCATTTCACTCTCCCTTTTTCCAGTCCCAGTTGTGTGGGGTTAAGTGCGGTGGAGACCCTAGTGCTAAGTGCTGAGGCTGACACAGTGTTCAGAATGAATGCTCAGCTCAACTGCACTCTGCCTTGACACAAACATCTACATCTGGAGACACCTGCTGCAGAGGAACAAACTCGTGAGACAGAATTGATTTGGCAAAAACACCCAGCGCCCTTGGGGGTGGTTGCTGGGAGCTGAAAGCGACACTGAGTGAGGTAGTGAACAATGAACACACCACTGTTTTCTGTCAAATCATCTCAAATAGGTTTGGCGGTGATTCAGTTAGGGGTCTTCGCTAGATAACACCAACCACAGCAATTCACCTTGATATCTTGTGTCCACTCACAACGATGACATTGATTTAAATAACAAATGTTAAAATTCATCAAATAACTAAAAGGGTCCATAAGTGCCCAATTACACTATTATAAAACCAGAATCTAGCCTACAGGCCTATGGCTGCCCTGTGTTGCTGCTTGAGTAAAAATAAACCAGACCACTCTCTCTCATCCTGTTTGTGATGTTTCCCCCTCCACTACAGGCCTACAGTGGGACATGTCAGGGGGGATAATTGGTGGCCAGTGTGGCATCGGGGATGTGTTGTGACAGGGTGACACAACACGACTGGACATGCCACACAGGCCACCATACTGCGCCAACAACGCCCCTGGGTATATCACCAGCACTAACATCAGCCTTATGGGGGAGGAGGAGAAACAGAACATACTCCACGCCAGATCCAATGTCATCATAGTGTAGAAAGCCATTAGGAGTTGAGGACTCACGTTACTGGACAATGCCTTTTATTTTTATTTTCAAGATGTTTTTGGTCTGCTCTAGCTGTTTTACTCCTCCCCCCTCCCTCTGCTGGAAAGTCCATCTCTTTTACCCTGCTTTCTACTGTGTGTGTCTGTGCTCCACGGTCGGGGTCCAGGTGTTACCAAACACTCCCAGCAGGTGATAAACACACAGTCTCCTCGTTGCCCGCAGGTACTTCCTGGTAGAGTCCTGCACGGCTGTTTTTGAATTATTTTTTTTTCTAAAGCCAGCCACATCAATTCCTACCCCCACACGATAGTAGACATCAGGACAGATTTTTTTTCCCGCAACCCGATCCACCCGCATCGAATTGTTCCGAGAGCTAATACGTGACACTCCAAATAACAGCAATTTATTTCATTGTCTTTATGACTCGAGAGTAATAGGCTATTAGGCTATTCCCTTTCCCTGCATGAATGAATTTGTCTGCGTGTCTACTCAACATTTGGATAAAGGGAAACCATGCCAGGAATTAAGAACGATATCTTATTTTCACGATGCGATGCGGCTTCGCTTTGAGAAAAGAGCCTCCAAATTAGCCTTCTTACCAAATGAAAGCTTTATAGCCGATGTAACAAAACAAGACCTTTACATTTAACAAATAGTTTCATTACAACTTGAATGAACAGTCCCAGAATTAAATAGGCTGCAAAAATAGCCTACATTTAGGTTATTTAGTAGGCTATACTCAACATTTGGTTTAAACTTCATATGTCCTGCGTATGGTCTAAATCAGGACTCTCAGACCATGGTCCTGGAGAGCTGTTCCTGTAGGTTTTTCGCTCCAACCCCAGTTGCAACTAACCTGGTTCGGAACAAACGCCCAAATTAATGTAATAGTCAACTGAAATATTGTAAACAAATACTGCTTGCATTTTTTTTGCAGGCTGTGTATCCATCTACCTGGGATGTCTTTCTCCTTGTCCGCAATGACTCCAACAATCATTCCAAACCCTGGGATTTCACTCGCACAAAACCTGTTTCCTTGATACCGTATTCCACCATCGTGACGTTTATTTGGATTTTTTTTCCCCAGGGAAAGGAAACTTGGCCATGTCTTGTCGCACGGAGGGAGGAAATGTTTCAGCGCCACACACACACACACACACACACAAATGGACAGTTCCCTGCTCCACTCTCTCACTGCGCGTGTAGCTGGTAACCTGGGCCTGGCACAAAACGTTTCCAACATTCGTCACGAAGCCTCAACGTGAGTCACGCATTAGAGGGTGACGCCACTCTCACTCGGATGCCACTTCTTTTCTCGCTCTAGTGTGTCCCTCAAATGGCACTACAGTGTGACTCTACATAGGGCATCGCTTTCACCCAAAAAGTAGTGCACTGTACAGGGAACAGGGTGCCATTTGGGACCCGGGTCTTCTCTTGCCGTCTCCTCCTGCTCTGCGTAAGCTCACCTGAACACTTCCGTACAACCACAGCCCTCTAGCGGTGTCTCTAGATACTGTGCCATTGTGTAGTTGTATTGCAAATTCCATATACAACCAGCAATAACTTCAGGGAAAATCCCAACCTGTATTCTGGAGCATACTGTGTCTTTACCTAAGGGTGGGTACAACACGACAGCCTCAGATGATGTACGATAGGATCTAAGCTACCGCATGTGCGATTGCGAATATGAGAATTTGACTTTAGGCATTTTTAGACATTTAAGGTTAAAAATGACTTTAAAATTGAACACACATTTAAAACTGTTTGACAACCCTGTTCGTAAGCTTTTAAATTATAGCAATCTCAACTGTTTATCTTTTCCAGTGACGAAGACATCAATGTCTCATGGTATGGTGGGTTATGCAAAATAGGTCAACTTTGAGCACCTTTATCTCTTGAATGTTTTGGCATTCTGGTCCAAAAAGCCATTTTTCTGAACATTTCTACAACGGGCAAATATGTATGGAAGGTTGCTGTCAACAAAATGATTGAATTCAAATGAATTTGACCTCAACACAATGACCTCTCTTTCAATATGGCTGGTACTGTATATTCACTCACTAAATCCCATTTGGAAAAAGATGAACCCGCACAGCCAGTCAGATTGCCTTGTATGTGCATTGGAAGACAAAACATGATTCCAAAACTCTAAAATCAAACCAAATGTAAATTCGTCCCCACAGTTTACAGCCGGTATAAAAGGTGGAATGCTTTTATGTGTGCTAGTTCCCTCAACATGGCAGTACAACAGTACAAAATCACAAGTAACAGAAGAGCTAGCATGCATAGTAATATCCTTATATGTACACAATACATACAGTACAGACACTGAATGTGCTATGTCAAGTATAACTGTATTTATAAATATAAAGTGGGTAGTGTCTTGGTAGTGCAGATAAATCAACAGTACATAGATTAGTGGCGTTGACTGTCGTGTGTGTGTGTGTGTGTGTGTTTATGGCTGGTTATGGGGGTGTGTGCTTGCGTGTAAGGGTTGGACGTGTCAGTGCGAATAGTCTAAGGTGCTGACAGTCTCTACCCTTGATTGCCATGCTATCTCTATGAATCTCTATTTGAACTAGATCTTTGGCTCCTAGTCCTGAGGGCCATCCATCTTCCTGCCTCGCTGAGATAGCGATGCCGCGCTGACGCCCAGTGTGGTGCCTGTAGCCGGTGCCAGGTGACACATCAACCGTGGTTAAGCCATTGGAAGGGCGCCAGCGTGACTGGGCACACGTATGGAACTGCTGACCTGTGTGTGAGAACAGAGAGTTTGGGATGGAGGGACGGAAGTAGAGGTGGGGTGAGAGGGAGGAATGTCCCACTTTGTCCCCATGGCGTCTCCTTTGCTGCCTTGCACCCCACAGTGGCCTAGAATAGCATCACGCCCACAGGCTGCCTGGATAGCCTTCACACAGGGTACACACGCTAGCATGCGAAACACACAAACGCACACACACACACAGGCACATATACGCAAGCAGGGCCCGCATACACAAACACGCATGCATGCACAGTGGATGCAGGGAATGACGCGGGTGGTTGCGCGATTGTGCCTGTGCGTCAACCGGGAACTCCCACAATACCTTTCAGATGGCGCACTTCCTTCCAGCTGAATCCAGAACTGACTCGTATCATTGTTCAGTGTTCATATCCAGATCCTAACCTTGCTGCCAACCCCTCTCCATTATGGAGATTCCTGTTCATTGTTATTCACAGCACTGGAGTTCTCCTCTCCTAACAAAGTCAGAATGCCTCTCTTCCTTATCCCCGACGAACGATACTGATCCTTGAGGAGTGGAGGAGTTGTGAGAGGAGCGCACACACCTTTGAGATCCACGAGCACGCTATTGAGAGACACATTGTGTGAAGCGAGAAACGTACACTTTTGAGCACGTGCACAGACTGGTGAGAGGCACACGCGCTATTGAGAGACCCACTGTAGACTAGAACACTAAGAAGTGCCTGTCATGTCACTGCAGAACAGTAGAGGACCCAATTCCTGTGTTTTTTTTTGGAGGGGGGGGTTGCATTGTAGTGTACACACACTGTAGTGTATAACAAGGGCAAATACAACTCGTTACAACAGAGCAAATGGAGCATAACAGCACCTGTAAATAACCAACAGCACTGGCTCATAAATATACCAGTACAAACCACACTGTGTCACCTGTACTCTTTAACATCTTCCTCCTATGTGTCACCCAGAGGACAGCAGCAGGGTTGCCGTGGACTTCAGGCTAGATGGAAACCTAGTCGGGTTCTTGAGCTGCATATGTGCTCTGGTGGCCCACACTCCGGAAGACCTTCAGTCCATCCTAGTAACAGCTAGGCAAGTCAGTGAAGAACGAATTCTTATGTACCGCCCTATGGGACTATGGGATCACACGGCCAGATGTGATCCAGCCTGGATTCGAACCAGGGGCTGCGGTGATGCCTCTTGCAATGAGATGCAGTGTCATAGACCGCTGCGCCACACAGAGCCAAGTGAGGGTCTATAGCAGGATGGGACTGTCTAACAACACCACCAAGACACAGGTGGTCTGCCAATGGAGATCCAGCCCTCCACCCAGCATGCCTGTCTTCACCATTGAACACAAACCACTGGCAACAGTCCTATTATACAAATACCTGGACCATACAGTCCTGACCCTACAGCCCTTTCCCTACAGACCCTACTGTCCTGACCCTACAGACCGTACAGTCCTGACCCTACAGACCCTACAGTCCTGACCCTACAGACCCTACAGACCGTACAGACCGTACAGTCCCTACAGTCCTGACCCTACAGACCCTACAGACCGTACAGTTCTGACCCTACAGACCCTACAGTCCTGACCCTACAGACCATACAGTCCTGACACTACAGTCCTGACCATACAGACACTACAGTCCTGACACTACAGATACTACAGTCCTGACACTACGGACACTACAGTCCTGACACTACGGACACTACAGTCCTGACACTACGGACACTACAGTCCTGACACTACAGACACTACAGTCTTGACACTACAGACACTACAGTCCTGACACTACAGACACTAAAGTCCTGACACTACAGACACTACAGTCCTGACCCTACAGACACTACAGTCCTGACACTACAGACACTAAATTCCTGACACTACAGACCCTACAGTCCTGACACTACAGACACTAAAGTCCTGACACTACAGACACCACAGTCCTGACACTACAGACACTAAAGTCCTGACCCTACAGACACTACAGTCCTGACACTACAGACACTACAGTCCTGATCCTACAGACCCTACAGTCCTGACCCTACTGACCCTACAGACACTACAGTCCTAACCCTACAGACCCTACAGTCCTGACCCTACTGACCCTACAGTCCTGACACTACAGACCCTACAGTCCTAACCCTACAGACCTGACCCTACAGACCAGACCATACAGTCCTGACCCTAGAGACCCTACAGTCCTGGCACTACAGACACTACAGTCCTGACACTACAGACACTACAGTCCTGACACTACAGACACTACAGTCCTGACACTACAGACACTACAGTCCTGTCACTACAGACACTAAAGTCCTGACACTACAGACCCTACAGTCCTGAACCTACAGGCACTAAAGTCCTGACACTACAGACACCACAGTCCTGACACTACAGACACTAAAGTCCTGACACTACAGACACTAAAATCCTGACCCTACAGACCCTACAGTCCTGACCCTACAGACCTTACAGTCCTGACCCTACAGACCCTACAGTCCTGACCCTACTGACCCTACAGACACTACAGTCCTAACCCCACAGACCCTACAGTCCTGACCCTACAGCCCCGACAGTCCTGACACAACAGACACTACAGTCCTAACCCTACAGACCCTACTGACCCTTCAGTCCTGACACTACAGACACTAAAATCCTGACCCTACAGACCCTACAGTCCTGACCCTACAGTCCTGACCCTACAGACCCTACTGACCCTTCAGTCCTGACACTACAGACACTACAGTCCTAACCCTACAGACCTGACCCTACAGACCTGACCATACAGTCCTGACCCTAGAGACCCTACAGTCCTGACACTACAGACACTACAGTCCTTAGTCCTGAAACTACAGTCCTGACCCAACAGGCACTACAGTCCTGACACTACTGACCTGACCCTACAGACCCTACAGACACTAGTCCTGAAACTACAGTCCTGACCCTACAGTCCTGACCTTTACAGTCCTGATCCTACAGTCCTGACCCTACAGGCCTGACCCTACAGTCCTGACCCTACATTCCTAACCCAACTGCACTAGCCCGGGCATGTCATTTGAATGTCTCAGGAGCGCTTGCCGCGGGAGATCCTGTATGGCCAGCTACACCTGGTTCCGGCGGTGTGCAGAGGGGCAGACGAAGCGCTATAAGGACCAGTCCGAAAACGTGTCTGAAGAAGTGCAACGTCAACCCCACAGACCTGGGGGACGCTGCTGCCGACCGTTCCACCTGGCAGCAGCTCTGCCACAGCGGTGTACAGAGGTGGGAGGAGGAGAGGAGCACAAACAGGCAGCAAAGAGAGCTCAGGAGACATACAACCATTGCTGCCCCAGACAACACAGACTGCACATTCCCCACCTGCAGTAACGTTTGTGGATCTCTCACTGGACTCCACAGTCGCCAAAGAACCATTAACTCAGAAGTGGAAGTCATCATCCGATACCACAAGCAAGTAAGTGTGTGTGGGCGCGCAGTACTGTGCGTTTGTGTTTGTATATGTCTCCCTCTATATATTATGTGTGTGTGTGTGTATGAAAGCGGAATGTGATGCCTCAACAGCCCTCATTTCGAATCGACAACACCACAACAGCTCTCCAGTACATTCAGTCTGGAAAGTGGTCAACTAACCGCTATCGTCCATCATTTATTTATCCCTCTATAAAAGACGACACAATATCCTCAAACATCAATCACATCAACTGTTACTTACCATTTCCCATTACTTTGTGTGGGAGTACGTTTGGAGAGACCGCCTAAAACGTGGAACGGTGTGTTTGTTTTATAGATGAGGCTTGCTCCCTTTGAAAAGCAACCAGACATCTTATCAGGCAATCAGGCAGACAGACCTGCCGCTTCCACAGACTCACAACTCATCCAAATGATAGTCTTCAACAGGAGAGATGGAGGGAGGGAAGGAGTGTGGATGGAGGGAGGGGGGCATGAAAGAGAGGAAATAGGTAGATAACAGGGAGACAGAGGGGTTGATGAGGGAGATGGAGAGGAGAAGGAATTAGAAGTGAGGGTAAATGGAGGATGAAATGGCGAGAGGGACAATGAAAATGTGTCTTGATTGCTGCCGAATCCAGACCCTGTTATTTGTCCGCAAATAGCACAAATACCTATGATTCAACTCTTCCCTTTAATGACCCAAAAGACGTGAACATCGTCCTCTAATAATGATGGTTCTATTACAGCTAACTCAGGCTCCTGTAGCAGTGCGCAGATGACGGTCCTGTTTCCTGCTCTCTGACTGTGCCCCTCCCACACCATGCCCCTCCCACATCTTAATGTTCTCTTCTACTTCTGTACTGTCTATTCCTCTCTCCTTACACTCTCTCTCGCTCTGAACTACACTTCTTGAAACCTCCCACCTCCCATATTCCTGCCCCTTCCTCTCTCCCTCTTTTTCTCTCTCTTCTGTCAATGAGGATCTAATGACTGCTTCTATATGGAACTCAGTAAGGCCGTAATTAAACTAGATGGAATCATGTAGCCATGTATCCTCCTCTGAGTGCCTATTTTATTTTTTATTTTACCTTTATTTAACCAGGCAAGTCAGTTAAGAACAAATTCTTATTTTCAATGACGGCCTAGGAACAGTGGGTTAACTGCCTGTTCAGGGGCAGAACGACAGATTTGTACCTTGTCAGCTCGGTCTAGGTCAGCTCGGTCTATGGTCTAGGCTACGCGTGTGTGTGTGTGTGTGTGTGTATGTGTTCGTGAAGTAAGAGAGGGGATCAGAAGGGGGTCAGAAAGAGACCAAGAGAGTAGGTGCTTTACTGTACAGGATGTGTGTGTGTGTGTGTGTTCGTGAAGTAAGAGAGAGGATCAGAAGGGGGTCAGAAAGAGACCAAGAGAGTAGATGCTTTAGTGTACTGTGTGTGTGTGTGTGTGTGTTCGTGAAGTAAGAGAGGGGATCAGAAGGGGGTCAGAAAGAGACCAAGAGAGTAGGTGCTTTAGTGTACAGTATGTGTGTGTGTGTTTCTGAAGTAAGAGAGGGGATCAGAAGGGGGTCAGAAAGAGACCAAGAGAGTAGGTGCTTTAGTGTACAGTATGTGTATGTGTGTGTGTGTGTGTGTGTGGGTGTGTGTGTGTGATTATGTGCGTTAGATTTTCTTTACTTTTGTTCATTTTGTGGTTTGGGGAACAAACCGTAATCTTTAGCACCCACAGAATTGCTGACCCAGTTTCTGAAAGTCAATGTTCCTAACAGCCACAATAACCAATTAACCACACTACTGTGACCATGGGACACGCAACAATAACCGCTTCCTCCAATGAACAGGTAGCTACAATCATCAAGCAAATGTATGTGTCATCGGTATTTTGAGAGATCACCGAAAGCGTCGGACAAGAGTCGATATTTCATTAGACGAAACCGAAAGACACACATTCGAGGAACTAAATCCATAAAGACCCAATTACCAGTATGTATTACACCCCCCCAATCAACAAAAGTGTAATGGCTCCTTGACAAAATATTTAAAGCTGGTGCAATTAATTCCGCAGCGTTGTGTTGTGTTGTACGGCATCGCTCTTTCCCGAGCTCTCAAAGTCAACATTTTATCTCGAGCCAAAAAACACATGTACAGCACAGTGCTCTTTTTCACTCCGAAAAACGACGGATGAATTTCAAGTTCCTTGCCACATAAAAGTAAGTACCCAGAATGCAACAGAACAAGGTCAGGGGCGGACGGATGTATTATTATTCACAGTTTAGGGCAAGGGAAGAGGAGAGCCAGATTATCATTATCGGAGAGCCGGGGTTTCAATCCATGCATTATTCCTGCTCCGTAATTAGGGGAGATTAAGGAGGAGTGCCATCCCCTGTAGAGAGATGGGCGACACCAGAGCCCAAGCTAGCACAATTAGCAAGCCCATGAAAGGTTTCCCCTATAGCTCCTAACTGTTATAGGAGGGGGAGGGTATAGTTCAGTCACCGTTGCAGCGTCTATGTTTAACATTCTCGATCTCGTGTATTCATTTTTCTCTTTGGCTCTCCCTCTCTTGTTCTTGCTTTCTGGCTCTGGTTTCTATATATCTCTTTTTCTCTTTCTTGCCCTCCCACCCCTTCTCTTCTCTAGAAGTGCAGATGGTGTGAATGGTGTATGCTACAGCGTGTACACTATATATACAAAGGTATGTGGACACCCCTTCAAATGAGTGGATTCGGCTATTTCAGCCACAACCGTTGCTGACAAGTGTATAAAATCGAGCCACACAGCCATGCAATCTCCATAGACAAACATTGGCAGTAGAATGGCCTTACAGAAGTAAGTGACTTTCAACGTGGCACCGTCATAGGATGCCACCTCCTCAACAAGTCAGTTTGTCAATTTCTGCCCTCCTAGAGCTGCCCCGGGCAACTGTAAGTGCTGTTATTGTGAAGTGGAAACGTCTAGGAGCAACAACGGCTCAGCCACAAAGTGGTAGGCCACACAAGCTCACAGAACAGGACCGCCGAGTGCTTGAGCGCGGAAAAATCGTCTGTCCTCGGTTGCAACACTCACTACTGAGTTTCAAACTGCCTCTGGAAGCAACGTCAGCACAAGAACTGTTAGTCGGGAGCTTCATGAAATGGGTTTCCTGGCCGAGCAGCCAGGAAACATGCCTAAGATCACCATGCGCAATGTCAAGCGTCGGCTGGAATGGAGTAAAGCAGGCGAAATGCATTCTCTGGAGTGATGAATCATGCTTCACCATCTGGCAGTTCGACAGACAAATCTGGGTTTGGTGGATGCCAGGAGAACACTACCAGTTTAGTGGAGGAGGAATAATGGTCTGGGGCTGTTTTTCATGGTTCGGGCTAGGCCCCTTAGTTCCAGTGAAGGGAAATCTTAACACTACAGCATACAATGACATTCTACACAATTCTGAGCTTCCAACTTTGTGGCAACAGTTTGGGGATAGGCCCTATTCCGACTCACATACTCCCTAGGGTCTAACTAGCTGACTGTGGCGGTCCACGAAAAGACATGGGAAACCTTTAGTTCAGCAGTCGATGGGAAGACATGGAAAAGACATGGGAATCCTTTAGTTCAGCAGTCGATGAAAAGACATGGGAATCCTTTAGTTCAGCAGTCGATGGGAAGACATGGGAATCCTTTAGTTCAGCAGTCGATGGGAAGACATGGAAAATACATGGGAATCCTTTAGTTCAGCAGTCGATGGGAAGACATGGAAAAGACATGGGAATCCTTTAGTTCAGCAGTCGATGGGAAGACATGGGAAAGACATGGGAAAGACATGGGAAACCTTTAGTTCAGCAGTCGATGGGAAGACATGGGAAACCTTTAGTTCAGCAGTCGATGGGAAGACATGGAAAAGACATGGGAAAGACATGGGAAACCTTTAGTTCAGCAGTCGATGGGAAGACATGGGAAACCTTTAGTTCAGCAGTCGATGGGAAGACATGGGAAACCTTTAGTTCAGCAGTCGATGGGAAGACATGGGAAACCTTTAGTTCAGCAGTCGATGGGAAGACATGGGAATCCTTTAGTTCAGCAGTCGATGGGAAGACATGGAAATGACATGGGAATCCTTTAGTTCAGCAGTCGATGTGAAGACATGGGAAAGACATGGGAAACCTTTAGTTCAGCAGTCGATGGGAAGACATGGAAAAGACATGGGAATCCTTTAGTTCAGCAGTCGATGGGAAGACATGGGAATCCTTTAGTTCAGCAGTCGATGGGAAGACATGGGAAACCTTTAGTTCAGCAGTCGATGGGAAGACATGGGAAACCTTTAGTTCAGCAGTCGATGGGAAGACATGGGAATCCTTTAGTTCAGCAGTCGATGGGAAGACATGGAAATGACATGGGAATCCTTTAGTTCAGCAGTCGATGTGAAGACATGGGAAAGACATGGGAAACCTTTAGTTCAGCAGTCGATGGGAAGACATGGAAATGACATGGGAATCCTTTAGTTCAGCAGTCGATGGGAAGACATGGAAAAGACATGGGAAACCTTTAGTTCAGCAGTCGATGGGAAGACATGGAAAAGACATGGGAATCCTTTAGTTCAGCAGTCGATGGGAAGACATGGGAATCCTTTAGTTCAGCAGTCGATGGGAAGACATGGAAAAGACATGGGAATCCTTTAGTTCAGCAGTCGATGGGAAGACATGGGAATCCTTTAGTTCAGCAGTCGATGGGAAGACATGGGAAAGACAAGATGAGATGCAGTGTACCCCACATTGGGAAACCATCCTGATATTGAGTTTTAACCCCCCCGCCCCCTTTGCCCTCAGAACAGGCTCAAATCTTCAGGTCATGGTGTCGAAAGCGTTCCACAGGGATGCTGAACCATGTCGACTCCAATGCTTCCCACAGTTGTGTCAAGTTGGCTGGATGTCCTTTGGGTGGTGGACAATTATATTTTAAATTATTTTTAACAATCCCCCCACATACATAAAACAACAGGCCACATGGGAGCACATCATGCCAAACCCTTCCCCCACAACCCATGAACACCCCCTCCTCCGGTATTAACTTCAATGATTAAAAAAAAAAAAAAAAAAAAAAAAATTACGAAACAAAATGACCTTCACATCCGATGCTAGAAAAGAAACGAGTCAAGGCAAAAACACATAATAATAATAACAAAGGGAAACAATGATGAGCCAGCTAATGTGGGGCTGACAAATCGAGAAACTGCTGAAGGTCCCCTACAGTAAATTCAAAGGGTTTAGTACATACATTGTACATTCTTTTTTCAGAAGGAATATAGGAAGTTAGTTATTGCTTGGCTTCTTCCACTCTTCCATGTAAAAGATGTGCATTTATTGGCTGCAATGACTGCCAATGTAATGAATCTGGTTTCGCCACCAATAATAACTGGTAGAACAGAGTCATCTCAAAGAACAATAAGAGAAGGATCTAGTGGTACAGTCGTAGTAGTGACCTGTGATAAGATCTGAATAATGTCTTCCCAATAATTGCCTAGTTCAGGGCAGGACAAATACATATGCAGAAGTGTGCCCACACTCGTTTTACACCTTTGGCAAAATGTTGAATATTTAGATTTGATTTGATTTAGTCTCTCTGCTGTAATGTAGACCTAATGTAAAATATTGTATTGCATCAACTTGTGCAATCTGTTAAATGAAAGACGCTGATCATTTCAAAAAAAGAGCTTTCCCCATTTCTCATCCTCAAAAATGAGACCAAGGTCATCATGCGAGCCTTCAGAGCTTCATCGTTCTCCATCAGAGCTTGAAGACCAGAGTGCATGTAGGAAATGTAACCTTTCACCCCTTTCCTCTCCAGCCACAGTTTATCAGCTGTGGATTTACTCACGGGCTGAATCCTACCTCCCTGCTTGAGTGGCAATATAATGCCTAACCTGTAGGTACTTGAAGAAATTAGTTTGAGGTAACTGAAAGTGAGACACCAGTTGTTGGAAGGATAATAGTTCACCTTCTCTATACGGATGACCAAAACGTTTTAATTCCTTTGTTGAACCAAGGAAATCTAATACCATCTCAAAAGGCTTGGCGTATGAAGGGGTTGTTATCGAAAGGTGTCTGTTCATGTATAGATCTATGCCCTTCTGCTTGTTTTGGGACTTGCAGCAAATATATGTCGACTGTTTTGAATGAAAGGTTTGTTGTGAGACCCATCAAAGCTTTAGGTGGACTAATATAAAGTATAGACACAGGGGAAAGATACTCTTCCTCTATCTGTCTCCAAGAGGGTGATCGCGTTGTTGTACCTTGCCTTACCCACACAACCTTTAACGGAGATGCCCAGTAATACAACTGAAAGTCAGGTAGAGTAAGTCAGGTAGAGTATGGTTTGCATGAAGTTGTGAGTTTCACTCTGGGAGGTTTTCCTTTCCACTGAGATGAAGAGACCTTCCTATTAAGTTGTTTGAAAAAATGTTTAGAAGGGTTCGAAAAAGGTACAATAATTTTGGTATTATATTCATCTTTACACAATTGACCCACCCAATAAGAGAAATTGGCAAATCCCGACATCTATTCAATTCTTCCCCAACCTTTTTGAGAAGTGGAATATAGTTCAGTTGATATGTCTTATTCATTTCAGAAGGAATTTGAAATCCCAGATGTCATTTTCTGAGGTCTCCAAGAAAATGTCTGGTCTAAAATTGGTTTCTGCATAGCTGCTCTGTTAAAATGCGTGATTATACTCTTTGATAGGTTTATTTTAGATCCTGGTGGACCATTCTTGATACACACAGGAAAGTGGTGAGCGTGACAAATCCAGCAGCGTTGCAGTTCTTGACACACTCAAACCGGTGCGCCTGGCACCTACTACCATACCCAGTTCAAAGGCACTTAAATCTTTTGTCTTGCCAACTCACCCTCTGAATGGCACACACACAATCCATGTGTCAGTTGTCTAAAGGCTTAAAAATACTTCTTTAACCTGTCTCCTCCCCTTCATCTACACCGCGATTGAAGTGGATTTAACAGGTGACATCAATAAGGGACGATAGCTTTCACCTGGATTCACCTGTTCAGTCTATGTCATAGAAAGAGCAAGTGTTCATAATGTTTTCTACACTCAGTGTAGAGCTTGTTTGAACCTTTCTATGGTTTGGAGTATACAGTAGTATAGCAAACATGTAATGTCACATGGAATTGTGATATTAGCTGTTGTGTAATTAGGTCTTCCTGGAACTCCCCATACATTGGAAGTCAAGCTTCATATCCAATATGGACTGTGGGTACGTAAACTCAGCAGCGTCCACTTGCTATCAACTGCGTTTTTTCCCAGCAAACTTGACATGTGTAAATATTTGTATGAACATAACAAGATTCCCTAACTGAGAAATAAACTGAACAAGTTCCACAGACATGTGGCTAACAGAAATTGAATAATAAGTCCCTGAACAAAGGGGGGGGTCAAAATCAAAGTAACAGTCAGTGTCTGGTGTGGCCACCAGCTGCGTTAAGTACTCCAGTGCATCTCCTCCTCATGGACTGCACCAGATTTGCCAGTTCTTGCTGTGAGATGTTACCCCACTCTTCCACCAAGGCACCTGCAAGTTCCCGGACATTTCTGGGGGGGAATGGCCCTAGCCCTCACCCTCCGATCCAACAGGTCCCAGACGTGCTCAATGGGATTGAGATCCGGGCTTTTCGCTGGCCATGGCAGAACACTGACATTCCGGTCTTGCAGGAAATCACGCACAGAACGAGCAGTATGGCTGGTGGCACTGTCATGCTGGAGGGTCATGTCAGGATGAGCCTGCAGGAAGGGTACCACATGAGGGAGGAGGATGTCTTCGTTGAGATTGCCTGCAATGACAACAAGCTCAGTCGGATGATGCCGTGACACACCGCCCCAGACCATGACGGACCCTCCATCTCCAAATTGATCCCGCTCCAGAGTACAGGCCTCGGTGTAACGCTCATTCCTTCGACGATAAACGCAAAACCGACCATCACCCCCGGTGAGACAAAACCGCGACTCGTCAGAGAAGAACACTTTTTAAAGTCCTGTCTGGTACAGCGATGGTGGGTTTGTGCCCATAGGATCTGATGGAGGGATTGTGTGTTCCTGGTGTAACTCGGGCAGTTGTTGTTGTCATCCTGTACCTGTCTCCCAGGTGTGATGTTCGGATGTACTGATCCTGTGCAGGTATTGTTAAGCGTGGTTTGCCACTGCAAGGATGTCCTGTCTTTCTGTAGCGCTGTCTTAGGCATCTCACAGTACGGACATTGCAATTTATTGCCCTGGCCACATCTGCAGTCCTCATGCCTCCTTGCAGCTTGCCTAAGGCACGTTCATGCAGATGAGCAGGGACCCTTGGTCATCTTTCTTTTGGTGTTTTCAGAGTAAGTAGAAAGGCCTCTGTAGTGTCCGAAGTGTTCATAACTGTGATCTTAATTGCCTACCGTCTGTAAGCTGTTAGTGTCTTAACGACCGTTCCACAGGTGCATGTTCATTAATTGTTTATGGTTCATTGAAGCATGGGAAACAGAGTTTAAACCCTTTACAATGAAGATCAGGGAAGTTATTGTATTTCTACGAATTATCTTTGAAAGACAGGGTCCTTATGAAGGGACATTCCACTTCCTGCATCCCACTACTGGCGTGCCGCCAAAGCTAAATAGGATTGGTCCTTGTCGGTCCCTGGATGGGAGACCAGATGCTGCTGGAAGTGGTGTTGGAGGGTCAGTTGGAGGCACTCTTTCCTTTGGTCTTAAAAAAAAGAATAGCCCAGCCCAATGCCCCAGGGCAGTGATTGGGGACATTGCCCTGTGTGGGGTGCAGTCTCTCGGATGGGGACGTTAAATGGGTGTCCTGACTCTCTGTTATCACTAAAGATCCCACGGCACTTATCATAAGAGTAAGGGTGTTAACCTCGATGTCCCGGCACACACCGTTGTTCAACAGCTACGTAGGGAGGTGATGACAAGCATGAGACACTATTTTAAGGAACCAGATATGCCTCACTTCCTGGCCCACACTGTGCCTTGCATGTGTGTATATATGTCTACGCGAGAGAGAGCGAGAGAAAAAAAAAACGTTCCTTTATCTCACTATGAGGATTAGAGAGGATAAACAAAGCCCGAGGGTCGGCTCCCGATATCAAACACTATCAACACCATCAGCCATCAGCGAGTCCCTCTAAAGGGTCGACAATCACAGATAACTAATCAACCCGTCAGATAAACTAATAGAACATACTAGAAAAGACCATCCACTAGACGACCTCAATAACGTATCATGGCTTTTGTACTGTAATTTTGTATACCGTCTAGGGGAGAGAAGACGGAGATTCGGTAGAATGTAAGATGTCTGCGCTGTGTGTTTGGATGTAACACTGCGTTGTTCGGATCCCCATTAGCTTTTGCCGATGCAGCAGCTATTCTTCCTGTTGTCCACGCCAAAACATAACAGGTACACAACAGGTAACAAAACACTGATAGACGAGGACAGTCGCAGAGGTGAAATATCGCCAATCAACATAAAAAATGAACCACAAAAAAAAAGTAAGCACACTGCAGGCTGCTCTTGTTCCTAAAAGACATTCGTTATGCTAATGCCAGCCCTGAACAAGGCTCAGGCGGTTGGCTTTTAGAGCCCCGAGGCACACAGTCCTTTTCTTGTTTTTCCCAGGGATATAGTCTTTGGTGCAGTGTACACTTAGCATAGCGACTCGCGTGACAGGGACAGGTCAAGTTTCCAAACACATACTGTAATACATTCATACGAGAGAGGAGGGAACTCGGAAGGAGGGGCTAAGAAAGCGCTTGGTTCCAGCAAATCCCTTGGGGTAGAGGATGCGTTTGTGCGGCTGTCTCGGCCCTAAGTGGAGACTGACAAATAGATAAATCCACTCCCCATAAGACCAACTAAATCTGGGACGAGAGGAGGCCTGCTCTTGCCAGATGAATATTTTTCAGCCAGTAAAAGGTACATGCTGCACCAGGGTCCTGTTCATTTGGGAAACAACGGTTTGAAAAGGAGGGAAACAGGGAGGTACCACCAGAACTGCACAGGTTTTCGTATTCGGTTGCACAACTTTTCGTTGCAGTGTGCCCAATTGAACACGACCCGGGCTAATGACCATGTCAGCACTCAGAATGAAAACACTATGTGCCTAGTAAACACACTACCTACCTACCTACCGCCACACAAAAACACCAATACAAGACAAAGATAAATCTAGATGGACTGTGATCATGACGGGGGTGAGTGTGTTTTGATTCAACCCCTTGGAGAGTTATTTGGAGGTTATATATGACAGGATATCCATTACTGGCTCCCAGAGGATTGTGGGTAGTGATAAATGAATGGCCACCTGGGAAATATTAGAGCTCCATTCAGAGACAATTTGGGCCCATTATTCTCAATCAAAGACACGTCAGGCTCCACCACTGCATGTCACTAAAAGGATTCACACTGAAAGGAAGGACCATGGAATGGAAACCACATTAGCACAGATGGAGGGCCTACGAGAGAGGAAAGGGGAGAGGGGAATGGATGGACTGGATGTGTCTTTTTAGAATGACACCCAAGAGAAATAAGCTCTGGCTACACATGAATGTGAGTGAGTGTGTGTGTCAGAGAGAGAGAGATAGTTGTGTGTGTGTGTGTCTGTGTGTATGAGATAGAGCTAGAGGTGTGTGTGTGTGTGAGAGAGAGAGAGAGAGATAGGTGTGTGTGTGTGAGAGAGATATATAGGTGTGTGTGTGTGTGTGAGTGAGAGAGAGAGAGAGATAGAGGTGAGCGTGTGTGAGAGAGAGGAGGTGTGTGCGTGTGAGAGAGAGATAGGTGTGTGTGTGTGAGAGAGAGAGAGAGATAGGTGTGTGTGAGAGAGAGAGATCGGTGTGTGTGTGTGTGTGTGAGAGAGAGATATAGGTGTGTGTGTGAGAGAGAGATAGAGGTGTGTGTGTGTGTGTGAGAGAGAGAGAGAGAGAGAGAGAGAGATAGTGTGTGTGTGTGTGTGTGTGTGTCAGAGAGAGATAGAGGTGTGTGTGAGAGAGAGAAAGCGAGAGATAGAGGTGTGTGTGTCAGCGAGAGAGAGAGAGAGAGTGCGAGCGACAGAGTGTGTCAGTAAGATTGAGTGGAGTGTGTGGTCACGTTTGTGGGTTTAGGGCTAGACTCTAGTGGCCAGCCTCATGTATACAGTGCCTTGCAAAAGTATTCATCCAAATCAAATCAAATCAAATTTTATTTGTCACATACACATGGTTAGCAGATGTTAATGCGAGTGTAGCGAAATGCTTGTGCTTCTAGTTCCGACAATGCAGTAATAACCAACAAGTAATCTAACTAACAATTCCAAAACTACTGTCTTATACACAGTGTAAGGGGATAAAGAATATGTACATAAGGATATATGAATGAGTGATGGTACAGAGCAGCATAGGCAAGATACAGTAGCTGATATCGAGTACAGTATATACATATGAGATGAGTATGTAAACAAAGTGGCATAGTTAAAGTGGCTAGTGATACATGTATTACAAAAGGATGCAGTCGATGATATAGAGTAGTATATACGTATGCATATGAGATGAATAATGTAGGGTATGTAAACATTATATAAGGTAGCATTGTTTAAAGTGGCTAGTGATATATTTACATCATTTCCCATCAATTCCCATTATTAAAGTGGCTGGAGTTGAGTCAGTGTCAGTGTGTTGGCAGCAGCCACTCAATGTTAGTGGTGGCTGTTTAACAGTCTGATGGCCTTGAGATAGAAGCTGTTTTTCAGTCTCTCGGTCCCAGCTTTGATGCACCTGTACTGACCTCGCCTTCTGGATGATAGCGGGGTGAACAGGCAGTGGCTCGGGTGGTTGATGTCCTTGATGATCTTTATGGCCTTCCTGTAACATCGGGTGGTGTAGGTGTCCTGGAGGGCAGGTAGTTTGCACCCGGTGATGCGTTGTGCAGACCTCACTACCCTCTGGAGAGCCTTACGGTTGAGGGCGGAGCAGTTGCCGTACCAGGCGGTGATACAGCCCGCCAGGATGCTCTCGATTGTGCATCTGTAGAAGTTTGTGAGTGCTTTTGGTGACAAGCCAAATTTCTTCAGCCTCCTGAGGTTGAAGAGGCGCTGCTGCGCCTTCTTCACGATGCTGTCTGTGTGAGTGGACCAATTCAGTTTGTCTGTGATGTGTATGCCGAGGAACTTAAAACTTGCTACCCTCTCCACTACTGTTCCATCGATGTGGATAGGGGGGTGTTCCCTCTGCTGTTTCCTGAAGTCCACAATCATCTCCTTAGTTTTGTTGATGTTGAGTGTGAGGTTATTTTCCTGACACCACACTCCGAGGGCCCTCACCTCCTCCTTGTAGGCCGTCTCGTCGTTGTTGGTAATCAAGCCTACCACTGTTGTGTCGTCCGCAAACTTGATGATTGAGTTGGAGCCGTGCGTGGCCACGCAGTCGTGGGTGAACAGGGAGTACAGGAGAGGGCTCAGAACGCACCCTTGTGGGGCCCCAGTGTTGAGGATCAGCGGGGAGGAGATGTTGTTGCCTACCCTCACCACCTGGGGCGGCCCGTCAGGAAGTCCAGTACCCAGTTGCACAGGGCGGGGTCGAGACCCAGGGTCTCGAGCTTGATGACGAGCTTGGAGGGTACTATGGTGTTGAATGCCGAGCTGTAGTCGATGAACAGCATTCTCACATAGGTATTCCTCTTGTCCAGATGGGTTAGGGCAGTGTGCAGTGTGGTTGAGATTGCATCGTCTGTGGACCTATTTGGGCGTTAAGCAAATTGGAGTGGGTCTAGGGTGTCAGGTAGGGTGGAGGTGATATGGTCCTTGACTAGTCTCCTAAAGCACTTCATGATGACGGATGTGAGTGCTACGGGGCGGTAGTCGTTTAGCTCAGTTACCTTAGCTTTCTTGGGAACAGGAACAATGGTGGCCCTCTTGAAGCATGTGGGAACAGCAGACTGGTATAGGGATTGATTGAATATGTCCGTAAACACACCGGGTAGCTGGTCTGCGCATGCTCTGAGGGCGCGGCTGGGGATGCCGTCTGGGCCTGCAGCCTTGCGAGGGTTAACACGTTTAAATGTCTTACTCACCTCGGCTGCAGTGAAGGAGAGACGGCATGTTTTCATTGCAGGCCGTGTCAGTGGCACTGTATTGTCCTCAAAGCGGGCAAAAAAGTTATTTAGTCTGCCTGGGAGCAAGACATCCTGGTCCGTGACTGGGCTGGATTTCTTCCTGTAGTCCGTGATTGACTGTAGACCCTGCCACATGCCTCTTGTGTCTGAGCCGTTAAATGTGTGGCGTTTTTCCTATTTTGTTGCATGACAACCTGTAATTTAAATATCTATTTTTTTGTTTCATGTAACGGACATACACAAAATAGTCAAAATTGGTGATGTGAAAAAAATAACTTGTTTCAATTTTTTTTTCAAAAAGTGGTGCATGCATATGTAAGAGCAAGCGGCACCATGAAGACCAAGGAGCTCTCCAAACAGGTCAGGGACAAAGTTGTGGAGAAGTACAGATCAGGGTTGGGTTCTAAAAAAATATCAGAACAATTGAACATCCCACGGAGCACCATTAAATCCATTATTTAAAAAAAAAGGAAAGAATATGGCACCACAACAAACCTGCCAAGAGAGGGGCCCCCACCAAAATTCACGGACCAGGCAAGGAGGGCATTAATCAGAGAGGTAACAAAGAGACCAAAGATAACCCTGAAGGAGCTGCAAAGCTCCACAGCGGAGATGATCTGTTCATAGGCCCACTTTAAGCTTTACGGAAGAGTGGATGGAAAAAAGCCATTGCTTAAAGAAAAAAATAAGCAAACACGTTTGGTGTTCGCCAGAAGGCATGTGGGAGACTCCCCAAACATATGGAAGAAGGTACTCTGGTCAGATGAGACTAAAATGTAGCTTTTTGGCCATCAAGGAAACGCTATGTCTGGCGCAAACCCAACACCTCTCATCAGCCTGAGAAAACCATCCCCACAGTGAAGCATGGTGGTGGCAGCATCATGCTGTGGGGATGTTTTCATCTGCAGGGATTGGGAAACCGGTCAGAACTGGTCAGAAGGAATGATGGCTGGCGCTAAATACAGGAACATTGTTGAGGGAAACCTGTTTCAGTCTTCCAGAGATTTGAGACTGGGACAGAGGTTCACCTTCCAGCAGGACAATGACTCGAGGCATACTGCTAAAGCAACACTCGAGTGGTTTAAGGGGAAACATTTACATGTCTTGGAATGGCTTAGTCAAAGCCCAGACCTCAATCCAATTGAGATTCTGTTGTATGACTTAAATATTGCTGAACACCAGCGGACCCATCCAACTTGAAGGAGCTGGAGCAGTTTTGCCTTGAAGAATGGGCAAAAATCCCAGTGCCTAGATGTGCCAAGCTTATAGAGACATACACCAAGAGACTTGCAGCTGTAATTGCTGCAAAAGGTATTGAATTTTTTTTCTCTTATTCCTTGTTTATTTCCTTGCGAAATATCTTGCATCTTCAAAGTGGTAGGCATGTTGTGTAAATCAAGTGATACAAACCCCCCCCCCAAAAAATCTATTTTAAATTCAGGTTGTAAGGCAACTAAATAGGGAAAATGCCAAGGGGTGTGAATACTTTCGCAAGCCACTGTATGTAGGCCTATATTTATGAAACACTTGTCTTTGTAATACATATACCGCATGTGCGTGTTTCCTCCGTACATCAGTGCGTCTCTCCCCATCTCTATCGACCTACACCAGGCCTTGTGTGTGGCGGCGACAGCCCCCTTTCATCTAATCTGTCAGTTTGATTGAATTCCCTTTCTTCCACACTCCTCTCCACTGTGATTGGGAGATTGGAGTCCTGACCTATCAGGGCGGAGAAGGTCTATCTCTGACAGCCTCTAATGAATACGTGTAGGCTCTTCATCAGGACATCTGCTGCCCTTACCCACCACTGATATTCGGAGATACAATGAAGTGCACACATACACTTCCCAAGATGCTTTTCTCTCACTTGCTCCAGGGAAGTTTAGACTTTCTCCTGCAGAACAGTGTCTTAAACAATCAAAGTGAGAGAAGTCTCAGTTAATGCTTTATTAACCGTCATGACCCTTGTCACACTGAAGTTGGCAGGCTGAAGACGCATTGCATTATGGAACATAAAGTCCCCATACGGTTGGCTAGGAGAGATCACACTAAAAAATAACTCAATTCCCCATGATGCATTGAAGGACACATTTATTATTATTTTTTTACAAAAAAATACCTTTATGCACTCAATGGGGGCAGCGACTAATTCAATTCAAATGACACCTATGTTGGGTTACTCAAACAAGTCCTGTAAGCTACCCAATCACACAACAAATAAATATACCCCTTTCTATTCTTCCAACGAAGACATGAAGATCTGAGTTTGTTGTGCCTGTAAGGCTGCATTAGAAGGCCTACAGGAGTTAACGGAAGATCGTTTAATGTTGTTGCTTGTGGGTGATCATCTTTCCATGTTCCCTTGGCCCAAAGTCAGAGCATCAGAGCAGCACCCCTGTGACAACACACCCCTGCAGGTCTGGGCCCTCACACACTCCATGTTGTGCTTATGCAACAACCCAACCTCCAACCCTGACGCAATTATCATCTGGGTGACACTAAAATCAGTGTTCTAGCCTCTGGTCACCAGTGATGCTGAATGTTGGTGAATTTCTCGAGAGGCAAAGCAAGGGGGGAGGGAAGCAGGGGGAGCAAAAGGGGGCAAGGAGAGAGAGCCAGAGAAAGAGAGCGAGAGAGAGAGATGGGCAACAAACATTTTTTATTATTTTTTGGCCCTCTTTTCTGGGGAACTGAAAAAATGGAGAGGAAGGAAGGAAGAGAGCGAACGGTAGAAAAAAAGCAGCGGGAGAACGTTGTCATGAAGACAGTTCATTCAGTGACAGGCTGTGTGTGAGGAGATTAGCCTGCTAGCGGGCCCATACAGTCCACAGATTCAGGCTCCCACTTGTCAAAGCTGGGCAAAGCGTTGCAGAGCTGCGGCGGAGGAAAATAGAGGAGGAAGAGAGGAGCGCTCTAGCGGGGCGATCATTTTCATTAAGGATTGGCGTTTGAGGTAAATAGGCATTTCCAGGTCAGCCTTAGCTAAGCCGGGGGGCATCCCAAATGGCACCCTATTCCCTATTTAGTGCGCTAATTTTGACCAGGGCCCATACGGATCTGGTCAATAGTAGTGCACTAAATAGGGAATGGGGTGCCATTTGGGTCACACGCCCAGTCTAGGTGGGCAATTTTATTTTATTTGAGTCTCACTACTGCAGGAGCCTGGTCTGGGGAGCTGGCCACGGTGAGGTGGTGCTGAAACGACAAGACTATGTGCCTATAGCCTCTTTTCTCCACCCTCCTCTATTCTATTCACCTACGGAGCCTCAAGGGTCTCTTTCTCTCGTTTTTTCCCTTTTCTATTATTTTCTCTTCACTTCTCCAAGTCATCCCCATGGACAGATATTATTTTCTCTTTGCTATATTGTTTCCTTTTCAACTCCTCTCAATGTAGGCCTCTGTATCTTTCCACTTCCCTCTATCTCCTACCAATCCCCCTGTTTATTACCCTCCTCCATCTCCATCTTGGTTTTGACCCCCCTTCCCCCCCAACCTCTCTGTCACCTTTCCCCCTCTCTCGCTTGATCTTTTCCCCCTCTCTCTCTCGCTTTACATTTCTCGGTCTCTCTTCGTTTATCTCTCCCCCTCTCTCTAGCTCACTTAATCTTCTCCCCCTCTCTCTCATTCACTTTCTCTTTCCCTCTCAAAGTCCCAGGCATAAACAGTAAACGGGATCGATGTGCCATGGTTGAGAGTCCCCCGGTCTCTGCCGGCACTCAGTGGCCACTCGACTGGATCACTGTCAAAACACGTGAGTCTGGGAGTCCATCAGAGAGTACGGGGAGAGGAACGTTTAGCCACCATCAGAGAGTACGGGGAGAGGAACGTTTAGCCAATCTGACATTTCTCCCTACAGTAGTGTTAGCAATAACCAGGTACCTCACAAAGATAGAGATGTTCAAGCTGCGAGATGTTTTGCTATGGACTAATAAGATCTGTATGCTCTCGTAGATTCACAGCATGCACACGATGGGTTTCTGTGTAGGTGTGTGTCTTCTATGTTGTTATTGATGTCGACACGATGTCCCTAGTTCTTGTAAGACATGACATTGGAGCCTATTCTACTATGCCTATGGCCCCAAGTCTGACCAACACCCTTTAAGCAGACAGAACAACACAACCTCTCCCTCCCTCATCCCTCTATCCCCTCTAAGGCTCTCACCCCTTCCACATCTACTCGTATTGTGACAGTAAGTGCCTGTGTTTAGATGACTGAGCTTTCATCTCTGTTCTTTTAGCTGTCAGCTTGCGGGGCCTTATCAGCAAAGCACTACTCCCCTAGCCTCCTCCTCCTCCTCCTCCTCCCCAAAATATGAAGTTAGAAATTCTCCAAATCCTCTCAGATCAATGGAGCAGCACTGGCAGGCCTGGCTAATGGAATGCATCGCATGCCCTAGATTAGAATGTTTTTTTTTTGGGGGGGGTGTTTTCTCAAAAAGCTGAAGTCAGAAGGGAGGAGAGAGAGAGAGAGAGAGAGAGAGAGAGATGTTCTGATCTGACCATGGCCTGACTGCCCGCTGGGACAGACATGCAGACAGATACACACACCAGACATGTCTGTCTGGGCCCCTGGAGTGCAACTTAACGTCAGTTTCCCAGCCATACAGCCCAGACGGCACCCCCAAAATACACCTATCTTTCCTGCTTAGAACATTTGGGGCCATTTCTCTCTGTGTGTATGTGTGTGTGTGTGTGTGTGTGTGTGTGTGTGTGTGTGTGTGTCGGTGTCTGTGTGTGTTTGCTGAGAGAGCCCTTCAAGAGCCACAAGGGACAGAGAGAGGGGTGTTGAAGCCGTCTGGCAGCCATTAAGCAGAGCATGGCCTAATGGGGAAGAACAGTGCCTGGGCTCTAAAAGTCTAGATGAGCAGACCACAAAGCATTACATAACCTTCAGAGGAGCAAGGCCACTTAAGATCTGATTCTAATCACACGCTAAACCCTCTTCACCAGAAACACTTAACGCAGTGAAGGAGATGAGAGAGAAAGTAAAGTGACAGAGAACATGTGTGTTTGTGTGTCAGAGAGAGAGACAGAGAAAGAGATGATAGGGAGAGAGAGCGAGAGTAGTAGCACCACAGAGAGCGATAGATGATGGATCCACCACAGAGAGCGATAGATGGTGGATCCACCACAGAGAGGATAGATGAAGGATCCGTCACAGAGAGGATAGATGAAGGATCCGTCACAGAGAGGATAGATGATGGATCCACCACAGAGAGGAGAGATGATGGATCTACCACAGAGAGGATAGATGATGGATCCACCACAGAGAGGATAGATGAAGCATCAACCACAGAGAGGATAGATGATGAATGGAGGCTTCTATACTCAGCCATCTTCATGCATGCTGCGTGCTCCTCCTGGTGAGAGAGCACGAGAGAGACAGACTGATCCATGTAAAGGAAAGAATGAATGGGGCCATGTATCGTGAAATTTTGAGTGAAAACCTCCTTCCATCAGCAAGGGCATTGAAGATGAAACATGGCTGGGTCTTTCAGCATGACAATGATCCCAAACACACCACCCGGGCAACGAAGGAGTGGCTTCGTAAGAAGCATTTCAAGGTCCTGGAGTGGCCTAGCCAGTCTCCAGATCTCAACCCCATAGAAAATCTTTGGAGGGAGTTGAAAGTCCGTGTTGCCCAGCAACAGCCCCAAAACATCACTGCTCTAGAGGAGATCTGCATGGAGGAATGGGCCAAAATACAAGCAACAGTGTGTGAAAACCTTGTGAAGACAGAAAACAGAAACCGTTTGATCTCTGTCATTGCCAACAAAGGGTATATAACAAAGTATTGAGATAAACTTTTGTTATTGACCAAATACTTATTTTCCACCATAATTTGCAAATAAAGTAATTAAAAATCCTACAATGTGAGTTTCTGGATTTTTTTTCTCATTTCGTCTGTCATAGTTGAAGTGTACCTATGATGAATTGTACAGGCCTCTCACAGGCCTCTCTCAGGCCTCTCTCATTTTAAGTGGGAGAACTTGCACAATTGGTGGCTGACTAAATACTTTTTTGCCCCACTGTATTTGGATATATTCCTAAGAATGAGCTAATGATCCGTGATTTAACCTGGCATAGAAAATGTGCTCTCTTGTCAAGACACTGTTGTTCAGAGGAGCTAGCCAACAACACAGCTAACACAATCACTGTTGTTCAGAGGAGCTAGCCAACAACACAGATAACACAATCACTTCAAACTGAAGCTGGAAAGACTGAAAACTAGCTGCTTTTTTAAAGTTCTACCTGTTTTCTATTGACATGACCGTCTCGTCCCGACAAAATCTCGGGACAAGATGTCGGAGACAGACAGCAAGGTTTATACAAATCTCCGCTGAATTGGGAGATACTTTTTAAATGCTTTTTATAGTGGATTTCAAGTTTAGAAATTGCCTGGCTGGGCTGATGAGACAGTGGATTGCGCAGTGAAATTGAACAGATTAAATAGGCATTTTAACGTCATAGATTTAGCCGGTGGTAACTTGTGGAATAGACACCAGCTGGAATGCGGTTTTAACCAATCAGCATCCAGGATTAGACCTACCCGTTGTATAATGATGATTATAACTGGGTGGTTCGAGCCCTGAATGCTGATTGGCTGAAAGCCGTGGTATATCAGACCATATACCACGGGTATGACAAAACATTTATTTTTACTGCTTTAATTACGCTGGTAACTAGTTTATAATAGCAATACGGCACCTCAGAGGTTTTCTGATATATGACCAATATACAGTACCACAGCTAAGGGCTGTGTCCTAGCACTCCGTGTTGCGTCGTGCATAATAACAGCCCTTAGCCGTGGTATATTGGAAATATGCCACTCCCCCTCGGGCCTTATTGCTTAAATAAACATGGCTATGGCTCCATGGTCTGTGGTCCTGCCAGTGCTTTGCTAGTCTAGTCTAGTGAGGCAGGCTGGAGGGATGCTGCTAATTCATCTCAATAGGAGAAGCCTACAGGAGACCGTCAGTGCCCTCAGAGTGGATATACAAGCTGGACCATATATCCCCTGGTCTGCAGCCTCAGACCCCAGGCTCTGGAGGACAGTGCTAGGGGGAGTGTATGTGCGGTGGTGAGGATTTACTGTATGTATCTGAGTGTGCCTGTCTGTCTGAGTTCAAGTTTTTTTTTCTTGAGAATATGTGTTATTGTTGTTTGACCCTGTCTGACTTACTCAGTGTGTGTGTGTGTGTGTGTAGGCTCACGTGAACCGGGCCTGCCAGGGTCCATCAGGCTCATTCTGAGGCCCAGATGTTGGTGTCCAAGGCTGGCTGGCTTCACCAGCTGTTCCCCTCGGACACTCGGGCGCCATCCGGCCCCCTGTCCGTCTGTCCGGGCCCCCGCCCGACCAATCACAGAGGGGGATACTGAGACGGATGTGGACAGCAGGACAGCTCACAGCCTGCCCTCTTTAAAAACAACATCTCTCATGAGCCATGTAACTTTGAGCTGAATAAATGAGGATGGACCGTAGCAAGCAAACTGCCAGGCTAATCGCTTCCATCTTTCTCCAAAAGCTCATGTGCTTTGAGGTTGGTTTTATGCACATGGCTATACTGTTAATTTGCCCCAGAGGGAAATTGGTTGTGATACACAATCACAACCGAAAATACACATATCCCACATAAGTCCTCGTCTAACGTCACATGACAGATTATCAGCCAAAAGGGGCAGGCAGCCGCCCGTCCTGACTACCTATTGGTTCTGTACAGTAGGAGAGGTCCAGGCAGAGAACTTTCGTAGCGCACTATAAATGAAACAGGGTGCCATTTAGTCCGCAGCGCAGGGGATTTACACAACACTCACGCAGCAATGCGCTGCTCGTCCGTCTGTGTCCTACCTCCACCAGAACATGAAAGGCAGGCAGAGCCAGAGAGGGCCATTGTTTAAAGTTGTTTGTCTTCGGCGCTCCGCAGGGGTTGGTCACGATAATTGGGCGAGGGAAGAAAGTCGTACCGCCCTCACACACACACACACACACACACACACACACACACACACACACACACACACACACACACACACACACATACGTTAGATCCAGATATTCACAACTGTATGAACACACAAACACAAGTACACATCGCACAGACGGACACACACAATATCCACATCTTGCAGTCTTCTCTTCTTTTCAGAGCAAGTCCTCCTCACCGCGGCCACCTCCAGATCAGTGAAGAGTCTACGTCGTTCAGCCTTTCCAACCAGAATTACACAGTACGAGTTTAATAATGATAGTGGCGGGAGCAATTACACACCTTTATAAAAAGCCGTGTTGGAAGTAGCCAGTCAAACGGCCCTTATCATAATTACAACCGAGAGCAACACAGAAAGAGAAGTTCCACTTTGAAAGGAGAAGGCTCTTTACGTGACGAGAAGAGATTAGACAGAGAGGTTTGGGAGAATGAAAAGATGAACTCCTGGAATAAGGAAAGGGGTTTAAGTGTCTCATTGTGTTTGTTGTACCCCGGGGATTGACTGACGTTGATAAGTGCAACGCGAGGCCTTAGGCATGTACCCACCCAATCATGCAGGTGTTCATGTACAAACACACGACTTATCATGAGGGAAAGGCAATGGATATATTGGGCTTGAGCGACTCTTATTCTTGTGTATGACACATATTTAATATCAAGGTATAAAGGTTAAGATACCACCTCCTGACTGACAAATGGCTCCTTGTGGTCCCTCCCAAGCCCTCATCCATCCCCGTTCATCCCAACCCCGAACCATCCGTCAAAATAATTAAAAAGAGATAACCAAATGCCAATGCCCTATAATAAAGCATAACAGAGGATGCCTTTTAATCGGCCCATCAAATGACGGCCGAGGCAGGACGTCTGACAGAAACGACAGAGCCATTATTAAGAGGAAGAATGCGTAGTGACTACTAATTTAAAAAACTGGGATGGCTTTTTCACTATTTTTTGCTCTAAGCTGGATATATCGTTGGAACGATAATAGAGTTCTCCATATAGCTTGGGGCTATATGTCGCAGCCTTGGCGCAGAATTCTGAATTATAAGTTTGTGCCATTGGGGTTGTGAGGAGGTGGAGGGGAGGGGTGGATAGCACCAGTGGTGACCCACTTTTGGAGCGCCTCGTCTTGGTTTGGCATGCAGGGCAGACACCCCTCCCTTCCTAACACCCTTCAACAGGGTGGCCAAATAGACTGGTCTAACTGCTCTCGTTCTCTGCGGTCACCCTTCCTCACACAGACACTGACCCACAGTGACACTAAGGATAGAGTGCCTTGTCATTCAGAAGAAAGAGGGAGAGAGGGTGGGAGGCAGAGAGAGATGGTGGGAGGCAGAGAGGGAGAGTGGGAGAAAGACGAAAAGTGAGACAGCGTGACAAAAGAAAAGTTCAAGAGTGGGAGAGGAAGAGAGTAGAAGCAAGGAGAAAGAGTGGGAAGAGAGAGACAAAACTCTTTCCAGTCACCGTTGATATCTGCCAGTCATCAGATATGCAAATATTCCTGGAAGAAAAACTGCAACACAGCCAGTCCCAGGTAATCACCTTAAGCTTGAACCGACACGCACGCATAGGCACCACGGAAAATATCAAAAGGTCACTCCAATTAGAAAACAGATAATAAAAATAAAGAAATATGCTGAAAAAACTGATGCACCCCTCCCCCTCCTTGTCTCTCCCTTCTCCTCCTCCCTACTTCCTCCCTGGGGAACCCACCCCACTCATAAGCATAACACAAGCCTGCGTCTCACTGTATAAAAACCTTACTATTGTAAATAAACTAAACTAAAAATATAAACGCAACATCCAACAATTGAAATGCTTTTACTAAGCTACAGTTCATATGAAGCTACAGTTCAAATTCATTAGGCCCTAATCTATGGATTTCACATGACTGGGTATACAGATACAGTTGAAGTTGGAAGTTTCCATACAACTTAGCCAAATATACTGTATTTAAACTCAGTTTTTCACAATCCCTGACATTTAATCAGAGTTTAAATTCCCTGTTTTAGGTTAGTCAGGATCACCACTTTATTTTAAGAATGTGAAATGTCAGAATAATAGTAGAGAGAATGATTTATTTCAGCTTTTATTTCTTTCATCACATTCCAACTGGGTCAGAAGTTTACATACACTCAATTAGAATTTGGTAGCATTGCCTTTAAATGGTTTAACTTGGGCCAAACGTTTCGGGTAGCCTTCCACAAGCTTCCCACAATAAGTTGGGTGAATTTTGGCCCAATCTAGGCCTCCTTGTTGGCATACGCTTTTTCAGTTCTGCTCAAATTTTCTATAGGATTGAGGTCAGAGGACATTTCTCCAAAAAGTACGATCTTTGTCCCCATATGCAGTTGCAAACTTTTTTAAGGCGGTTTTGGAGCAGTGCCTTCTTCCTTGCTGAGCGGCCTTTCAGGATAAGTCGATATAGGACTTGTTGTACTGTGGATATAGATACTTTTGTACCTGTTTCCTTCAGCATCTTCACAAGGTCCTTTGCTGTTGTTCTGGGATTGATTTGCACTTCTCGCACCAAAGTACATTCATCTCTAGAAGACAGAGGTCTTCTGAGGTCTTGGCTGATTTATTTGGATTTTTCCATGATGTCAAGCAAAGAGACAGTGAGTTTGAAGGTAGGCCTTGAAATACATCCACAGGTACACCTCCAATTGACTCAAATTATATCAATTAGCCTATCAGAAGCTTCTAAAGCCATGATATCATTTTCTGGAATTTTCCAAGCTGTTTAAAGGCACAGTCAGCTTAGTGTATGTAAACTTCTGACCCACTGAATTGTGATACAGTGAATTATAAGTGAAATAATCTGTCTATAAGAATTGTTGAATTCTTGTGTCATGCACAAAGTAGATGTCCTAAGTGACTTACCAAAACTGTAGTTTGTTAACAATAAATTTGTGGAGTAGTTGAAAAACAAGTTTTAATAACTACAACCGAAGTGGATGTAAACTTCCAACTTCAACTGTGTGCATATGTTGGTCACAGATAACTTTTAAAAAATAGGCCTCGATCTCGTCACAATATTTTTGTGCATTCAGTCCACTCGCCCACACAACGCCATACACATGGTCTGCGGTTGTGAAGCTGGTTGGACGTACTGCCAAATTCTCTAAAACAACGTTGGAGGTGGCTAATGGTAGTGAAACTAACATAACACTCCCTCAAAACTTCAGATATGTTGAGTGACAAAACTGCACATTTTAGAGTGGCCTTTTATTGTCCCCAGCACAAGGTGCACCTGTGTAATGATCATGCTATTTACTTAGCTTCTTGATATGTCACACCTATCTTGGAAAATGACAAATGCTCACTAACAAGGATGTAAACACATTTGTGCACAAAATCTGAGGAATATTTTATTTTAGCTCATGAAACACTTTCATGTTGCGTTTCTATTTTTGTTCAGTGTAGTTGCTCCTCAATGAAGGACGTTTGTGATTTATCATGCAAAACATGGAGGAATGTCCCAGAGATAAACAGGAAACCAAGGGCTTCCTGGCTGCATGTAAACACAGGAAGCATTATTAAATAAAAGCATGTTGGCATAGTCAACCGGTGGCCATTACGGGGCAGAAACCAGATCATGTGTGTGTATATCCAAGATGGGGGATATGGTGAGTGGAGGGACAAGTGGTTCTGAATCAGTTGATTGGAGCCTGGTTCAATCCTAGGTTTCTTCCTGGGTTCCTGCCTTTCTAGGGAATGATCCCATCTGCATTGCTTGCTGGCTGGGTTTATCTATAAGCACTTTGTGACATCTGCTGATGTAAAAATGGGGTTAATAAATACATTGGGGTTAAATGGGGTTAATAAATACAAGGAGTAGGATTTATGAAGGTGGATCAAGCAGTCTAAACACTAGGACTTTGGGGTGTGTTTCTGGTTGGTTCACTACCAGTGGTGTTTGTGTAAGTGTGTTGCTAATTAAGGCCGGTAGCAGTTCCGTTTGGCTAGACTGACGGGGCTGGGGCCGTGTATCAATCGATCGTCCTCCCCTTCCCTCCCCTCCCCACCTCCATTACCAGACTCTGCTGGAGGAGTTCACAGTGTTCTGTACCAGTAACTGAACCACACACACACACACACACACACACACACACACACACACACACACACACACACACACACACACACACACACACGGGAGAGTGCACTAACCCCAATTACTGGTAGAGTGGATAAAGCTGTCCAACAGCTTGAGAAGACAGACCGATGCTTACATGCTGGCTAGAATCAACTGGAGGATGATACCAGAGACAGTGCCAAGTCCAAAAGAGGATGTTACAACAAACAGACAGGTAACTACATTCTGGCCCAGAGTAGTCTGAAGAGAGAACGAATAAGAGTGGGAGAAATAGAGAGAGAGAGTTGTAGCACAGTAGCAGTATCTCTCTCTGTGTGTGTGTGTGTGTGTCATATCTCAGGCTGTAACCAGGGCTGCATGGGGGTTGTCCAGTGTTTCTGCTCCTATCCGCTAGCCTCTTAAGGACAGTCACCCGGGCCACTCCAGCCACACACCCTGTCCCTGTCCCACTGAATCATCCTGTTTCTTTGTCCACTCCCCTTGCCTCGAACCAGCACAAACACTCCTTCACCAGCGCGCGGACACACACACATGGGGATTCGCGTGCACACACACACACACACTCCAAACTGGCTCCAAATGGCATCACAAGGATAGTATACTTTGTGTCCCTAGGGAAGACTAAATATGAACATTGTCACACCTGGTTTGGGAAGGGTAGAACATAACACTTAGAAAAGTGTTATTTTGGCATGTGTTGATTAAGATGGTAGTACGTGAAAAATGCTGCTCGTCTCTGTACACAGTGTGCTTGGGAAGATGACAGGCGATTACCTTCTGCAGTCAGTGTGAGATGCAGAGTCATAAGCGTGCGGGTCAGTCAGACTGGGATTGTCTGATACTGTACACGAGGGAATACGAGAACACACACGCCTTCCAGTAAGGGTGAGAGACGTTCACCGTCAGCTTTCTTGGAAGACGTTAGAAACCCCCACTCACCACCCGACACACACACACACACATACATACACATACACACACTCACACTCACGTACACATTCTCTCACACACACACACACACACACACACACACACACACACACACACACACACACACACACACACACACACACACACACACACACACACACACACACAATTTAGATTGACACCCAAACCCATTTTAAGCACTTCAAGCTGCAGTTGATCTTTCTCGAGCTGCAGCAGGTCATTTATTCTGGGCATAATGAATTATTTTTTGGTCGTATTATCGGGCACATTAATCTGGCATTCTGGAAGGTATCTATGCATGAATCCATACAGACCGGGTCTCCCTGCCCGGCGCACCGAGTCCTAAATCCGCCCGCTTTACCTACCTGACAGTTTTATACCCAACCGATGTTAATTGTGTCGTTAATTGTGTTGAGTCTTTCAAAAAAAAGCTGTAAAATAACGCGTGTCGTCCATCAAGACCACCTCAGTACGTAGAACATGTTCGTGTTCTACGTGTTCTACTGTATGCAAACTGAGCACTGTGCCATAACTCCTCATCTTCCCCGGTCTTCCTCCACTGCAGGAAATGCTTAGGATCCCTTCGCCAGTGGAAATTGACCATACAAGCAGCCTTCTCCTATTATCCCAGGTTGTGTGTGTGTGTGTGTCTACTGCAGAGTTTCTTCTTCACCCATTTACATGGTAATTGGCTGAACAGCATACACACAAACACACACTGCTACAACATTCCAGAATGAAGGCTTAGGGGCAGAGATTAAGCGAGGGACAATTACAGAGTTGGCTACCCCTGCCTTCCATGCGCAACGACAAGGAGGGACCTTTTAAACAGCCGCCCTGAGAGGCAGGTGAGGATGAGCTGAGGCGATGGAGACACACACAGTGTACATCTCTATAGTCTTCAGTGGCTTCCTCTCCTAGCCTCCTTCCCTTCATCCAGCTGCACTTATTGGAAAATACTTGGAAGGTGAAAACAATGCTTGGACATTTATCAACTGGACATCTCTCACCTGTTCAGTCGTTTCCTGCCAGTGCAGCTGAAGGAGAGGAGACGAGGAGAGGAATGAGACTTTTCAACACTATTGTGTGACTCAGAGGAACACGGGGCCAGGCGTGGGCGTGATAGGAAGGGAAAGGACACCCTGACATCCGCCGCCCCTCGTGACACCATGGCAATAACAGGGTCGGAGTGGCACAGACAGGGTGAAGAAAGGGCTCACAAGGCGCCTCTGGAGGGACCGGCGGGGTCGGTGGTGGTGAAACCACTGGATTGTAAACATACGGGTCAATGGCAGTGAGGCGGTCACAACAGCCACAACAGCTTCATCTGGGCTGATGTGTCAGACAGGGGATCCACAATATTCACCTGACACTACTCAGTCAAGCAGAATCCGATCAGAAGCTATTTAAATCACAGCCAGGTCAATGACATGGTAGCATCTGCAACAGCACAGCTATGGGGGCTTCAATTCTTTCTATCTACCGTTTGTAGTAGAGGCTGTGTTGAATTGTGATTATTTTTTTTACACAGCTCCGGTTTATTCCTTCCTGCCTCAATAAAACGCATATGTGCACTGTACAAAATAGAGTCTCTATGACAGGGCATTCAGATATCAATTCATCTGAATGGTGACTTTACACCGCTGACATTCTGTACCGCCATTACATTAAAGACATTTTGCACCTAGCGCCTCCCCTCAACACGCCCCTACCAGCCAACCATAGAATATGTAACGGCGTTGGGGGACGAGACAGTAATGACTAGAGATAGCGATTCATTCTCGAGTTAATCATAAAGTTACGTGTTCTCCTAGAATTAAGCTCCTCCAGCTCTTCCCCATTAGCATCAAAACAACAGCTTGTGCCAGATGTTGGATATTAAACAAAGTTTACGGTTTAATTAAAGCTGGGCTTCAAACTTTCTGTTTGAATTGGGACTCTGGGCTGTTCACCCACTATGCGTTAGCCGTCAGGGAGACAGCGAGAGGAGCGATGCCTGCATCTCTGAGGGAGGCAGCATGGCAGCGGGAGTAGCGGCACTCGTAGTAATCAGCGTACAATATGTCTCCTGTTTTCCTGGTAGAATAAAACAACTTGGTCATGAGATGTTTCATTCGTATTATCCGCGTTCGTTTGGAGTTTTGAAGAGTACGGCGAGCCACCTTGGGATGATGGTGTATTGAGATAGACGTTGGCTGCTGGCTAACGCAATTTGAGATTTTCACTGGTGACGTTGAGCGTCGTGTGCAATGACAACTGATGCCCGAACACTGGAAGATATTTTATTTGCAGTTCCCATCCATTAGTCTGTCTGTTATGACTCACGTGGTACACAGTGAGGGAGAGCTGTGACACACTGGTCTGGACAGAAGTCGGTTTGTTGGTGTAATATTCACACAAAAACTGTCTTGAGCTTTGAGAGCTTTTGGGGGGGTTTGACCAAACTTCACAATATCACACCAGTGGCTTCTCGTAACTTACAAAAGACCACACGTGCATTTTGCCATGGATTCACTCTTTCCATACTCTCTGATCTCTGAGATCTCTGATCTCTCTCAAAGTTTGTACTGACTTTGTGACAAGTGCCCATCCTTATAACCTGATGAAAACCTAAATGTCAAAACCTTGTTGTTCCATCTCCTTATGCTCCACTCCTTCATGTCTTTGCTTGCATTATCCTTCCCATTAGGAATGTGACAAATGTTTTAAAAAATCCTAACGTAAAAAGAAATGTAAAAAAACTGCATTTTTTTGGGGGGCAGTTAAATGATAACAAAAAAATGATAAATTACATGAATTCACAATTCAGATATGGTCCTGTAGGGACCGCTAGGGGGCAGTGCAGTGCAGTTCAATCTACCGCAGTCCTGGCTACCTACCAGATGGCTCTCACCTTACTTATTTCCCCCACCCACTCAGCAATGATGGTAGTTAATGCCGTTTTAGGTTCTCTGAGCAGGTTGACATTTATTGGGATGAGTCTTGTTCTGGAGGCAGAAATGAGTGATTTCCAATAGATGAGCCACCTGCAAAGGCAAAATTGGCTATGTTGCAAAAATGTGCTCTTCGGTCTTAATTTAAGGACAGAGTTAGGCATTAGGGTTAGCAGTGTGATTAAGGTTAAAGTTCAGGTTTCTGCAGAGCTGCCTCCAGAACAAGAATCATGCCACTCCATGTTCTCAGTTGTCAGTACATGGGACTTCATGTCCCACTTCTCATCAATGTGATGGCTGGTTGCAGTGATGTAATGACAGCGTTTTCATAGACGTCCAACAATCTCTTGTTAATGCTACTTATGGTTTTCGAGAGCTTGGGCTTCGTACTTGCAGAGCAATCATTGTACAATTTCTCCATCCGGCCCATCACGGTTTTCGACATGGCATCTCGTGGTCAGGTTCTAGATGTGCCATTAGGGCATTGAAGCGGACTTCCTCTGCCATTGACAACGGCTGTAATCAGCGCTGTGATTCCCTCGCAGGTTGGGTCTTAGAGAGCCTCCCGTTGAACATTGCACCTGTACTGCCACTGTAGCACAATTCCATGTCGCAAAGTTTTACATGTCACAACCTTCTCATTTAACTTCACAAATAAAATGTTTAAAAAATACAATTGTATTTGTCTCACACTTCGTAAACGAAAGGTGTAGACTAACAGTGAAAGGCTTACTTACGGACCATTTTTACAGAACAAATATACTTGTACATATATATATTTTTTCTTTCAACAATACAAGAATAAATAAACAACGGGTAATGATAACTTATAATTTATCAGTCTTATGGCTTAGAAGCTGTTCAGGGTTGGTTCCAGACTTGGTGCCGCTTGCAGTGCGACAGCAGAGAAACAGTCTATGACTTGGGTGGCTGGAGTCTTTGACAATTTTTAGGGCCTTCCTCCGACACCGCCTGGTATTGGGGTCCTGGATGGCAGGGAGCTCGGCCCCAGTGACGTACTGAGCTGTACGCATTACCCGCTGTAGCGCCTTGCAGTAGGACGCCAAGCAGTTTCCATACCAAGCGGTGATGCAGCCAATCAAGACGCTCTCAATGGTGCAGCTGTAGAACTTTTTCAAAAGTATTGTCAGACAGGACGCTGCTTTCACTTCCACGTCTCACAAGCTGCCATTTTCCCAACTGTTAGCGACAATGACGCTTCTGTTACAGCATTGTTGTGTTAGGTATTTGGTTACGTTTGTATTTTTCTCCTTCATGACGATGATCAGGACCTGTTAGTGGTAGTTTTGAGATAACTGCACGGTTCTTCTTTTCTTACGTTAACAACGTTAACAATTCCAATTTAGTTGAAACGTCACACCCCTACTCCCCATTGCTGTCCTATGTCGGCGCTATCGTTCCCATTAGCCATCGTCATCCTGATCCCTTCCCACAGAAACAGACAGGACCTTCTCTATCTTTACTTCTTATATCTCCAGACATGCATCAGAGATTCTAAACCTGCCCGTACAGACATAGGCCATCTCATTTTTATGGGCCGCGCTAAATGGCCCTGCCCGCCATGCTCCATCTTATATTTAAATGTTCATCATTCAACAGCCTCTCTACCTACCAGGAGGTACATTATAATTGAGACCTTAGTAGCAGGGGAGTGGGGTTCACCCTTCCTCTGACCTCTGGGTACATGATCTGTTTGCGAATGTTGCACTAAGATGCAGAGCCTCACCCCTTTCACCCTTCCCTCTACCCACTCAACGCCTACCTGTTTAATCTATCTCCCCT
The DNA here is from genome assembly GCF_018296145.1 of Oncorhynchus tshawytscha. NCBI lineage: Eukaryota > Metazoa > Chordata > Actinopteri > Salmoniformes > Salmonidae > Oncorhynchus > Oncorhynchus tshawytscha. The sequence continues at coordinate 27,943,405 of NC_056438.1, forward strand.
TCTTTCCCCCCATCCTTTCACACGCCATGCTATGCACTCCTCCTTTCCTCCTCTGTCACTCTGCCATCTTCTACACCAGGGCTGTTCAACTCCGGTCCTGGAGGGCCAAAACACTTCGGGTTTTCATATCTTGTTCTAACCAGGGACTGAGTCAGACCTGGGACACCAGGCGAGTGCAACCAGGTAAAACCAGGTAAAAACAAAAACCAGGATATGAATTGAATGACCCTGCTATAGACTATAGGCACTCTTCCTTTCCCAGTCATCCCCTTTCGCCTCTCCCTCCTCTCTCTCCCTCCATCACATCATCATCCTATAATACTACAAGCTTGTAAATTGACACAGCGTGACCATCCCCAACCTCAGCCCGGTAATTGAACCTACGCCTTTTTATTAATCATTAAGCCAATTACACTAGGCTGGTTCCACAGTGAGCACAACCTTTAATCCCATCTGGGTTTGCCCCCGGGAGGAACGACAGGCAAGTCGTGACCGACACACACACACACACACACACACACACACACACACACACACACACGCACGTTTGCACACACATGCACATGCAGACACACACACACACACACACACACACACACACACACACACACACACACACACGCTTACAACACACATGCACATGCAGACACACACACACACACACACACACACACACACACACACACACACACACACACACACACCACCAAAGACACTTTAATGTTCCTTTTCTATTAGTATCAGTGTGCATGCATCATCTAAACCTATAGTATCTGAACCTATACTCCCCATATAGCTAGCTAAAGAAGATTAGCGTCTTTTGAGCCAGCCCGTGGCTAACTGTCAGCTAACTGTCATCATGATGGACACCAGGCTTGTCCACTGTGGGGGAGGGGGATGCTAGAATGTTAGCAGTGTTGCCAGGATGTCTGCACATGCTTGGTGGGGGTATGATTACTGTGCTGTTATTGTACCGGGTACATTGGCAGTGCCATGAGTTCATCAGGTGTACCTGGCTAGCGTTGCCATGCGTCATGGTTCCTCATGCCAATATTGAGGCAAACCACTGCTTGGCCAACATTTACCATCCTCAGTCCAGATGTGGAGCTAATCGTCATGGCAAGCCTGGCATCTGAGGAACCCCGCGGTGACAGATCCAGCATGGAAAAGGTGTGTGTGTGTGTGTGTGTGTGTGCATGTGTATCTGCGGAGGTTCCTGTGGCTCTCTCATTTTCAGCCAACCCCCTCCCTACTGCCACCTTGCCAGTTAACTCAGGTGTGGCTCTGAGTTTGCTTGGGTGTGTTGTGGATCTGTTGTGTGTTTTCAAGCCAAAGAGAAGAGACAACCATCATTAGGCATTCAGTCCACTCTGTCTGGGACTCAGTACAGCAGGATGCCTCAGACACAGCTGTAGGCTTGGCAGGGGGGAACCAGACCTCCAGGACACCAGCCTAGCCATTACATCCAGGGAGGGCCCACTGATCTGGGGCTTGTTAGCACAGTCAGAGAGGAGCCATGTGTGTCCTGTATGCTGCCTGCACAGTGATTATCTCTCCCAGGTGGACTGCTGCTCAGATTTGGTCTGAGGCAGCATCTCAAATGGCACCGTATTCAGTGCACTACTTTTGACCAGGGTCTCTGGTCAAAAAGTAGTGCACTATGCAGGGAATATGGGGCCATTTGTGACGCAATCCAGAGTGTTTATCTTTTGTTTAGTCATCTCATTTCCTATCTGCGGTGATAATGATGATGATATGTCTTCTTTGGGCATACAATTACATCATGTTGATTAGCTAGACGATTGGTTTTGATCGAGTGTGAATCCAGAGAAACGTATTACAGATGCACAATAAGTCTTCCGTCGTGACCATCGAGCTGTTGAGGGTAAACATCTATTGCACTCTGGGTAGAAGCAATCGCCGTTCATCCATCAGCAAAATGGCGAAGCGGCCGACTATTGCCGTTTTCTAATTATTGGGACTGCCAGCTATGATAACTTGTCGCGATCCGTCACAGACGTGTGGATTTCACTGAGGGGGGAATGTGGAAGGGAGATAGTGTGGCCAATGTAAATGGGCAAAGAGGGGATTGGATCACATTCATCCGTCAAACAAAATGGTGGAAAGCAGTTTTCCCCACTTTCATTTTTCTACCTACAAGCACAAATAACACACATTCTACATCCCGCAAACCATTTCACAGTATCCTACATGTTCAAAACAGAACCTGCACATAACATATACATTGACTCTAAAGTGCCAGAAGAGAGAGTAGTGTTTCGTAGCGTTTTCACAACACCAGAATTCTTACTTCGATACCAGGTTAAGTGTCACGATAACCGATACCATCACGATACTTGATTCTAAAACAATACCAAAATGATACCGCGACAACAAAAAAGAAAGCATATTAGCCAAAGTCCCAGAATGACACTTGATCCAGACAGATAAACTCAGCTACTGCTCTGTTCAATATCTTTTGAGTTCAATATCATTACATGAACATTTGAATTTTTTTAGAGACAGCCATGTATGAATTAATGAATCAATTATACAATCATACAATCAAATTTGACTTAGTTTTCTTTTACCAATCTAACTACTATTCAAAACAATAATGGTCAACATTTACTTGTAAGGTTAAATCTCTATTGATCAACTGGGTAAATCAAGATGTAGCCTAGGTCTATTCACAATACAGGTGAACGTATTCAATATGTACTCAATACAAATCAATAGGAGTGTGTGCATCCATTGAATTATTGAGCTTGTTTTAGTTGATTACTTGGGGCTACAGATTACAAAATAATCCCGTCCATTTAGGACTTGTTTTATTGGCAACTGCCAGGTAAACATTATTTTATTGTACTGAATCATCAACACTTGCATAGAAGAAGCCATTTCTTCTTTTATGAAAGTGTGCGCCCTCTCGTTGTGAAAGTAACGACATCGGTCATAAGGCAGAATGTGGAATCAGACTTTGTGTCTATGGAATCAGGTGGAGACCAGATGAGAGGCGTATAAGTGAATGAGTTTTTGGTGGCAAGGGAGACAAAGTGAATTCATAACGTTTTTGGTGACAAATCAGCTTTAAAATCAGCATATTCTGCCTTATGGTTTGCATATTATCACAAACAAAGTACTAGGGTAGTGAATTGATGTTGCTTCAGCTGTAAACTAGCAAGGAAAGTTAGCCTATAATTAAATCGGGAAGCTACCAGTATCGTCTTGTATTGCAAAGTGTTCTAGCCTGTTTGGACATTGTTTTGCGAACAGTAATGATCAGTTTCAAAATGTCAACATACCATGTTGCATTATTCAAGTGTGTGTTCATTTCTGTGCTAACAGAGGGGAGCTAACAATGCAGCCCAGAAAGCTCAATGAATGGGTAAGTGGAGCTGGCATTTTGCTATTCAAACTATAAAGTGGCTGTGTTGATAGACAGACATGATCCTCTCGATCACGCGAGACACATTTGACAGAGGTACCGAACGTAACCAAAATCCTAGTACGTAACCACCGCGGACAGCAAAATCGCCATCGCTCTGCACACTGCCCTATCCCATCTGGACAAAAGGAATACCTATGTAAGAGTGCTGTTCATTGACTACAGTTCAGTACCCTCCATCATTAAGCTCTGGACCCTGGATATTAGCCCTGTGCCCCCAGGTGGCGGCCCGTTAACACCTCCACTACGCTGATCATCCACACAAGAGCCCCACAAGGGTGTGTACACAGCCCCCTCCTGTACTCCCTGTTCACCCAGGACTGCGTGGCCACTCACGTCTCCAACTCAATCATCACGTTTGCAGACGACACAAGTGATAAGCCTGATTACCAACAACGACGAGACAGCCTAAAGGGAGGAGGTGAGGGCCCTGGCGGAGTGGTGCCAGGAAAATAACCTCTCCCTCAAAAAAACAAAGGAGCTGATCGTGGTCCTTGGAGTACACATCGTTGACCATCTGAAATGATCCACCCCCACAGACAGTGTGGTGAAGAAGGCTCAGCAGTGCCTCTTCAACCACAAGAGACTGAATCAATTCTGCTTGGCCCATAAGAGCATCACAAACTTTTACAGATGCACCATTGAGAGCATCCTGTCGGGCTGTATCACCACCTGGTAGGGTAACTGCACCGTCTGCAACCGCAGGGCTCTACAGGGGGTGGTGTAGTCTGCCCAACGCATCACTGGGGGCACACTGCCTGCCCCCCAGGACATCTACAGCACAGGAAGGCGTGTCACAGGAAGGCCAAGAAGATCATCAAGGACCACAGCAAACCGAGCCACGGCCTGTTCACCCTCTACCATCTAGAAGGTGGAGACAGTACAGGTGTATCAAAGCTGGGACCGAGAGACTGAGAAACAGCTTCTATCTTCAGTCCATCAGACTGTTAAACAGTCACCACTAGCTGGCCTCCAGCCAGTATCCTCCTCTGAACTTAGTCACTTTCATTAGATGGCTACCACCCGGTTACTCTACCATGCACCTTAGAGGCTGCTGCCCTATGTAGATAGACATGAAATCACTGGTCACTTTAATAATACTTACATACTGTTTTACCCATTTTATATGTATAACGCCTATGCTATTTCATTATTGCTGTACATATACTATTCTTCAGATATACTATATATTATATCCATATTTGGGCAGCAGGTAGCCTTGTGGTTAGAGTGTTGGGCCAGTAACCGAAAGGTTTCTAGATCGAATCCCTGAGCTGACAAGGTAGAAATCTGTTGTTCTGCCCCTGAACAAGGCTGTTAACCCACTGTTCCTAGGCCGTCATTGTAAATAAGAATTTGTTCTTAACTGACTTGCCTAGTTAAAAATATCTATATATAATGTCTGTATATTTATACTCTGGACGTTGCTCTTCCTAATATTTCTTATTGCCATTCTTTTACTTTTTAGACTTGTGTGTAATTGTTAGATATTACTGCACTCTAGGAACACAAGCATTTCGCTACACCCGCAATAACATCTGATAAATATATTTTTGTATTTGTATTTATTATGGATCCCAATAGCAGCAGCTACTCTTCCTGGGGTCCAGCAAAATTAAGGCAGTTACAATATTTCTAAAACATTCCAATACATTCACAACTGATTTCATAACACATTGAGTGAGTGCCCTCAGTCCCCTACTCTACTACCACATAGTGGATGTGTATGCGACCAATACAATTTGGTTTGATTTGAAATACAGAACCTAAACGTTACAAATACACAGACTCTGCAATACCAAAAGAGCTTCAAGTCTTGAGGGCAGCTTTGCAAACTAAACTACCACAGCCTTGTCACGTTGGAGCAGACTTAGAGTAGTGTGGTACAGCTGGGGAGAGCTAATTTCATTGGTGTATTAATCCAACAGGCATGTGGGCTCAGCTAATTGCTCTGGGAAGATATCCAGCTCTGTCTCAGTGTGTTTTTACAATGTCAGGACTCTCAGTTCTTTACAATGCAGAGGAGAAGAGCAACCAAAACCCTCATTAGGCAAGACAGGCCCACTGTCTTGGGGATCTGCACACAAACACCCGGTTTGTTAGACCAGAGAATGCTGCGGTCAGTCTAAATCCGACATATTACAATACAAGTGAACGCCTGCACCGTTGTCACCTGCCATTGTTCTATTTTTCTATTTTTCCTGCAATGCCATCCTCCATCCAGTACAACTTTCTCTCCTCAGTCCCCTCTCTGCAATTGTCAAGTCTTTGTCTAAATCGTTGTCCTTCTTTCCACCAGCGACATCTTGCATGATAAGATTTCTTTGTCCCCACCAAAATCTCTCTAAGATACAGTCTCCAGCCATTGTGACATCCTCCATCTTCCTCCATCTTCCTCCATCATCCCCGGTCTGACTCAGACTTTGGACATTATTTTCTTTTACCGGAATTCCTTCAGGCTCTAACTCCCCTTCACCTCGTCAACCATGCCTGGGACATGGTGTTAAAATAAGTGTTGGTACACCTGACTCAGTAGAGAGAGAGAGAGAGAGGGGGAGAGTAGACAAAGAGCACAAGACAACGATATAACGAGAGAGAAAGAGAGAGAGAGCACAAGAGAACAATATAATGAGAGAGAAAGAGGGAGCACAAGAAAACGATATAACGAGAGAGAGCACAAGAAAACGATATAACGAGAGAGGGGGGGGGGTGGTCCTCCTGTCTGTTTGCTGACTTAGTTTTAAGGGGCTGCAGTATTTGTTATTTAACGAGGACACCATTTGGGCGCTGCAGGTTGCCTGATGAGGTGGGCTCACTTCCTGGAAATTGGACTTGCAGAGGAGAGGATTATCTTTCATTTGCTCCACCCCTCTCTCAGTCCACTCATATATTGCGTCTGGCAGACGTCCTGTTGTCCACATAGTCTCTTTTAATTGTCAGTCCACTTTCTCACTGTTCGCCCATAGACACTTTAAGCGTGTACGCTAACAATTACCGAGTACAAAAGAAAGAAGTTGAAGTACAGAACATCTCTTCAAAAACACAGATTGCCAATGGCGTGGAATGAATCATTCAAGTTGGTTGTTCTGACTGAGTGGGAAAGAGAGACAACAGAATGGGAGACAGATACTACGATTATGGCTTCCCTTCCTCCCTCAGGCAGTGTTCAATGAATGATGAACCCGAAGCTCTCTGCTTCCGATCTCCTCCCTGCACATGTAGCCATGATGGGGTGACGGTGACATGAATCGCTAAATCACGTAGAACTTTCTAGCAGTTCATCCGAATGGAAAGAGCTCTACCGCCTCCAGAGCCTTGTTATGCAGTGTGTGTGTGTGTGTGTGTGTGTGTGTGTGTGTGTGTGTTTGCATTCCCCTAAATTCGGGGGAAGTAGGCACACACACCAGCATATTCCCTTAGATGCAAATCAAAGCGTCAGTGAGTTCTGACGAGCCGCTTGTTGACTCTGCGTCTCCGTGAATTCCACCGCAGAAACCCCAACTGGGATTTTAATGTTAGAGCTGGTTGGTTCCTTAACATTCACAAGTCCTCATGCATTGGAAATGAGTGGCAAGAGGAGAAACTTTTCTGCATTCCATTTTTTTGTTTAGTTTTAAAGCTGACGGGAGAAAGCCCAACCATTTGAGTGGGAAAACGAAAGCTTTTGTTTTGTGCTAGAGTCATATGTGTGCCAGTGGTGGTGGTAGTGCTTGGCTGTGTGTGTGTGTGTTGTGTGTGTGTGTGTGTGTATTTGCGTGCGTGCGTGCGTGTGTGTGTGTGTGTGTGTATGTATTTGCGTGCGTGCGTGCATTCGTGTGTGTGTGTGTGTGTGTGTGTGTGTGTGTGTGTGTGTGTGTGTGCGTGTGTGTGTGTGTGTGTGTATTCCCTGGGTCCAGCCCAATGTGGAATGACAGTGAGGGGTAGCTGACTGAGTAGCAGATACAGCCGTAATGAATCAAAGTGACTAGCTAGGTTTCCATCCAATTAGCGACAAACTAAAATCTAAAATCCGCGCATTTTCCCACAGGTGATGTGTTTCCAGCCAACTGACTTGTTGGGGATAAAATCAGTACGTGATGACGTAGCACACACAAAATGTACTTTCTTCGCTGTTGATTTCATGTACCGAACTAAAATCTGAAGATCAATGTGTTTCCATCGCATTGCGTTAAAAAGCAAATGTGTCTACTCTAGTCTTGAGAAATGCTCTCTAGCCAACAGCTCACAGATAAAGTGAGGGTCGGCTGTGCGTGTAGGCTAATCTACATGAAGAGATTATTATGGATAAGAGTGAGAATATTTTACTTGTTAAACGGCAGTCAAGCATCAATCATGTCACCAGAATAAGACCCTCGATATTTATTGGAAAGGAGCATCAAAATCACTGTGCACTTTCACCACCCTGTGAAGTTCATCATAACTTATTTAATCTGTGACCTAATAAAGTGGATGGTTTCCCCAAGTTGTAGTGGGAGGACCACACACCATATCACCGCGTGACTTAAAGTTGACTTCGATATGATAGTTATTATATCATTTGCACCGTAGCCAAATACATTTAAACTCTGTTTTTTTTTCACAATTTAATCCTAGTAAAGATTCTCTGTCTTAGGTCAGTTAGGATCACCACTTTATTTTAAGAATGTGAAATATCAGAATAATAGTAGAGAGAATTCCCAGTGGGTCAGAAGTTTACATACACTCAATTAGTATTTGGTAGCATTGCCTTTAAATTGTTTCACTTGGATCAAACGTTTCGGGTAGCCTTCCACAAGCTTCCCACGATAAGTTGGGTGAACTTTAGCCCATTCCTCCTGACAGAGCTGGTGTAACTGAGTCAGGTTTGCAGGCCTCCTTGTTCGCACACGCTTTTTCAGTTCTGCCCACACATTTTCAAAAGGATTGAGGTCAGGGCTTTGTGATGGCCACTCTAACACCTTGACTTTGTTGGCCTTAAGCCAACTTTGGAAGTATGCTTGGGGTCATTGTCCATTTGGAAGACCCATTTGCAACCAAGCTTTAACTTCCTGACTGATGTCTTGAGATGTTGCTTCAATATATCCACATCATTTTCCTCCTCATGATGCTATCTATTTTGTGAAGTGCACCAGTCCCTCCTGAAGCAAAGCACCCCCACAACATGATGCTGCCACCCCAGTGCTTCACGGTTGGGATGGTGTTCTTCAGCTTGCGAGCGTCCCCCTTTTTCCTCCAAACATAATGATGGTCATTATGGCCAAAAAGTTATATATTTTTGTTTATCAGACCAGAGGACATTTCTCCAAAAAGTACGATCTTTGTTCCCATGTGCAGTTGCAAACCGTAGTCTGGCTTTTTTTATGGCGGTTTTGGAGCAGTAGCTTTTTCCTTGCTCAGCGGCCTTTCAGGTTATGTCGATATAGGACTAGTTTAACTGTGGCTAGAGATACTTTTGTACCTGTTTCCTCCAGCATCTTCACAAGGTCCTTTGCTGTTGTTCTGGGATTGATTTGCACTTTTCGCAACAAAGTACGTTCATCTCTAGGAGACAGAATGCGTCTCCTTCCTGAGCAGTATGACGGCTGCGTGGTCCCATGGTGTTTATACTTGCGTACTATTGTTTGTACAGATGAACATGGTACCTTCAGGCGTTTGGAAATTGCTCCCAAGGATGAACCAGGCTTGTGGAGGTCTACAATTTTTCTTCTGAGTTCTTGGCTGATTTCTTTTTATTTGACCATGATGTTAAAAGCAAAGAGGCACTGAGTTTGAAGGTAGGCCTTGAAATACATCCACAGGTACACCTCCAATTGACTCAAATGATGTCAATTAGCCCTTCAGAAGCATCTAGAGCCATGTTTAAAGCCACAGTTACGTTAGTGTATGTAAACTTCTGACCCACTAGAATTGTGATACAGTGAATTATAAGTGAAATAATCTGTCTGTAAACAATTGTTGGAAAAATGACTTGTGTCATGCACAAAGTAGATGTCTTAACCACCTTGTCAAAACTATAGTTTGTTAACAAGAAATTTGTGGAGTGGTTGCAAAACGAGTTTTAATGACACCAACCTAAGTGTATGTGAACTTCCAACTTCAACTGTACCTCGTACCCTTACACATCGACTCGGTTCTGATTCCCCGTGTCAGCCAAGTTATCGTTAATCGCGTATTTATTTCTAGTGTTATTATCTTTCTATGACTATTATCATTACTGCCTGTAAGTAAGCACCTGTTGTTTGCGTAATAAAAATGTGATTTGAAAATGTTATTTGAATACATTTTACCGACACAACAAGATCCCAACATGTCGAAAGAACAAAATGATCTGTTGGCATTTGTAAAATTGTACCGAAACTTCCTGTTTCCTGTTTTCACAGCTGCCGTGATTCTATTTAATACAGTATGACTGTGCTCGCATAAAGACTGTGGATGGAGACGTGGTTAATGAGAGCGGATTGATGTATTTTCTCCAACCCGCTCATCAAATTGAATGCTGATGTTGGGGGAAGTGGGAAACATGAGATGATTTGTGGTGATGGATTTTTTTCTGTCTTGCCACCTCATAGGTGAACGGCGGAATAAGCCACAGTTACAACTCTAACTGACTGAGGCTGTGAGGGATGAATATCACCGTAAAGGATTGGATGGAACCAAGTCAAGACACGTGGGTGGTATGGGGTGAGGGGTGATTCAGAGAGGCATAGTGTTTGCCTGCTGCTCTGTGTCTTTTTGCCGCAGTCAGGTAGTGTGCGTGTGTGTGTGTGTGTGTGTGTGTGGCGCTCTTCCAGGGCCGGGAGCTCCCACAGGACCTCTGCCTCTGCCGCATAAACATATCCACCCAGCCCATCTCCTCGCCTCCCCTCTCTTCATCTACCTCTCTCACTCCTTTTCTCCTCACCTCTCTTCATCTACCTCTCTCACTCCTTTTCTCCTCACCTCTCTTCATCTACCTCTCTCACTCCTTTTCTCCTCACCTCTCTTCATCTACCTCTCTCACTCCTTTTCTCCTCACCTCTTGCCATCTTTCTCTCTTGCTCATCATTACTCCAGCCCTCCCCCACCCCCCTCTTCTTTACATGCATCTTCCTTTCTCTCTCTTCCTCCTCTTGTATCTTTATCAAGGTAACCGAGTCCACCAAAGGCGTGTGTTTGAGAGAGGTTGAGAGAGAATGCGAGAGAGAAGAGATAAATAGATACAGACGGAGAGAGGGGAAGTGAGGAGGAGATCCCAGAGAGTGTGTACACATGAGCATGTGCTGCCGTTGCACATGACTGAACACATTCTGTATGGGAGCCAAGCAATTGGATTGCATATCTGTCTGCCTGCTGCATATACCTGCAGCAAAACATAACCCACTCTCAGCATCCCTTTCTCCCCGCCGCTGCACTACAGCCCAGCTCAGCCTCCAAATCCAATCTAAAGTGGTCCTAACAGCGGATTTGGCATAGCAATAACCGCTGTTACAGAATAATATTTGCACCTTATCAGAGGGGCCGGTGATGTCACATGAACGATTCAGAGCACAACGTGGTGGTAGAAGGCTCCTTCAGGGGTTGACGCACGCACGCACACGCGCACGCACACACACACTCCTTTAGGGCCAATCTTACAGGGCCTGAGCTTCCTACCTCTGATATTGCCAACAAAGGAATCCCATGGCTGGGGGACGAGAGGAGGGGAAAACGCCCCCCCCTCTCTCTTTCTGTTCACTGAGCTATAACCTCAATCACTCATATCAGTCAAACCTCCAGGATTAGGGTGAAAGCTCTCTTCGATACGCGAGAGAGGGAGGGAGAGAGAGAAGACAGAGAGAGAGAAAGAAAGAGAGAGGGGGGAGAGGGAGGGAGATGAATATAGAGAGAGAGAATTTTTATAAACACATCTCTGATACAGCATGCAGAGGCAGGGAAGATACACTATATGTACAAAAGTCCACACCCCCGTCTATTTCAGCCACACCCGTTTTTGACAGCTGTATAAAATTGAGCACACAGCCATGCAATCGCCGTAGACAAATATTGGCAGTAGAATGACCTTACTGAAGAGCTCAGTGACTTTCAACGTGGCACTGTCATAGGATGCCACCTTTCCAACAAGTTAGTTCCTGCTAGAGCTGCCCCGGTTATAGAATAACTGTCTTCAAAGTAATGACTCTGGGCGTCGGGTTTGATACGAAAGCATCTTTTAGTAATAATACTTGTTCACGTTACATTTAACAACTTTAGATTCTACAGAGCAATGCAAGTAAGATGCTAGCGGAAAGGTCAGCTTAATCACTTTGCACCTGCACATAACTGGCGCGTTATCTCTCTCATTCCTGTTGCAAGGCATTCTGGAACTTGCAGTCAAAAGCGTAATTCAATACTAACCAATACAATTACATATGTAAATAACTGTAAAGAAATGTCTTTAGATACAGCTCAATAAATTAACTTAAACATTAACTCTGTAACACATTAAAGTTACAACACCCGGTCAACTGTAAGAGCTGTTATTGGGAAGTGGAAACTCACAGAACGGGACCGCCCAGTGCTGAAGCGCGCAGCGCACAAAAATCGTCTGTCCTCGGTTGCAATGCTCACTACCGAGTTCCAAACTGCCTCTTGAAGCAACGTCAGCACAGTAATTGTTTGTTGGGAGCTTCAAGAAATGAGTTTCCATGGCCGTGCAGCCACACACAAGTCTAAGATCACCATGTGCAATGCCAAGCGTCAGCTAGAGTGGTGTAAAGGTCGACGCCATTGGACCCTGGAGCAGTGGAGTGATGAATCACGCTTCACCATCTGGCAGTCTGACGAACAGATCTGGGTTTGGTGGATGCCAGGAGAACGCTATCTGCCCCAATGCATAGTGACAGCCGTAAAGTCCAGTCTGACGAACAGATCTGGGTTTGGTGGATGCCAGGAGAACGCTATCTGCCCGAATGCATAGTGACAGCCGTAAAGTCCAGTCTGACGAACAGATCTGGGTTTGGTGGATGCCAGGAGAACGCTATCTGCCCCAATGCATAGTGACAACTGTAAAGTCCAGTCTGACGAACAGATCTGGGTTTGGTGGATGACAGGAGAACGCTATCTGCCCCAATGCATAGTGACAAGCGTAAAGTCCAGTCTGACGAACAGATCTGGGTTTGGTGGATGCCAGGAGAACGCTATCTGCCCCAATGCATAGTGACAACCGTAAAGTCCAGTCTGACGAACAGATCTGGGTTTGGTGGATGCCAGGAGAACGCTATCTGCCCCAATGCATTGTGACAACCGTAAAGTCCAGTCTGACGAACAGATCTGGGTTTGGTGGATGCCAGGAGAACGCTATCTGCCCCAATGCATAGTGACAGCTGTAAAGTCCAGTCTGACGAACAGATCTGGGTTTGGTGGATGCCAGGAGAACGCTATCTGCCCGAATGCATAGTGACAGCTGTAAAGTCCAGTCTGACTAACAGATCTGGGTTTGGTGGATGCCAGGAGGACGCTATCTGCCCCAATGCATAGTGACAGCCGTAAAGTCCAGTCTGACAAACAGATCTGGGTTTGGTGGATGCCAGGAGAACGCTATCTGCCCCAATGCATAGTGACAACCGTAAAGTCCAGTGAAGGGAAATCTTAACACGACAGAATACAATGACATTGTAGACTATTCTGTGCTCCCAACCCTGAGGCAACAGTTAGGGGAAGGCCCTTTCCTGTCTCAGCATGACAATGCCCCCATCCCATAAAGCGAGGTCTATACAGAAATTGTTTGTCGAGATCGGTGTGGAATAACTTGACTGGCCTGCACAGAGTCCTGACCTCAACTCCATCGAACACCATTGGGATGAATTGGAACGCCGACTGCAAGCCAGGCCTAATCGCCCAATATCAGAGCCCAACCTCACTAATGCTCTTGTGGCTGAATGGTCGTCCCCACCGCAGGGTTCCAACATCTAGTGGAAAGAGCACCACCCCCGCCCCAGGAGAGTGGAGGTTGTTATAGCAGCTCCATATTAATGCCCATGATTTTTTAATGAGATGTTCGATGAGCACGTGTCCACATACCATGGTCATGTAGTGTATCAAACTCCATCTTCCTCCTACTCCTCTTTTTCCAAACAACACAAATTAATTGCCTGTTAAACGAGGGCTCAAATGAAAGGGAATGCCCGGGAGGAAAGCTATGAACGAGTTCTGGGCATGCCGTCTTCAACGATCGGTCTCACATTCTCTCTCACACACACATACACACACACACACACACACACACACACACACACACACACACACACACACACACACACACACACACACACACACACACACACTCTGACCAGTGTCCGACTAAAGCTCAACTCCACTAGTAGAGGGAGGGGCAGAGGACTAACCGGCCAATAGAAAGGCTCCAGTCCTGTTCTCTTGCTGAGTAGAGAATTGGCAGAGGGAGCGGCAGTTGGCTATCTAGTTATCACTTCGCCAAGGCTGGAAGAAGATCTAAATATACAACATGGCAGCCATTCCCATCCTGCTCAAGCTTATGCCCCATGAGGAGTTTGAATAAAACAAAACATTTTCCACCTTTATCTCCACTTCCCTTTCAAGAGTCTAATGTGCTATCCAGTGAAAACGTCTGTTGACAGAGACGCGTCTATTCTTAACAACGTGCATTTTGAAAAAAACAACAACAATAAAACAATGCCCCGCTGATGTTGAATTACGCAGGGCTTTGTTCGGTTTGTCAACAATAGCGAGGGCGGCAGTTGTTTAGGGTGCTCTCGGCAGACTGGCTTTGGGGCTTTGGTTACGTTGAGTGTGTGGACCCGCACACGAGTGCGTGTGAACTCTGCATGGCTGAGCGGATATATACATCTCTCTCTCCATTTGCCCTCTTTCCTCTCCAACTCTCGCTACATTTGCATCCTCTCTATCTTTGCCCGAAAGTCTCCTCTCTCTTTCCCCTGTCTATCCCTACCCGATCTCTCTCCATTTCTTTCTCCCCTCCCTCTCCTGCTCCCCCCCCCCACTCTGTCTCTCTCTCTTCCTTTCCCAGTTCCTCCCTTTCAATTTTTCTGAGATACACTCTCTGTGTGGTTGACTACCTCCAGAGACGGAAAACAAATCCACTGCTCCCCACCAGGAGTCCACAACCTCCGTCAGAAAAGCAGAAAGTCACGGAGGGTTACCCATCCGTTGGAGAAGGTTTAGAGGGAAGTTGATGAACCGTTTGGTTCAAAGTCAATACAGAAGCGTTTGCGTTTTGTTTTAGTCACAGAACGTACATTGCAGCCAAAGTGGATGGACAAAGAGAGAAGCAGGGAGGAACGTACAGGCCCAGATAAAGTACTGCTACAGGGGGATTACATGGATGGAGCTGCAGTGGTGACATTTGAGGAGCGACCCCAAAGCGGAAATGTACAGCAGCTCTCTTTTCAGGGCATCATAGAAAAGGACAGGACTAGAAGAGGAGAGAGGCTGGTCATTCATAATCTACCCGTTCTCTCCCTCTCCCTTTTTTCCCCCTCTATCCATTTCTCTGAACAGGGACTTAGGGGCTCGCCAACAGACTTTTTTTGGGGCAAAAACCACTTCCACGCCGATCCACAGAAACGTTAAGATTTGTGTGTCAACGGGAAGAGAAACAAGAAACACGAATCCTGCGTTGAGAGAGTCGCAGTTGTATTGGATTAACTCCCAATTCAATTTTTCTGCCAGATGAAAAGCACATCATGTTGTGAACAAGAGCTGCTGCTGCTGCGATTCTACGGCTAAATTCAATATAACACGTTTCAGATGACTGTTTACACAATGACTCACGCTAAAACTAAATATAAATCTCAGCACCCGGACTGGAATTTATACTGGCTGTATGCCATTGTGATGAAGCTGTATTGGTGTGATCAGAAGTGTGATCAGAAGTGCGATGTGGATGAGTAGAAAGAGATGCAAAGGAATCAATGGAGTCGTCCCAAAAGTGCAAACCACGCCCATCTTGAGCCATCTAGGCGGCCATCTCGGCGGGCTCTATCAAACCTCTCGGTGTACTTGTAATAAAACAAATACTACTTGAACCCATTTGTGGTAGATAGAGGGGTATCTGTAGGAGGTGTATGGGCGCTCCCCCCAGGTGATTAGACCAATCAGGATACAGCAGGACAGTCCTGTCTCCCTGCTCCTTTAATAGCTTATCGATCCTGGGGAGGCAATCCATTTACTTTCACCCAGAACTCACTGGGCATTCACAGCCTCATCGCCACCGCGAACCCACCACTGCCACCTCAAACACAACAAGGGATCGGTTCTGTGCTCTCGACTTATCCACCTTGTTAGCTAACTGTGTGACTATGTGCCTAGCCTACCTGGGTGGTTGCCTGTAATCGTTTGAATATGTCCAAACTCGAAATGGTTAAAAGATCTATCTGTCCATTCTTTGCTTCGACTTCATCCGGTCATTTTGGTTCAGTCTCTGATTCCACACAGAAACTGCAAAGACTGTAGTATATCCTGCAGCTGTGGTGCCAAAATGTCTCCCAGGGCTTGGACCACATCCTCTGGTGTGCCTGAAACTAATGGATGGTAGTGGCGAAGGTGCATAACGATGTTGGAATTCAGATATGACGTCGTTGTTTTAGCACGAAGCACTGAGTTTTGAAACGACAGCGTTTGACATGGATTTTTCGGTTGATCAAATTACCGCCATCTTGGAGCTAAAATTGAGATCATGTGTACTGTGCTAATGACAATACAAAAAAAAAGAGACATGGAGAGCAATGCACAGTACAGGGAACATGTACAACACGGAGAACTTAGCAAACGGGGCATTTGTGATAAGTGTCTGGGGGCTACCATATTTATGCATCTCTGGTATTACCCAGAACACCCCAGACATGTGTGGGGCATTGACCTCCAAGCAGCTCCTCGTGGAGGGGAGAAAGTCCCCAACCCCCTGCAGAGGCAGGAAGACCAAGGAGAGCACGGAGAGCCAGGTGGAGGCTGTCAGGCGAGGCTTTATTAGTGGGCCACAAAGGCAGGATTAATCGATAGCTGTCCGGCCCCTCACATGCCAAGGAGAGGCCCCTGCCAAACACACCAGGGCCCTATCTCGTTACCACCGGTGACCGCTGGCCCCACTCTGCCGGCAGAGCATTTATCAAGCATGCACGCGAGCTCACACACACACGCATGTTTGGCTTGCGATGACTCCCTAGGCATGATGAAGGGGAGCGATTTTTAAAAGTGACACTCGTTTAAGAGGGAAACAGGTGTGGGGTAGCAAAATGTAAACAAGGTGAGAGGGAGAAATATAAGGGGAGAGGATGTGTGTGTGTGCCATAGAGAATCAGTGTGTGTGGGTGTATGTGTATGTGACTATGCGTGTAAGAGTGTAGGTGTGTGTGTGTGTGTGTGTGTGTGTGTGTGTGTGTGTGTGTGCGCGCTGATCTTCACAGCGAAGGGGGCTGACAGGGATGGAGAGAGGATAAAAGGAGCTGCTTCTCCTTGACAGTTTTATCTGCACCGCCATCTACCTTTATCTGGCAGCAACATCTCCAGCGTTCCCGAACGGGAGAAGAAACTCCGAGGAACACTCCCGAACGCTCCCGTTAGCTAGTCATCTCTTCCCAGCTATCACCAAGACATCCAAAGAAACATTTTCGACTCGCAAATCATTTCCCTGTAAGAGGGAGCCGTAAAAGGAACATTACGGCCAAAGGAATGCTTCAAAAGAGAGAGAGATACCATCTCGCGAGGGACCATCGCTATCTATTTCACCATGACCCTGAAACACACTTCTCCATCATTTATGAGGACCTGTTGCCCGTCACACTAGACATTGGCTGGGTCTTCTGAGGAAATAGACCTCTAAACATGAAATCAGCGCTTGGCTTATTTAAAGCGATGACCCAGGAAACCTTGTTGAACAACAGACTCCTGGTCGGCTCGGTAACTGCAGATGAGGGCCTTTTTCCGATGGGTCCGTTACCGTGACAACTCACTGTCATTTGTTAGGACCATAGATACACACCAACTTTCACTCCCTCCTTTTTTTCCGTTAGAAGTTTGGATACAGCCTGGCTTGTCAGCTAAACCTGGAACTATGGCGAATGGTCTACAAATCACCTATTATTCAGCTAAATTGGGTATGTACCATGATGGTAATGTAAGTTAACAAGGAAATTGCTCCTTAAGCATGACTGACAAGTGTGCTATCAGCAGCATCAGTGACTCATCACCCCAAAATGGATGCTGTTGAGTTGATGAATAATGAGCCATATAAAGACACACGGTGATGCATCCCCAATGGCACCCTGTTCCCGATTTAGTGCACTACTTTTGACCAGAGCCATACTGGACTACTGGTCAAAAGTAGTGCCCTATGTAGAAAATAGGGTGCTTTTTGGGACACAGGCAGTGGGAGGAGAAAAAACCTTATCTCCATGCTGCCTTAAAAGAGAGAGCACAGAGCATAGTCTGTACTCTGTATTCTACAGAAATTTCCCCTACAAAGCTCTATCGAGTTTCCCCAGAGGTTACTGTTTGTGGATGAGTAATGCATTGGGCCTTTCAGAGACAGGTCCCAGGCCCCGAGGCAACAGGACGGGGAGGAGGTTGGGCATTCTTATCAGCTACAGTACCATACGTTCACCCAGTCTCTTTCTATCATCCCCTCGAGGCTCATGGGAAATGTCAGTGAGATGTGAGACACAGACACTGAAGATTTGGCCCCTGTGACAGTGACAGACAGTGTGTGCAGGGCATTGACATTCAGATAAAGTTGCCAGTGGCACACAGGGCCAGTGGCACACAGGGCCAGTGGCACACAGGGCCAGTGGCACACAGGGCCAGTGGCACACAGGGCCAGTGGCACACAGGGCCAGTGGCACACAGGGCCAGTGGCACACAGGGCCAGTGGCACACAGGGCCAGTGGCAACTTAAAGCTACCGTCCCGAATGAAAACAATACTGGCCCAGGGAAGCGGATGATTAGCACATCATTTAAGAGCTGTGCGCTCTTGCTGTCCGACACATTAGAAACTAGGCTTTGTGTGCTGTGCGCACGTGATAAATAATCGACATAATGTTTTTTCCCCCCAGCAATTATATAGACTACATTGAAAATAGTATCATTTCCGTTCACTGGCCCAAGATGAAGATGATTGACTGGCCCGGAGATTTCCAAAAGATCTGTGGGCCAGCGGGCAGCCTTGTATGTCCGGCCTTGGTGTGTGTTTGTGTGTATACAGTATGTGTGTTCATGCATGTGTGTGTGTGTGAGAGAGGGAGAACGAAAGAGAGGGGGGGTGTCTGCATGTGTTTGTGCGACATTGACAGACAGTGCGTGCCTGTGCTTTGGGTGTGTGTGTGCACGTGCATGTATGTGTGTGTCTCTCCCTCTCTGGATTAGTGTGTGTGTGTGTGTGTGTGTGTGTGTGTGTGTGTGTGTGTGTGTGTGTGTGTGTGCGCGCGGGGTGGGGTGCTGTGAGCGAGATGCATATCACATAGGAAACGCCCCCTAAGTCCTAGTCTTAATTTGACTCTTGCTTGTCCTCTACCAGGGAGCTAATAGTAATTAAAGAGGCCCAGACACTGTTGCATAGGGGGAGGGAGGGGAGTCATTTGGGTGAATGACTCAGGAGGAGCGCAGAGCAAATCAAATGTAATTGCAGTGGGACTGGTGCAAGAGCAGAGCTGGGAGAGAGGCTGATGGTCTGACGTGATGGGGGACAGAGGGAGGGGGGAGAGAAGGAGGACAAAAATGCGTTAGACTGAATGAGAACGAGAGCACGAGCGAAAGAGAAAGAGATGGAATCAACAATAATGAGAGGATGAATGAGAAATGAGATGGAGGGAGGGAGGGAGGTATTCAATTCAATAAAGCAGGGAGCTGCTCAGACGTCCAGAAAGTGGAGGGCAGGGTCGTACCAGCGCTCATCAGCCCTATAATGAAACCTACACACCAATGATTCACTAACACTGACACACTGGTATACTGCCAGCGTCTCAAATGGAACCCTATTGCCTATATAACCCCATAGGGCTCTATTCAAAAGCAGCGCACTATATCAGGAATAGAGTGCCATTCGGGACGCGCCCTAATATACTGGGAGGAGCACACTGTGATGATACAAGGCAATGAACTGTCATGGAAGCCCATGTGATATAGTGTGGTATGGAAGGCTGGGTGATATTTAAGCAATACTACATGATAGGCCATGTGTTATGACATTTTTTATCATGGCAGTGACGTGGTCAGTGACCATAGCCACGAAGTGAAGCTCGAGTCCATAACAAATGGTCTTGAGTTTATTATTGCTTTTATACAATGGGTTACCAGCATTAAAAAGCCAAATTCTTTCCAAACCATACATTTTTCAACAAAACGTGATGCTACATTCACGAACACTGGTTGTCAAGTGGAATTTTAAGCCTTCTCTTCGTATTGAATGCCATGTAAAGCAAAAACTACCCAAGTGCTGGTTAGGGAAAGGGAGATACCTAGTCAGATGTACAACTGAACGCATTCAACTGAACTGTGTCTTCCGCATTTAACCCAACCCCTTGAATAGTTACAGAACTTTGCAGGTTGCTATGGAGGCTCTTCCCCTGTGCTAGCTAGCCAAGTACACAACTAACACAATCACTTCAGACTGAAGCTGGAAAGACAGCCAACGTGGGGCATTTCTCTCGTTTTATCTGTTTTACTGTTTTACATGTCTTTGTATAAACACATAAAAATGCGGACTCACGATTTCAAACTGGCTGAGAAAAGCTGCCTGTCTGTCTTGTCCCAACTCCCGAATTTCAACATTGAAGCAATGTTGCAAATGTCGGCGATATTGTCTAGATGCTTTTTACAGTGGAGATCAAGTTTATACATTGCATGGCTGGGCAGATGAGACAGTGGATCTGTAAAAGTATTATTATTATTATTAGTAGTAGTAGTAATAGTTGTGGCCATGTGTATGTTGTCTAGTATATCATGGGCAAGGATGGACTTTAACAATGGAAATCCAAACCAACTGTTAAAGTGTGATAACACAGGGAGGCTACTATACAAATGTATGTGAAGTGACCATTCTGTTGTGAAGTCTTGCTTGTGGACTGATCAATTGGAACATCTCTGAGATGTGTGGTGAATACTGTACGCATTGACTGAATGACGATTGAGATGGTTTCCCATTGCAATACTATCAATGTGATTTCTGTCAATAACTGCTGAGATATGCGAGCATTAGTATGATTATTAATTACATACCAGTGAGGACATTCGTTTTGACCTTGGCCTGTTGTATGAAGTACAACCACTGAGCCAGTTATCTTCCCATTGTGTGTGTGTGTGTCCCACATAGAAATAGAATGAATAGAGCAGGCTTGGAAGTTCTAACCCCGACAATTTGACAAGTAAACTCATGGGTACTGTACAGTACACTCGCAATGGCTGCCTGGTATTGTGATGCAATCATTTCCATGGAAATTTGGAATGTTCTATCAACTGATGGTGGATTGCCATGGTAATGTAGAATGTTAATTCAAATGATAGATGCGGTAAAGAGGTCAATCGGACCTGACCAATACAATGCAATTGTCATGGTAAAATGTGCCCACATTTAGGCTATTGTTTATACAGTGCTTTCTGAAAGTATTCAGACCCCTTGACTCTCAGCCTTATTCTAAAATGGATTCAATCAAACATTCTCAGCAATCCACACACAATACCCCATAACGATAAAGCGACAACCAGTTTAGACATTTTTGCAAACGTATTTAAATTATAAACTTAATTACACAAGTATTCAGACCCTTCGCTATGAGGCTCGAAATTGATCTCAAGTGCATCCTGTTTCCATTGATCATCCTTGAGATGTTTCTACAACTTGATTGGAGTCCACGTGTGGTAAATTCAATTGATAGGCACACACACACCTGTCTATATAAGGTCCCACAGTTGACAGTGCATGTCAGAGCAAAAACCATGCCATGGGGTCGAAGGAATTGTCCGTAGAGCTCCGCGGAGTGTGTCGAGGCACAGATCTGGGGAAAGGCCAAATTGAGCAATCGGGGAAGAAGGGCCTTGGTCAGGGAGGTAACAAAGATCCCGATGCTCACTCTGACAGAGCTCTAGAGTCCCTCTGTTGAGATGGGATAACCTTCTAGAAGGACAACCATCTCTGCAGCACTCCACCAATCAGGCCTTTATGGTAGAGTGGCCAGACGGAAGCCACTCCTCAGTAAAAGGCACATGACAGCCCGCTTGGAGTTTTCCAAAAGGCACCTAAAGACAATCAGACCATGAGAAACAAGATTCTCTGGTCTGATGAAACCAAGATCAATGCCAAGCGTCACGCCTGGAGGAAACCTGGCACCATCCCTGCGGTGAAGCATGGTGGTGACAACATCATGCTGTGGGGATGTTTTTCAGCGGCAGGGACTGGGAAACTAGTCAGGCTCGAGGCAAAGATGAACGGAGCAAAGTACAGAGAGAGATCCTTGATAAAAACCTCCTCCGGAGCACTCAGGACCTCAGACTGGGGAGAAGGTTCCCCTTCCAACAGGACAATGATCCTAAGCCCCAAGCAAAGACAACGCAGGAATGGCCTCGGGTCAAGTCTCAGAATGTCTTTGAGTGGCCCAGGCAGAGCCCGGACTTGAACCAGATCAAACATCTCTGGAGAGACCCATAACCATGTAGCGTCATGGGAATAAAATAACAGTTAAAACCGTTTAAATAGGACAACATTCAATTTAGGATTTGTATTTATTTTGTATTTTCATGTAGATAAACTTGACCTAATAGCAGGAGTGTTTACTAATGATTATTAGCAATTGTTTTGCCAACTTTGTCTCTCTATTCAACATCTCCTCCTCCTCCTCCCAACTAATTATGCGCAAGGGTGCAGGGCGTGCTATAGGCCACGGCCCTACAGTAAAAACATTTTTTTATTTTTTTTTATTTTTAAAGGCTTGATGTGTGGACTATCTTTTCAACAATGCACATTTTCAGTGCTTGCTAGTAAAACAAATTGGACTTCTTTTTAAAAAAGGTTGGATGTGTCTGACTATTCATTAATTATTCAGCAGTAGTCAACAAGGTTGTACAAACTCTGAGGCCTATAATGTGCTAATGTTTGTCTCAAATGGACAATGTGCCATTCCACTCCAACCTGGCATGGTATAATCTTCCTTTTATAGCCCAGCTGTTTTTTGTTGTTGTTTTTGTAACATGCATTCAAATTATACTAGGTCCTCTCAGTATTTGAAAAAAATCTTTCCTACGCTCTCCGCTTCGATAATCAGAGTCGCTGATAAACGATTTATGGACATGTTGAGTGTGTTTGTTTCTATTTTAATGACTGTCAATTTCATCTTCATACTAGAGCAGAGCTGTCCCCTTCATACTTTCCTTGTCAATTCATCGTCTTATACAGCCTTCTTTCAGGAAACCTAAGGCCTAGGTTGTGTTTTTATAGGTTTTAAGAAAAGCTGAACTAGGGAGAATGAGGATGGAGATGAAAAGAGGAGAGGAGAGGGCAAAACAACACTGTTACCACTCTGCCTTGAAGGCTGTAGTTAGTCAGTGTGAGCCCTGAGTGAGAGAGGCAGCATGGAGACAGAGACCGTAAAAGCACAGGCACTGGCTAGCAGAGCAGCTGGCACAAGCCTCTCTTTATAGCTGCAGGCGAAGTGTGTGTGTATGTGTGTGTGTGTGTGTGTGTGTGTGTGTGTGTGTGTGTGTTTGTGTGCATTTGCGTGTGTGTGTGTTTGACACCGGTGACATGCTGAGAGGAACAGAGTCAGTGGGTTCGGCAGGGAGCAGATAATTAACAGAAAGGCATCCATTAAAATAATAATATGGGCTTTGAATCTCGTCGGTAGGCAGGGATCACATGGGTCAACGAGCCATTTACAGGCAGCATTAATGCCTTTTTAAAATGCCCAATGTCCTTTAATTGCCTTATAAAGTCATCCTTAGGCAGGGTTCTCTTTAAAATGCCTTTTACCTAGACTATATGAGAGTCATAGTGGCAGGGATGGAGTAATTACTAGTTCGGTAAGAGTGAATGAGATGTAAAGACCTGCTCAATGATCGTTCTTTGAGTAGTTACTTTCACCTGTACATCTCCAACTTTGGACCATATGAGCTCAACCTACCACTCCTCAATGCGTCTCAACCACATCCCTACTGTCCCCAGTCCCCGTGTACCCCTTCAACCCGAGCCATCTCTTGACACATGCTGTCCCTCCAAATAAGTGTCCCTCCAATTTACTGTCCCCTTAAACTGTATGTCCCTCCAACCCACTCACCCCACCAGTAGGCAAACCAATGTACTCCTCAACCAATGACTTCCCGCCTCCAAACTCCCCACCTATGCCCCCTTATATCACCCCTTGCAGTTCCGCAGGTAGTCACTTACTATGTGCAGCTCCAGGTAGTCTCCCAGTCCCTCTGCGCTTTCCACCCTGACCAGCACGGCCTCCTTCAGCTGCGTGCTGAATCCCACCGCCAGCCGGTCTGCCCGTGTGCTCGGCCGGTCGTTGGGGGGCCAGGTGTATGTGATGAGGGCTCCTCCTCTCCCGAAGATGTAGGTTGTCCCAGCTGTGGACAGAAGAGGGCCAATGTGTCATATATGATGGATACTATTCCATAGACCTATATCATGTGGTGCAGTGGAAGGTCAAAGCCAAAGAACAAACTATCGAAAACAAAGCTTTGGTTTAAGGTAGGTGCTTGTCATTGTCTGCTGTTGAGCCATAGCAGGTATGTCTTCCCTAATCTGGCACACACAAAGCAGTGCTTTCTGGGCAGAGCCTATTCTCTCATATCAAAATCATTCCGTTTCTACAGAGTAACGTGGCAAGTCCAATTTCCCTTTCTCCTGGTTGTATTCTTCTGGCGCTGACTAATTATCTCTGCGTGGCAGTGGAGACAGAAGAGCAGGCGGAGAGAGGGAGGAGGAAGAGGAGGGATGGGCGAGGAAGAGGAGGGAGGGAGGGAAAGAAATTAGGAAAGGGGTGGCGACGAGGTGTGAGACGCGATGGTTGGAAGTGATGAAGGCAGTGCGAGAACAGTTCGAGGCAGAGTGTTCATCTGTTCCACCACTACACCACTCTGTTCTGTTGTAGTGTTCCTGCTCAAAGGCATTAGGGCAGTTCAAGATGAGAGGAGATACATGGAAGGAAACTGCTCTAAAATGGCTGTCGGTAGGAAGGCAGCCATGTTGCAGAGAGATTGAGGAACAGAGGCTGTAACAGTATCAGCAGCTCCCCCACTCAGGTGTGAGTCCCCCCCCCTCTATTTGCTTCAGCATGAAGCACGTGATGCCTCGGCTCTCTGGGTCCCAGCCTTCCAATCTAATTTTCTTTTCTAAATAAACAAGATCCGTGACTGAAATACTATAACTAGCCCACAGCATGAAAAAAACGGCTTAGAGGAAGAAGATGCACAACAAAGGGTTTCGATTTCTCCCTTCCTCTATCTGGCAGGGAAGAATGCAGAGCATTGTGGGATACATGTAAATGATGAGGATGATGATGAGGATGAAGATGACAAAGAGTCATTAACCCTAACATTAAATCAACACTATGCAATCCATAGACAATTCCAGACGTCATTCCCAGAGCAAAGTTTTACAATCAATACCTCTCTTTCTCAATTTGTCAGGGTAGAATGCAGAGCATTGTCAATAAATCAATAGAAAGGAAGATGGTGAGGAGGAGGATGATGATGATGATAACTGAAGACAGAAAATTCCCACCTCATATAAACTCAGCAAAAAAGAAACATCCCTTTTTCAGGACCCTGTCTTTCAAAGACCATTTGTAAAAATCTAAATAACTTCACAGATCTTCATTGTAAAGGGTTTAACCACTGTTTCCCATGCTAGTTCAATGAACCATAAACAATTAATGAAAATGCACCTGTGGAACGGACG
Source organism: Oncorhynchus tshawytscha (assembly GCF_018296145.1). Classification (NCBI taxonomy): domain Eukaryota; kingdom Metazoa; phylum Chordata; class Actinopteri; order Salmoniformes; family Salmonidae; genus Oncorhynchus; species Oncorhynchus tshawytscha. The sequence continues at coordinate 27,968,731 of NC_056438.1, forward strand.
TTAAGACACTAACAGCTTACAGACGGTAGATAATTAAGGTCACAGTTATGAAAACTTCGGACACTAAAGAGGCCTTTCTACTGACTCTGAAAAACACCAAAAGAAAGATGCCCAGGGTCCCTGCTCATCTGCGTGAATGTGCCTTAGGCATGCTGCAAGGAGGCATGAGGACTGCAGATGTGGCCAGGGAAATAAATTGCAATGTCCATACTGTGAGACGCCTAAGACAGCGCTACAGGGAGACAGGACGGACAGCTGATCGTCCTCACAATGGCAGACCACATGTAACAACACCTGCACAGGATCGGTACATCCGAACATCACACCTGCGGGACAGGTACAGGATGGCAACAACTGCCCGAGTTACACCAGGAACACACAATCCCTCCATCAGTGCTCAGATTGTCCGCAATAGGCTGAGAGAGGCTGGAATGAGGGCTTGTAGGCCTGTTGTAAGGCAGGTCCTCACCAGACATCACCAGCAACAACGTCGCCTATGGGCACAAACCCACCGTCGCTGGACCAGACAGGACTGACAAAAGGTGCTCTTCACCGATGAGTCGCGGTTTTGTCTCACCAGGGGTGATGGTCGGATTCACGTTTATCGCCGAGGTGCGTTACACCAAGGCCTATACTCTGGAGCGGGATTGATTTGAGGGTGGAGGGTCCATCATGGTCTGGGGCAGTGTCATCGGACTGAGCTTGTTGTCATCTCAACGCTGTGCAGGGAAGACATCCTTCTCCCTCATGTGGTACCCTTCCTGCAGGCTCACCCTGACATGACCCTCCAGCATGACAATGCCACCAGCCATTCTGCTCGTTCTGTGAGTGATTTCCTGCAAGACAGGAATGTCAGTGTTCTGCCATGGCCAGGGAAGTGCCCGGATCTCAATCCCAATGATCACGCCTGGGACCTGTTGGATCGGAAGGTGAAGGCTAGGGCCATTCCGCCCAGAAATGTCCGGGAACTTGCAGGTACCTTGGTGGAAGAGTGGGGTAACATCTCACAGCAAGAACTGGCAAATCTGGTGCAGTCCATGAGGAGGAGATGCACTGCAGTACTTAATGCAGCTGGTGGCCACACCAGATACTGACTGTTACTTCCCCCTTTTTTCAGGGACACATTATTCAATTTCTGTTAGTCACGTGTCTGTGGAACTTGTTCAGTTTATGTCTCAGTTATTGAATCTTGTTATGTTCATACAAATATTTACACATGTTAAGTTGGCTGAAAATAAACGCAGTTGACAGTGAGAGGACGTTTCTTTTTTTTCTGAGCTTATATTTAGAATATCTGCATCTCAGTTTACTCATATCGCAGTAAACCAACACTGCATACTCTATTCCAGATGTCATGCCCAGAGCAAAGAGATTAACACCTCTTCAATTCAACACCTCCTACCACCGTAATAGCACAAACTCAAAAGCTGCAAAGTACCTTTTGCCAAATAATCTTCAAAGAAACTTTATTTCCACTCCCCCCTCTAAGTGTATGAGTTTTTTTCATTTTATTTTCTTTAGTCCTTGTCCTGTGTGGCGGCAGGCCGGCTGTCTGCAGAAGTGGTGGCCACCTGCTGTTACGGCGACCCTGCAGCAGCCCACTAAGCGAAGAGACAAAGAGGTGACGAGGCATCTAATGAGGTAGTCTGGCAGGTTCTCCCTGACTGAACCCACGTCTTAGTGTTTCAGAGACACCCAACACCTGCTCCAGGTCTGCTCGACCATTGGTGCAGGGAAAATGCATGCAGAGCCATGCTAACCACCAACCACCTCTCCCTTTTCTACACACCAGGGATGGGGTAAGAAAGAGGTGTAGACGTGAGATGTGGAGGGAGATGGAAGGGGTAGAAGAGGGAACGCGAGAGGAAATGATCGCAAAGGAGTGGGAGAGCGGAAGCGGGAGAGAGAGAGAGAACAATAATATGAGAGAGATAGGAAAGGAGAGAGAGAGAGAACAATAATAAGAGAGAGATAGGAAAGGAGAGAGAGAGAGAACAATAATAAGAGAGAGATATGAAAGGAGAGAGAGAGAACAATAATAAGAGAGAGATAGGAAAGGAGAGAGAGAGAGAACAATAATAAGAGAGAGATAGGAAAGGAGAGAGAGAGAGAACAATAATAAGAGAGAGATAGGAAAGGAGAGAGAGAGAGAGAACAATAATAAGAGAGAGATAGGAAAGGAGAGAGAGAGAGAGAACAATAATAAGAGAGAGATAGGAAAGGAGAGAGAGAGAGAACAATAATACGAGATAGGAAAGGAGAGAGAACAATAATAAGAGAGACATAGGAAAGGAGAGAGAGAGAGAGAGAACAATAATAAGAGAGAGATAGGAAAGGAGAGAGAGAGAACAATAATAAGAGAGAGATAGGAAAGGAGAGAGAGAGAGAACAATAATAAGAGAGAGATAGGAAAGGAGTGAGAGAGAGAACAATAATAAGAGAGAGATATGAAAGGAGAGAGAGAGAACAATAATAAGAGAGAGATAGGAAAGGAGGGAGAGAGAGAGAGAACAATAATAAGAGAGAGAGAGAACAATAATAAGAGAGAGATAGGAAAGGAGAGAGAGAGAGAAACAATAAGAAGAGAGATAGGAAAGGAGAGAGAGAGAGAGAGAACAATAATAAGAGAGAGATAGGAAAGGAGAGAGAGAGAGAACAATAATAAGAGAGAGATAGGAAAGGAGAGAGAGAGAGAGAGAAACAATAATAAGAGAGAGATAGGAAAGGAGAGAGAGAGAGAGAGAGAACAATAATACGAGAGAGATAGGAAAGGAGAGAGAGAGAGAACAATAATAAGAGAGAGATAGGAAAGGAGAGAGAGAGAGAGAGAACAATAATAAGAGAGAGATAGGAAAGGAGAGAGAGAGAGAGAGAACAATAATAAGAGAGAGATAGGAAAGGAGAGAGAGAGAACAATAATAAGAGAGAGATAGGAAAGGAGAGAGAGAGAGAACAATAATAAGAGAGAGATAGGAAAGGAGAGAGAGAGAGAGAACAATAATAAGAGAGAGATAGGAAAGGAGAGAGAGAGAGAACAATAATAAGAGAGAGATAGGAAAGGAGAGAGAGAGAGAACAATAATAAGAGAGAGATAGGAAAGGAGAGAGAGAGAGAACAATAATAAGAGAGAGATAGGAAAGGAGAGAGAGAGAGAGAACAATAATAAGAGAGAGATAGGAAAGGAGAGAGAGAGAGAGAAACAATAATAAGAGACTAGATAGGAAAGGAGAGAGAGAGAGAGAGAACAATAATAGAGAGAGATAGGAAAGGAGAGAGAGAGAGAACAATAATAAGAGAGAGATAGGAAAGGAGAGAGAGAGAACAATAATAAGAGAGAGATAGGAAAGGAGAGAGAGAGAGAGAACAATAATAAGAGAGAGATAGGAAAGGAGAGAGAGAGAGAACAATAATAAGAAGAGATAGGAGATAGGAAAGGAGAGAGAGAGAGAACAATAATAAGAGAGAGAGATTGGAAAGGAGAGAGAGAGAGAGAACAATAATAAGAGAGAGATAGGAAAGGAGAGAGAGAGAGAGAACAATAATAAGAGAGAAAGATAGGAAAGGAGAGAGAGAGAGAACAATAATAAGAGAGAGATAGGAAAGGAGAGAGAGAGAGAGAGAGAACAATAATAAGAGAGAGATAGGAAAGGAGAGAGAGAGAGAGAGATAATAGGAAAGGAGAGAGAGAGAGAACAATAATACGAGAGAGATAGGAAAGGAGAGAGAGAGAGAGAACAATAATACGAGAGAGATAGGAAAGGAGAGAGAGAGAGAGAGAACAATAATAAGAGAGAGATAGGAAAGGAGAGAGAGAGAAAACAATAATAAGAGAGAGATATGAAAGGAGAGAGAAAGAGAACAATAATATGAGAGAGATAGGAAAGGAGAGAGAGAGACAATAATACGAGAGAGATAGGAAAGGAGAGAGAGAGACAATAATACGAGAGAGATAGGAAAGGAGAGAGAGAGAGAACAATAATAAGAGAGAGATAGAGAGATAGGAAAGGAGAGAGAGAGAGACAATAATACGAGAGAGATAGGAAAGGAGAGAGAGAGAGAACAATAATACGAGAGAGATAGGAAAGGAGAGAGAAAGAGAACAATAATACGAGAGAGATAGGAAAGGAGAGAGAGAGAGAACAAAATAAGAGAGAGATAGGAAAGGAGAGAGAGAGAGAACAATAATAAGAGAGAGATATGAAAGGAGAGAAAGAGAACCCAAATACGAGAGAGATAGGAAAGGAGAGAGAGAGAACAATAATACGAGAGAGATAGGAAAGGAGAGAGAGAGAACAATAATACGAGAGAGATAGGAAAGAGAGAGAGAGAACAATAATAAGAGAGAGAACAATAATAAAGAGAGAGATAGGAAAGGAGAGAGAGAGAGAACAATAATAAGAGAGATAGGAAAGGAGAGAGAGAGAACAATAATACGAGAGAGATAGGAAAGGAGAGAGAAGAGAGAACAATAATAAGAGAGAGATAGGAAAGGAGAGAGAGAGAGAACAATAATAAGAGAGAGATAGGAAAGGAGAGAGAGAGAGAACAATAATAAGAGAGAGATAGGAAAGGAGAGAGAGAGAAACAATAATAAGAGAGAGATAGGAAAGGAGAGAGAGAGAGAACAATAATAAGAGAGAGATAGGAAAGGAGAGAGAGAGAGAGAACAATAATAAGAGAGAGATAGGAAAGGAGAGAGAGAGAGAACAATAATAAGAGAGAGATAGGAAAGGAGAGAGAGAGAGAACAATAATAAGAGAGAGATAGGAAAGGAGAGAGAAAGAGAGAAGAGAGAACAATAATAAGAGAGAGATAGGAAAGGAGAGAGAGAGAGAAACAATAATAAGAGAGAGATAGGAAAGGAGAGAGAGAGAGAGAACAATAATAAGAGACTAGATAGGAAAGGAGAGAGAGAGAGAACAATAATAAGAGAGAGATAGGAAAGGAGAGAGAGAGAGAACAATAATAAGAGAGAGATAGGAAAGGAGAGAGAGAGAGAGAACAATAATAAGAGAGAGGAAAGGAGGAAGAGAGAGAACAATAATAAGAGAGAGATAGAAAGGAGAGAGAGAGAGAGAACAATAATAAGAGAGAGATAGGAAAGGAAAGGAGAGAACAATAATAAGAGAGGAAAGGAGAACAATAATAAGAGAGAGATAGGAAAGGAGAGAGAGAGAGAACAATAATAAGAGAGAGATAGGAAAGGAGAGAGAGAGAGAAACAATAATAAGAGAGAGATAGGAAAGGAGAGAGAGAGAGAACAATAATAAGAGAGAGATAGGAAAGGAGAGAGAGAGAGAGAGAGAAATAATAAGAGAGAGATAGGAAAGGAGAGAGAGAGAGAGAGAGAACAATAATACGAGAGAGATAGGAAAGGAGAGAGAGAACAATAATACGAGAGAGATAGGAAAGGAGAGAGAGAGAGAGAACAATAATACGAGAGAGATAGGAAAGGAGAGAGAGAGAAAACAATAATAAGAGAGAGATATGAAAGGAGAGAGAAAGAGAACAATAATACGAGAGAGATAGGAAAGGAGAGAGAGAGAACAATAATACGAGAGAGATAGGAAAGGAGAGAGAGAACAATAATACGAGAGAGATAGGAAAGGAGAGAGAGAGAGAACAATAATACGAGAGAGATAGGAAAGGAGAGAGAGAGAGAACAATAATACGAGAGAGATAGGAAAGGAGAGAGAGAGAGAACAATAATACGAGAGAGATAGGAAAGGAGAGAGAAAGAGAACAATAATACGAGAGAGATAGGAAAGGAGAGAGAGAGAGAACAAAATAAGAGAGAGATAGGAAAGGAGAGAGAGAGAACAATAATAAGAGAGAGATATGAAAGGAGAGAAAGAGAACCCAAATACGAGAGAGATAGGAAAGGAGAGAGAGAGAACAATAATACGAGAGAGATAGGAAAGGAGAGAGAACAATAATACGAGAGAGATAGGAAAGGAGAGAGAGAACAATAATACGAGAGAGATAGGAAAGGAGAGAGAGAGAGAACAATAATACGAGAGAGATAGGAAAGGAGAGAGAGAGAACAATAATACGAGAGAGATAGGAAAGGAGAGAGAAAGAGAACAATAATACGAGAGAGATAGGAAAGGAGAGAGAGAGAGAACAATAATAAGAGAGAGATAGGAAAGGAGAGAGAGAGAACAATAATAAGAGAGAGATAGGAAAGGAGAGAGAAAGAGAACAATAATACGAGAGAGATAGGAAAGGAGAGAGAGAGAACAATAATAAGAGAGAGATAGGAAAGGAGAGAGAGAGAGAGAGAGAACAATAATACGAGAGAGATAGGAAAGGAGAGAGAGAGAAACTAACCTTATTTGCATCCAAAGTTTTTATGCGAGTGCAGTCATACCGTATACAAATCACGACAGCTGGGATGGAAACGGTTTGTTTCAGTACAATTTTATGAATGGCGACAGATATTTTGATTGTTCGAGATAGTGGGATGTTTTTTGTGTCTGTGAAAATGAATTTTGCGAGAAATGGGAGTTGGAACGCCTTTAAGCACAAATATTGACATAACAACCATCATAATAAAGTTGGAGTGACTCGGTGATATGGTGTGTGGTCCTCCCACTATGACTCGGGAAACCATTCAGTTTATTAGGCTACAGATGAAATAAGTTACGACAAACGTCACAGAGTGGTGGAAGTGCAAGTTGATCTCGATGCTCCTTTCCAATACATTTCGAGGGTCTTATTCTGGTGACAGACATGATGATTGTTGCTTGCCTGTCGTTTGACAAATACAAATATTATCCATAATAAACGTATCATGTAGACTACCCTACCCGCACTGTATCTGCGACCTGTTGGCTGATGCTCAGGTGCCAAGACCAGAGTAGACACATTTGCTATTGAACGCGACAGTTTTTGTTTTACAAAACCATCGGTAGAGGTGGAAAAAACATTTATTCGGTATATGAAAACTTAAGTGAAAAGGTACATTTTGTGTGCAACTACGTCATCTCTCACTGATCTTTATCTGCAACAAGTCTGTTCGGTGGAAACACCACTGGTGGGAAAACGTGCATATTTTCTTCATGCACATTTTAGAATATTCGCATGAAAATCTGTCACCAATTAGACGGAAACCTAGCTGCCGAGAGAGATAAAAGGAGATGGAGACAGTCCGGGAGAGAGTCTGAGCTATCAGCATAACTCCCTAAGTCTCCACACTGCCCATGTGATGCTTAAGACTGGAGTTAAAACTAAATGAATAAGGCCTTGGGAGACTTCCCTCGGCAAACAAAACTCGGGGTAGACTATGGATTTTCCACTGACCTTGACCGGCCTGCCTCTAATCAAGCAATCTGTTCTCTCTGTTTCACTGGAACAACAATAATGATGGAAACACACCGTGGCACTTATGTTTATTTTGCAGACTGAAAAAAAAAAACGAGCTAAATATTGAATGCGTTTGTCCAATTAGCTCGAGTTGGGATCGATGTCTAGCCAATCAATGCTCTCTACCTGGAACAGAGAGGCATGAGGATAGATCAAACATCTCAAGATGCCCGTTGATTATTATTTCCATTTTCGGGGCCAGTTTGGTCATTTGGATTGGAAGAAAAATAACATTTTATTTCTGGTCGTTGCCGGTGGAAAAATAATCATAGAGCGCCCCCCCCCGAATCAAATGTGTAATGGAAAAACAGATTGATTTTAATTTTCCCTATACAGGGCAGGTGGAGTGTGTCGTGTGTGTGTGTGTGTGTGGTGAGGTTTGTTCTATTGGACACTCTCTGTGAATAGCCATTGATGTGGGCTAAAGCAAAGCATTCTGGGACACTTTTCCCCCACAACAGGTATAAAATAAACAGGTCATCACAGACACACAGCAAGACGGCACTAGATGTCTTTCATCCCAGACAGACCAACGTCTACTGCATTCAGCCCATATACATGATGTATAACACTGTGGCTTATGTCAAAAGACTTCATTCATTTTAATGTTCTATGTAATTGTGTGATTCAGCCTTTCTGATGACTCACAGTGACGAAGGACAAGTTAATCCCGTAGCTGGAACAACAACAACACTGTTTCTATATTTAACAGTGGCTAGACAGAAAAACAAGAATGTGTCTCTTTAGACTCAGTCCTCAAACCCTCTCTGTCGCTGTTTCTGTTTATAAATGAACCAAGTGAGTTGTTGGTGTAGTTAGTTCGTGTGACAAAGGGAGTTACACTGCTATGCTGATACCTTTTGAGAGCAGACAGAAACATTGCAAAAGATTGTGAAACTTCTCTTCAGAACCAATGGTTGACTGGATATATTGCAGAAAGGACATTGTCCAACGCAAACTCTGTTGATCTCAACGTGAACAGATACAACAGAAACACGCGAGCACACACGCAGTACCAGTCAAATGTTTGGACACACCTACTCATTCAAGGGTTTTTCTTTATTTGTACTATTTACTACATTGTATAATAATAGTGAAGACATCAAAACTATGAAATATCACATATGGAATCATGTCATCATGCCCCCAAAAAGTGTTAAAACAAATGTTAAAACAAATCCAAATCTAATTTATATTTGAGGTGCTTCAAAGTAGCATCCTTTTGCCTTGATGACAGCTTTGCACACTCTTGGCATTCTCTCAACCAGCTTCACCTGGAATACTTTTTCAACAGTCTTGAAGGAGTTCACACATATGCTGAGCACTTATTGGCTGCTTTTCCTTCATTCTGTGGTCCAACTCATCCCAAACCATCTCAAATGGGTTGAGGTCGGGTGATTGTGGAGGCCAGGTCATCTGATGCAACACTCCATCACTCTCCTTCTTGGTAAAATAGCCTTTACATGGCCTAGAGGTGTGTTGGGTCAATGTCCTGTTGAAAAACAAATGATAGTCCCACTAAGCGCAAATCAGATGGGATGGTGTATCACTGCAGAATGCTGTGGTAGTCATGCTGGTGTCTTGAATTCTAAATAAATCACCAACAGTGTCACTAGCAAAGCACCATCCCACCTCCTCCTCCATGCTTCACAGTGGATCCACAAATGCAGAGATCATCCAGCCCCTACTCTGTGTCTCACAAAGACACGGCGGTTGGAACCAAAAATCTAAAATTGGGATTTTCCACCGGTCTAATGTCCATTGCTCGTGTTTCTTGGCCCAAGCAAGTCTCTTCTTCTTATTGGTGTCCTTTAGTAGTGGTTTCTTTGCAGCAATTCGACCATGAAGGCCTGATTCACGCAGTCTCCTCTGAACAGTTGATGTTGAGATGTGTCTGTTACTTGAACTCTGTGAAGCATTTATTTGTGCTGCAATTTCTGAGGCTGGTAACTCTAATGAACTTATCCTCTGCAGTAGAGGTAACTCTCTTCCTTTCCTGTGGCGGTCCTCATGAGAGACAGTTTCATCGTAGCGCTTGAGGATTTTTGCGACTGCACAAAGTTCTTGAAATGTTCCGTATTGAATGACCTTCATGTCTTGCCATAATATGATGGACTTGGTCTTTTACCAAATAGGGCTATCTTCAGTATACCACCCCTACCTTGTCACAACACAACTGATTAGCTCAAACGCATTAAGAAGGAAAGAAATTCCACAGATGATCTTTTAACAAGGCACACCTGTTAATTGAAATGCATTCCAGGTGACTACCTCTAGAATCTGGTTGAGAAAATGCCAAGAGTGTGCAAAGCTGTTATCAAGGCAAAGGGTGGCTACTTTGAAGAGTATAAAATATATTTCAATTTCTTTTTTGGTTACTACGTGATTCCATATGTGTTATTTCATAGTTTTGATGTCTTCACCATTATTCTACAATGTAGAAAACAGTAGAAATAAAGAAAAACACTTGAATGAGTTAGGTGTGTCCAAACTTTTGACTGGTACTGTACGTGCTTACACACACTCACTCACATACACGCACACACACCTTTGGCAGTTTGACAATCTACTCCAGCGACTGCCACTGATGCGGGGTTGATTGTGTCAGATAGCTATTTCTCTGTAGGCCCATAAAAAAAATGTAACGGCTCCGGGTAAGAGATTGGCCCATATTATCTACCGTGAAAATAGTCTGAGGAAGCCTGGCCTTTTACTCTGATGGGGTGGGACAGAGTGTGTGTGGAATACTGTGTGTATTTGAGTGTGTGTGTGTGTGTGTGCGTGCGTGTGTGTGTGTGTGTGTGTGTGTGTGTGTGTGTGTGTGTGTGTGTGTGTCGATGTGTGTGTGTGTCTGTGTGTGTGCAGTTCTCAAGCCCAATTTGATTGCATTGCAGAATTAACTTTCTGGTCCACCCCTATGGTGGCCACACTGCACTTTAGATTCTGCTCTAAAGAGCAGTTTGACGCAACACTGGCCATGACGACCAATGGAACTGAGAGAAAATAACACCTGTATCGCAATGGTATGGAGGCACAGGAGTGCTCCATTGATTCTACAAACAAGTTTTGGGCTACAAGAATTCACTAGCTTGGTTTTTTGGCAAACTGCTCGAGACCCTGCTCTTTCACTGTGTCACAAAATGGAGAGAATGGGATAAAGGGGTGTACGGGAGGACAAGCAAAGGAGGGATGGAAAGGAGGGAGGTCAGAGACAAACACTTTTACATGCAGATAAGGGGAACTTCTCTCTGAGGGTTGATAGGTAGGACGCTGATAGGGAGCCCGGATACGTTACGAGGACTGCTTATCGATTATGCCAAAAAATGCACTTCTTCCCGATGACACGTGCGATAGCTCTGGGGGCGTCTCTGGAATGCCACATCGAGAGTGATAATGGGCCGACTCAAAGATGTAATCACCGACAGTCACATGCGCCCTCCCGAATCAAACCACACACACACACACACCCACACAACCCCACCCTCCCACTACACAGCTGCAGGAACATTCTTGCCGGGCTCCTAATAACCTGCCAATCAAAGATTCCGGGGCAAACAGAGGTTCAGCCCTTGGACTCTCCCAACCTAATTATTCCTCACATTCACAGGCTACAGCGCACCACACATTCACAGCGAATGATAGATTTTTTGGGGGGGAAATAACGAGAAATGTGATATTAGCCAGGTTTCACCTCTGATTATGTCAATGGCGGGAACAGACAGCATCTTGCGGGCAGAGGGAGGAAAATGGTTCCTTCTACATGTGGCTCATTGGACGAACCAGAGTCAACGAGACACAGGGAAGAGTTATAGCGAGACACCAACGTCTCCAGCACGGTGCCATCATTATTATGCAAGACTCTGGAAAGGTCAGGATTCTTTGTTCTTCCCTATATCTGAGAAGACACACCCCTGTGGTGGTTGCCCGGCGATTTGTGCTCTTCTTGTTAGCGCACCGCGGGGCAAATTAGCATTAACATCATACTAATTACCCTCCGGTGTAAGAAAACAAACGAGGGCTAATGACTTGCACCTGTCGCTCCATCTCTCCATTGGTGACCTTATGGAAAAAAGCGTCTCACCTCGTTGGAACCAGCCTTGTGAAAATTTGAGGGCCGTAAAGTTCACAATGCACAACAACACATCCATCACTCTATTATGGGAAAACTCACATTAAAAGGGTATTGTGATGGAGAAAAGTAGGGAAATGGACTCGGCTTGTACTGTGGCCTAAATAACAAGTACTCAGCCGTAGGGAAGAAAGCTAGCTCCTAGTGTGTATTTTGAAAATCATATTCAATTTAAAAGAGACTCTTGGCTCTCCCCGTAGCTTTATAAAAGCGTAGAGCTCATTGATTTCATAACTGATATTAGCCTTAAACATCTAGGAACCCAAAGGTTGTGTGTTCGAATCACAGACAACTTCAGCACTTTTGCTAATTAGCAACTTTGCAACTACTTACTACTTGTATCTACTTTGTAACTGTTAGCTAATCCAACCCCTAACCCTAACCCCTAGCCTAATTAACATTAGTCACCGAGCCACCTAGCTAAAGGTTAGAAATAACAAATTGGAATTTGCAACATATATGTATTGCAAATTCGAAACATACTGTATCATACGAATTGTAATTCGTAATATACAGTGACTTCGGAAAGTATTCAGACCCCTTGACCTTTTCGACATTTTGTTACGTTACAGCATCATTCTAAAATGGATTAAATAAAAACAATTCCGCAGAAATCTTCACATAATACCCTATAATGACAATGTGAAAATAGGTTTTTCGAAATGTTTGCAAATATATATATAAACACAAAACCTTATTTACATAAGTTTCAGACCCTATGAGACTCCAAATTGAGCTCAGTGGCATCCTGTTTCCATTGATCATCCTTGAGATGTTTCTACAACTTGGTTGGAGTCCACCTGTGGTAAATTCAATTGATTGGACATGATTTGGAATGGCACACCCCTATATATAAGGTCCCATAGTTGACAGTGCATGTCAGAGCAAAAACCAAGCCATGAGGTTGATGGAATTGTAGAGCTCCGAG